>NC_141829.1:21710681-22059431 GCF_982586985.1 Callionymus lyra
CTTCAGCGCCACCGCTTCTACTGTAGGTCGCCCTTGTTAGGGCTGGGGACAGTGATTAGGAGAGGCCACAATAAGACCTGCCAGGAAACACATGCCAATTAGGTTACCAAGAGAACCACTGGCCCTCATCACTATGGGAAACCCACTACATAGACCCCCTCGCCGCAGACAGACCGTAGCCTCATCCATTGCAACAACCCCTTTGATTACATTATGACAGGCCCCGCTGGAGAAAGGCGGAATGACGCCCTCGACTCTCGACAAATCATCGATGAAAATAGGAGAGGTTTTAGAAGAAGTTGGTTTCCTGGCGGGATAAACTTCTGTTGGGATTAAAAGTGAACGTTCTCAAAACCTTCACCGAGATAATGATGAGGAGCGACGAACGATGTGTGGGGCAACTCCGGGGAGAGTTATTTACGGAGAGAATTACAGGCTCATCCGTGGATGACATGTAAGCCGCGGCTACACTTGTTTATAATAGCGGCGCTCGATATTTGTGTGATGCTATCAAAGCGCCGCGTAATACTCGGAAGCTTTTGTTCTGATCCCCGCAGAAGCAATAAGCGGGCGAACAGATAGCGTCGTCCAGAGGATCTCTGACCGCAAGAAAAGGAATATTCCGCGCGATGACGGCTGTTGATTAATGTGCGCGGCACCTGTTATTAACTAAATATATTGAATAAATTAGGAGCCACATCCAGCTCATTATAATGCATAAGCAAACCATGTTCTGATTGCGACAAGAGTCACTCATTAAGCCATGTTTGTCCCCTGCCAGAACCCCCCCGCTCCCTCACGCCCTCACCCCTCCGCCTCTGCCCCAAAACACTTACCCCTTTCCTGCCACACACTCCACACCAAATCCCTTCCTCTCTCCCACTAAAAGCCCCCCAGACTTAACCTTCCCAGTGGACGCCACCAGCAAACCGTCTTTTCACCTCGCCCCCCCTGTCCGTGTACCTCATTTCCCAGCCCCGTCGCCCCGCCCGCCCTCGCCGTCTCAAAACACACCACTGGGATCTGTGTCATCATTTTAATTAATTTCTAATCAGGCGAGAGTAAACTAATCAGGGGCGGCATTAAACAATGACAGCTCCGCCGGCTCAGCCCCATGCTGGGGGCCGCCAGTGCTGCTCTGCATGCTGAGAGGAGACGCACATTGTTAACAAGGAGCCGCAGACGAGGCGAGCCACTCCAATCTGCTCCTCTCCACGTGTTAATATCAACATCTATATGGCGTACAATATGGAAAGACGTTATTCATCACACTCCGAATACACCTATATAAACGGATCTCAATTTAAATGTCACGTTTTGTGATTTCAGCCCATCATTTGCACCATTACTTAGCTTTATATGATGTTTTTTTGGATTTATAAATATATAAATGTTATCTTTCAGAGGTCCTGAAATTGGAAAAATGTCTTTAAAGTGGTAGTTAATCCAAAGATCTAACTTAACACATGTTTTACTCACCCTCATGTCAACTAAGGGTTGAGATTATTTTCAGAATAATCCATTCCTTTTTGGATTTATAGGTAAAAATGTATGTTCATTTTAATGTAGGGACTGGAGCTCACTTGTCTTTCTCCTTATCTTGAAAAGACACTTAAAAAAACATACTGCTCTTCTGTGATGTCAATCTATTAGAGACTCGACATGAGGAATTGTTACGGAAAAACTTAAACATTTTTATATTTCAGCTTGTTTGTAGCAGAAGATTAAAGGCAGCATGAAAAACAGGAAGTACTCCAGGTAAATATCGCAAGCGCTTCAAGTGGACAGTAGTGTAGAAATTAGACTAGAACGCACTCGCGATATTTACCCAGAGTACTTCCTGTTCTGCTACAAATGAAGCTTAAAATATAGACAGGCTTAAGTTTTCCATGACAATTTCTCTTGTTGAGGCTTCAAGGTGGACAGACAAGCACCAAGAAGGTTTTGAAGTGTCTAAGCATCAGTCCCTACGTTAAAATGAAAATACATTTTGTCTATTACTTTATAAAAGAAAGGATTACTCTGAAAATAAAACCAATCCTTAGTCAACATGAGGGTCAGAAGTTTGAACTTTTGGTGAACTAACCCTTTAAAAGCTGACAATATTAGTGTGTCCAATGAAGATACCAGCAGAGGTTACTGTGATCTGATTCTAATTGTAATTTTATTCACAGTTTTACAAGAAAAAAAAAAGGTATTTCAAAAAGAATAAAGGTTATTTTGCACAGGATCCCGGTAGCGGTGGTGAAATCTCAAACAATAGAGATGGGGAATGTGCAAAGCATGATTGGTGAGGCTGGAGAACCAGCGTAGCTGTTCAAAAATGACAGCAGTCAGCAGCTTGAAGTTCCACAACAGCCCCGTGTATTTAGGAAAAAAACCATTCAGGAAACTTGTTGTCAAGGAAAGAGACGCAGTTCTATTTCCTCCAGCTCCCTCCCATTATGTTAACGAAACAAAAACACCAAACTAACAGCACAGGAGAAAAGTAAAGTATCCTTTGCTCACCGTTTTTTTCTGGTGGATGTATCTTTAGCTACTACAATCCATACATGAGTGTTACAACTGATACTACATATTGACTCAGATTATTGTATAACTGTTAGGAACCAAAACAATTCACTAATGAAAGACTTTATTTATTTGACATGGAAAAACGAAATTCAAGAAAGACAATTACAAATTATGCCAAACCATGTTCACAGATTTTTTTGTACCATTTGGACAAAGTAAAACATTTTAATTTATACAAAACATAATATACTTTCCAACCCTACAAAAACTGACCACAGGAAGAGATCCCCCAAAAAACCCTGTGAGACAGATGGATTTAGTCATAAGTCTTTACTATGGTGTAGAAACAGCCAAGCCAAGAGACAGTAGTTTTTGTCTACATTTAGACTTAAGTCACTGTAGGTAGCGACCAAAACAATAAGATGTAAGTAAGTAAGTAAGTAATAGTTATTTGTAAAGATCTTTCTAGACCAGGGTCACAAAGCACTTTAACAATCAAAAACAATATACAGTTCAAATATACACTTTAAAAGACCAAGACAAGGGATTAAATGAATGTAAAAGCACCAAAGGTAAAGATACAACAACTGACCATAAGTATTATATCAAGGGATGTGGACAACTCAAGAACAAGTTGGAGTAAGTAAAAAAGTATTGGTGTGATCCTTTATGAACAGTTAATCATAAATAAAAAAATAAAAAACTTTTTTCCATGATGGAAAAGCGCTCAACAAATACAAATCACTTACCGGTACCTACTTACTTACAAGTCCAGACCAGGGTCACAAAAAGCTTAAACAATGAAAACAATACTCAACAAAATATATACTTAAAAGGTCAAGATAACACTGAGAAAAACACATCTCTTTTAAAGAAAGGATAAGAAGCTCAAAGCAGAGATTTGTGTAACACTGGAGCGATTACATATATCTGTTGACCTGGTACAGTATTTCTGCAGAAAGGTGTGAGTCGGAGGGAATCTTTAAGTGTTTTCTTAGGATGTGCCGACTCTTGGACCAAACCTGGGTTTAGAGCAGAATCGATGGGAACAGAGCTCACACTCAACATGAACAAACGCCTAAACTAAAGGCTGCCCAGTGTGTGTTTGTGCTGAAAAATGAGCCATTGTGTGAGAGAAAGAGATTAACTGAGACAATGACACGAGAGTTCATTGATTAGCGTCTTATTCTTTCCACATTTGTCTTGATCACCTGTAAACTAACAAGAGAAAAATAATTGGCAACTACCTGATTACATGACAATGAAACTGATGATGGCATGAATGATTCGATGGTTCCGTCGCACCCTTGAGCAAGTGACTTATTACGAGGATGAGTGAGGGGTCTTGAACTACAGTTTGCAGAGGCGAACAGACGCAGAGGAGCGTAATGTGGAACAACTTGTAGTGGACACAAAACCTGGAGGATTCAAAATTACACATTTGTCTATTCAAAATTGTATCTTGCTCCTAACGTTACGAAATGTGTCTAAATCAAAGCACTGGTTTTACACATAAACATGAACTATACCCCTTCCTATTTAAAATTTGATCTGGAAATTGATAGATAGGTAGAACTTTATTGATTGTTTTTCCAATTAGTATACAGCAATATAGATGATTATTCATAAAAATTAAGCCCCCAAACTCAGAATTGTACAATCTATTGGCACGAGGAATGAATGAGTCCCTGAGTCTATTAGTGTTGCATCTGGGATAAGTGATAAGTGATGGGATAAATGGGAAATGAAAAGAGAAACAAAAGCTGCATGTGACTCTAGGCGCACATTAAATAAGAAAATATTTTTTGCCATTTTTGAATTCTTAAACATCCACTACAACACAAATTTTAAATCTAACAAAGTTAGTGAATCACCTTCGATTATTAATTACAACTTGGATCACTCATCAGCCCTTTAGAACCAGATCTTAAACGCAAAAATGAAGAAAAAAAAGGTTATTTTTCTTAAACGTTTGATTTCATTTATTATTTATTGATTTCTATGATATTTTGTAGAAAGCACACATTGAAATTTAAAACATATCTAAAAAGTCTTGAATGATTCAAGGAACTCTTCAAGGAGGAAACCAGGGCAACAGGAACCCTTGATCAAATTTAGCCCAATAAAAATGGAGCCTGATACTGCCCTATGTTTAATATTTTTATTATTTTTACAGACTATTCATTCAATGTAAGTTATGTGAAATATATAAATCACTTACATCCTTACATCAGTGATCTGATCCAGCCTTACACCCCAGCTCGGGCTCTGAGGTCTGTGGATCAGAATCTACTGATGGTTCCTCGCACACGGTTCTGGACCAGAGGAGAGAAATCCTTCCAGGCTGTTGCTCCTAAGCTTTGGATCGATCTTCCTCTCTCTTTGTGTTTGATGATCTACTGACTCCTTTAAGAAACATCTTAAGACATTTTTATTAGTTCAGGCTTTTCCTTGATTTTCTGGAACTCCTGTTGTGTTTTCAGTTTTATCTTGATCTTTAAAGTATATACTTTATTGAATATTGTTTTGATTGTTTAAGCGCTTTGTGACCCTGGTCTGGAAAAGCACTATATAAATAAATAAATGAATTACTTACTTACTTACTTAACATATTATATATTGGCAACTTGATTTAGTTTTCATGTTTAGGCCTTATATGACATCAGTGTCTGAGCTTCGTGCAGCAACGTAAATGCAAACTGAACAACAGCAAACTCATCCATGGACATTAGTGTCCACATATAAAACCATACTTGCTCGCGCAGACATTAAATCCCACAATAAAATGGAAAATAATGAATACCTTTGATAGTACTAAGAGAAATATCCAAAGGAGTGGCTTTTTTATATCACCCAAATCTTTTCCTTGAAAATGTATATTTGTATATTTGAACTGAATTTACAATCTTAATATGCATTTATAAGATTCCAGCCTATGTATATAAAGTGTTTGTAGACAACTCAAGACACTCCCGACCTTTAACTTCAGTGCCGCGTTTGCACCCGCAGCATTTAGTCGTCATGCGTCCGAAGAAAAGCCTTCTATAAAAGTTCAAATGTGACAGAATATCAAGAGAACATTTAGTGGGAGAAAAAAAAATGTATTTAAAAAAAGGTTTTTTAAAGCTCCCCCAGTCTCCCCCCTATCATCACTTCCTTCTTGCCCTCTGCCAAGTATTAGATTCCCATGCCAAGCGCTTCACAGGGACAGAATAAGGATTGCGGAGGTGGGAAGCTGAAACCCTTCCATAACATGTCAAACAACGCTGGAATCCAAGATGCGAGAGGAAGAAAAAAAAAAAAAAAAAGGGTTAGAGGCAGATTTTCTATGGGGAGAAAGAAACTGTCACATCATCAGATTGGTTATTCTAAGAGGAGGGATGGGGGGATAGGGAAGGGAGGGGCAGGGTGGCAGGGGCTCGGGCTGGCAGGAGCTGGCAGCCGTACACGACGCTGGTATTTCCACTAAAATAATCAGCCTCCAGGCAACGGAAGGGTGGATGATGGGGGGGGGGGGGTGTAGGAGAGACAGAGAGGTTAGGGATTGTAGGGGTAGGAGATGGTTTGAAAGAGGGAGGGAAATAGCAAGATGGAGAGAATGGAAATCTGGGAAGCCAACCAAGGAAATCCTGCTTCTCAGATATGCAGCTGTGGAATTAAAATTGGTATAAAAACACGAGAACAAAAATGTACTTCACACTTCACAAGCCTATTGAGGGTTTGAGGGGGGGAGGGCAGAGGGGGGGAGGTGGGCAGAGGACGAGAAGATCTGCCACTCTACGTCGCTAGATAGTCTTCTCGCCTCACTTCTTCTGGTGCAGTTGTCGCGGGGTAAGTTGGGGCGCCTTCGGGGGGTCTCATCAGGCTCCGGGGCCTACTCAAGAGAGACTCCAAGAGGTCCTCAAAGACGGGGGGGAGAAAAAAATGAAACAATTTCTACACCCGAGCGTCCCCCGGAGCACATGACAATGAACGGCGGAGCATTGATTCATGATCAAACGAGCGTGATCGTCACTCAAATTCAATAATAACAAGCTTCACAATCAGCTCGGCTCTAAATATACTGTACCTCCTCTCCGGGCCAGGATTAGGCCTTTCTCTGCGCACATTTGTGCTGATGTGCTGCATTACCTCACAAAGCGCCATCAGAATTGGAAACAAGCATGCAATTGCACAGATAAATGACAAACTAATTAATTTGAAATTATATAGAAATAAACTGCTCCATCAGCGCTCTTTATTAGATTAAAATCAATTTTAGCTGTCAATCAACGCCTCCTAATCATCATCAAGAAAACATTTACGCTGGTTTTGACACAAAGAGGAGATTTTACTTCAATTGACATTCAAATTATGTCAAAACAATAGGAAACACTGTTTATTGAGGTCCTGTATCTGGATTTTTCTGGACCGATAAATTAAACATTGGTTGCTTCAAATGTCATACATGTCCAGAAGTGAATTAGCATTAGAACTACTTAAACTAAAAAGAAAAAGTTGATCAATAAATGGTCAGAGGGTTTGTAGAACAGAGTGAGGATAACGTTGTCTATTATTACTGTTATAAATATGTTATCTACTGGACAGGAGGGAAATTAATAAATATATATAGATTGTATTGACAAAAACATTAAAAATACATAAAACATTTTAAAAAATAACAATATACAGAAACAAATATTCAATTTAAATTTGCCTTGTGTTTTTTGATCTTCTTGGTATCGAAAATGGTATCGGGTATCAAATGTATTAGTATTGAGTAGAAAATGTTACTATTGTGACAACCCTAATTATTCTTTTATTCATTTATTTATGACCTGTTCAGTGTTCAGTCCAATAAGTCCAAGTAGAAAGACACCCGAGATGGGACGGGCATTGATACAAGTCTCTCTAATGGCAGCGGTTCTGACATGGACAAGACTGAAAATCAATGCAGATTTTCAGTTTCACTTTTCTTAATTAAAATCTTTATCCAGAATAATAACAGTCAACATGTATTAAAAAAGAAAGACAAGATTCAGCACCAACTCTCTTCAAACTAATAATGAAAGAACACAACGCAGCCAAAGTCTGTCACAAATAAAAAAAACAAAAAAACAAACAATGTTAAATTATAGCCTAATTTAACCACAGAAAATTTTAAACAAACTGGTTCAACCATTGAATTTTTTTATTTTTTCATTTAAGCAATAATAATTATTTGTGTCTTTAATGCAAGATGATAAAATAACTATTAACCTGAGATGTATTGACTATAAAATTTCGACTCGTAGTTTACCTTGTCAATCATCCAGAGTAATGTAGAGCTTAAGGGAAGTTAAGAAGAGAGTGCAGGCAGTATGGAGACAAATGTGAGTAGAGAGTAGCAGCAAGAGTTCTTTTTAAGAAACCGAGGTTGAAATTGGAAGTTACTAGAAAGTACAATATGGAGAGTCAGGAAGGACATACGTTTTGGAATAAGAGACAAAGGAAGAGAGCACAACAATCTTTCTTTTACACTGAATTTATGTCATAACGTTTTTGTTTAAATTCACATTGTCATGCCATTACTTTGACACACTTATTACAGTAATAACAGTAATAATCTCTCCAGCATCCTGAAAATAAGGAGAGGAAAATAAGTGATCCATCTTAAGTACCAGAAGAAACGCTTCTTCAATTTCTTGTTAAATGGTTTGAATATTTTTGTATTTGTACTTTCTGCTGTTGTTGCATTCAATATCCCCAAAGACAAAAATAAACACAAATTACTCGTAAGTCCTGACTATTTATTAAGTCTAGATTCAGATCCTGAAGATGTCCTGAAAAACCAAGTTTCATACCATCACCTCGACTCTCAGTGATTCAATGTTTGAAGTTGTTTTTCAAATAAGCATCTTCAGTCTTGACAGGAAGCAGAAACTCATTATTGACTGAGGACTCGGAGAATCATGTTATCAAATCCGGCTCACTGGGGTGTGACGCTGCTAAAATAATACAATCATCAAGCTTAATGAGCAAGTGAAGAAGTTGTTCTTAATGCATGCATGCGAATAAATGCTCGGCAGCTGAGCATTGTGTTACTTCATCACAGCGGAGACTTGATCTTAATACAAATCTCTGTGTAATACAGGCCCATTCAAGCGGCCCGCCTTTCCCCTCTGCTTCAATTATCATCTGTTCTTTCCGAGAGATATTCAATTAAAAATGGTTTGCTAAGTTTTATCACAGCTAATATACACTCGCCCGCTCACACACACACCCGTGTAGGAGTGCACCTCGATAAGCTCAGGCGGTAAAACATGAAATTACGGCAATTAATCATGAGGATATATGCATGTTCGAATTCAGCTGCACTTTTTACTCAACAGACTAAAAATTTTCATTTTATTCATTTCACTTTTTACTGTCACAGTAAATAAAACATAAATGCTAGCGGTGCTGCTAACAATGATAGCAGTTTCTTCGGAACAGACCTGGGGAATGTGCGGTCCAGACAAGCAGACACAGAAAATATATTTTTGTCCAATATATTGCGATACAGCAGGAACAATGACATTTTTGTACTATTGTCCAAGTACCATGTTGCGGAATTTACAATTTTCTCTTAAATAAAGTCGCCACTGCCTTCATTTTTTTTAAAACCAAAATATGCCTAATCATCCACTTTAAAAGCCGCTGGAGTCGACTGTATCCTCTCGTCCTCATTCATGGCCGGGATCTCATTGTACCCATAGCTGGGGAGGAGGTATTGTCAGCTGCCATCTAGTGAAATAAATTTTAGTTACAGCACTTATCATTAAATTATCAAATAATTTAATCTATTGAATCTATTCAATAATCTAATTGTTATTATTAAATGATCAAACACCATAAATATTTGCATGTGTCTTTGTTTCAAACACCCTTTATTTAACTGAGAACCATACAAAATAGAAAATAAGATTTGAAAGCAGATCGAGACAGCGCTGTCGAAAACAGATACAGAATGATGAAAAAGAAAAATGCGATTTATCGCTGTATAAATATATCTTTTAACATTCCTAGTTCTAAGGAGTAGGGTGATGCTCCAATAAAAGATGATGGTACAAATTCTTCTGTAGGGAATGTATACTTTCAATAAAGTTGTAGATGTGTTAATTAAAAGGATTAAATAAAAAAGTCAAAGTGAAAGGGACAAAAAGATTTGCCAGATTTGCCAAGAATACAGTGACTGAGTAAACTGAGTAAAGTCAGAAATCATCGACTGGCTGCCCTTTATATCAATCAAGTGAAGGGATGAACGAAAGGCTGACACCTTTTTTTTGTCATGCGATCTACCCGTACTACCTTTGCGATACACAGGTGGATCTGAGTTTTCTTGCTAGTGCGGGTGTCCTCTGTAAACTCTGATTTCCTGCCCTATGTATGTGGGATAGATCTTCAAACCTTGCAACTGCATTCATTTTTTTTTCTATCATCTTTCACAAAACCCTTCTCATAATAATAATTTATTTTAACTTGTATTTGGTACTTTCTAACTTTCATATAAATAATGCCTTTACTGTACATCCTATAGTTCATTACCCTTAATTCAGCCTGTTAAAAGGACATCTTTAATTTGTAATAATTGTTTAAATGTAAAAAGAAAAGACCCAGCAAAGCAGGTGGATTTTAAAATGTACAATATAGTAAGAACCAAAAAATTATAATGACCATGATACATTCAACTTTGAACTGTTTTTCATAGTAAGTAAGTAAGTAAGTAATAGTTATTTGTAAAGAACCTTTCTAGACCAGGTTCACAAAGCTCTTTCACAATCAAAAACGATATACAGTTAAAATACATGTTTTAAAAGATCAAGACAATATAGAGACAAACACAGGAGTTCCAGAAAATCAGGGAAAAACCTGCACAAATAAAAATGTCTTAAGATGTTTCTTGAAGGAGTCAGTAAATCCATCAAACACAGAGAGAGAGGAAGATCGTTCCAAAGCTTAGGAGCAACAGTCTGGAAGGATTTCTCTCCTCTGGTCCGGAAGTGTGTTCAGGAACCATCAGTAGATTCTGATCCACAGACCTCAGAGCCCGAGCTGGGGTGTAAGGCTGGATCAGATCACTGATGTAAAGAGGAGTCTGACCATGAATAGATCTGAAAGTAAGAACCAGAATTTAACGTTGATCCTGAAAGAAACTGGCAGCCAGTGGAGAGATTTAAGGATCGGAGAAATGAGAGTTCCTTCTTGTTAAGACACGAAAATAAACTGTTACAATAGACTAGTAGATAGTCTAAACGAGAAGACACAAAAGCATGGAATATAAGTAAGTCATTAATATTTGTAAAGCGCTTTTCCAGACCAGGGTCACAAAGCGGTTAAACAGTCAAAACAGAACTCAATAAAATATGCTTAAAAGGTCAAGACAACACCGAGACAAACACAGATTACAAGCTCCAGATCATGTTGTGACATCAATTTACTAAGTTTACATATTTTTTCTCAGTTAAAGGAAACAGTTTCTGGTCAGTTTTCTGCAGTGTTGTACTAGAGACATGTCTTTGTCAAATATAACACCCAGGTTTCTCAGGCTCAGTTTGACAGACTGACCTAAGTCACCCAAGTACTGACTCAACCCTGGAACCTTATCATCAGGAGTAATAACCATAGTTTCAGTTTTGTCCTCATTTAGCTGCAAATAATACAATAACCAATGTTCACTACTGGACTTTTATTCTTTTGTTCTTTGGCCAGTTGACAATTCATTATCCAGGTGTTTTTAGTAACTGTGGTAGGACTTGACTGACTAGTCTGTAAAGTAAATCAGTGGAAACAATTTTGGTGTAATTACTGCCCTTCCGTGAAACCAACAAAAGAACCCAAGAACAAATTTAGCTGCAAACACAAGTAGTTTTATGAAATGCTTATAAAAATGGATCCGCAAACTTCGCAAAATACTATGCTGACATCTATCATATGTTACACATCTTAAGCTAAAGCTAGCTAGACAGCTAATCCTGACACTTGAGAGTTTGGAATTTGAGACGTCACATACACAGTTACATAAGTTTGTCCTGCTTTCCACCTTGTACCACGAATCGGTTATCGCCCTCGACCAAGGACCTGCCTATTGGTGAACTCTTATTTACTTCATTAATAACTGTCGAGAACAGAAATCTTCCAGGTGAAAAGAGAAACATTGTGGAAACAGAAGGACCTTGAAAAGCAAACATTATTTCACTTTATTACAGAAGGTTTTTGTTTGAATTATTCTCCACAGAACCTGCTTTTCATTTCATTTCCCTCCCTCTGACCATCCGAGGCGTCTCCTGAGACGGACGAGTGGAAGCCAGAGTTCCGGAGAGAGCTATCAGGATTAGGATAATTAATATCATCTCATTTCACTGCCATCCTTCTCTGTGGCCCGCACACACCAGGACGGAGAATATTGTGGCGTGAGTATCCAAGCCGCCTGTCAATCTCGGCCGTAGACACCCCCACACCCCCACACCCCACCCGACCGCACACGTATACAGACACACACTCCTCAGCAGCAAAATTGCAGTTTGAGAGACGACTGGGGAGCGTCGGCGGCGGCGGCGGCGCCGGGGCGGGGGGCTGGTGGGCCCCGGGGACGGCATACAATGGAGCGTGCGGCTGACCAGCGTTCAGGTGAAATTGAATTGGAAATCTTCCACGGCTGGTTAGCATAACAAAGGGCCTCGTGGCTTTAGACAAAAGCTGCTTCTCTAATGCACAAAATCAATCTCTCTATGGGCTCGCTGCATTGTTCCCTCCCGCCATACAGGTGTTCCTTCAATGGTCCTTAATCAAAAGTGTCAAAACAAAGTTGAGAGTTATCTTTGCTCCTCCACAGCTGCTTCCGTGGAGCAGGAAAGGGAACCCGACCAAAAAAAAAAACCCCTCCGTATGGCAGGTTAACTTGATCCAAAGGGAAAGTCTCTTCTGACTTCGACAACAAATCTGAGCTTCCTGTCGACTTTGTTGCTGAAGTAGAGACGAAGAGTCACCGTGGTTAACTTTTACTGAAACACATCAGGACATTACATGGAGTATATTAGACACACACACACATACTAACTCAAGACTCTACATTTGGGCCTTTCGACCTGTAAAATAACTCAAAAACAGAGCAGGTTTCTATAGAACTTGTATGGATTCTTGCCAGTGTTGTGAATGTGTCCTATGATACAAACAAGTACATGAACATGATAAAAAAAAAAGTTTTTCAAGTGCATACCTGTTGGTGTAACATTATACACTGGTCGCAAATGTTTGCGTTTTAGGCTTTTGCAAACAAATAAAAAAACTGTTATTATATCAAATAATATTATATTTTATATACTTTTGATATTCAATTTGTTTTATGTTTTAGGGGACAGTAGTTACACCTTAAAAGGATGAATACATAATAAATAAATAGTTCACTACGACAGGCTAAATTAGGTACAAATTCAGAAATCAAGAAACCTTTAAAGTAATATTAAAGTAATGAAAACTAGATTTAGCTATATAGCTTTATATATTTGTGATCTTATATACGTATCTAAATATAGGTAGGAAATTAAATTTCCTCTGGGGAACAAGAGCCAAAATATGATAAAAAACCAAGCAATTATGAATAGTAAAAGAAATATAGACATAAAATAAACCTTTTTATGACAAAACACACGGTATTTATAAACCTTTTGTGTAAAAGAAACTGATAGAAAAATCCAATTTTCCTTTAAATGTGTTGTCAATATTTTCTCCATTTATTTGAGGGCCGAATGTGGGCCCCGGAGCAAAAAACAATGTTCTGTCTCTGCAGACAAGCCTATGAATTTCTAAACAATGTCACATGTCTATCCAACATCATGTATAGATTTATGACAGGCTGCTACTCCACCTTCTCTTCAAGGACCGACTGATAATGTTGCCAATGGAGTTTCTTCACGAAAGGTTGTTTAACAATGGAGAAAAAAAAACAAGCCGGGCTCTTATGAGCCTCAGCCACGGCTCACTTAAGCTTTAACATTCGACCCACTTGCTCCGATTCTCTAAAGGACCAAACCTTGACGTGCTCAGAGCAGACTTAATGAAAAAAAAAAGAAAAAAGATTTAAAACGGCATCTGGCCTTCTATCCTTGGCTCTGGAGTAAACCTGATTCATCCAGCGACTGTTTGTTTCGTCTCTGCGCGCTCCGGGGCTTGTTGCGTGATATTAATACATCAAAGAACTTTATTTGACACAAGTAGAAAAAAAGATCCAGTAATAAATCAATTTTATCATCATACTATTAGCTGAGTAATGTTCACATCCTGGAGCTATGCGAGATATTGTGCGCGAGGCATTATGTCGCATGAGTCATTTGTTCTCCAAGGACAGAAGATGTTTTGGAAGGCTGTTTGTTTTGATAAGCTACAAATCTATGTTGGTAGTGTGTCCGCGGATTTAAATAATAACACAAATAATCTGTAGACTAATCCCCTCTCTTAATAAGTGGCATCACAAACTTGCCGCCTCCACTTTGACACGTGCCAGACGACGATCCGTCGCCAGGATCCGACGGGCGGCTGAGTGGCAGCGAGATTTCTGCATAATGCGGCGCGAGATGACGCGCTAGCGCCGCTGACAAGGAGACGTTGAAGTGGTTCATGGGCGTCTTATCGCGCTAGATGTGATTTGACTGCCAGTGGCGTGATTCAATTTCTCCACTCAATTTTTGGAGATATTGAATTAGATGTAAATGTCTGTTTCGCAGATAATGCATGACACATTAAGGAGAGAAATCCCATAATTCGGAAGCATGCCGTGAAGCACTGCCACTCAAAAAACGGACAAGTATGAAACTCGACAGTCGTGACAGAAATGTGTCAAATTCACTTGTCAATCCCGACCGAGAGATTCCGACGTCGCAAGCATTTATTTAGGGATGGTTTGACTAGATACAGAATCAGAACAAATCAATGATGGAGGGAAACAAGATCTGAAAAGAAAAATTAAACTGGTCGAGGAGGGTTTTAGTCTTGGTTACGTCAAGATACTGTCTCGGCTTTTTGATGCTCCTTCACTATTAATTGCTCAAAGACAATGTTAAGCCAGGAGTTTAAAATAAAAATAGTATGGTATGGTGGCAGAATCTATCCACTGTCAAACATGACTACAACAAGTCCCAGAAACAACGGTTTCATGTTGACCAATGACCGTGAGTGTAAGTAAGTAAATAAGTAATTTGTATTTATATAGACCTTTTCCAGACCAGGGTCACAAAGCGCTTAAACAATCAAAACAACACAGGAGTGCCAGAAAATCAAGGAAAAGCCTGCACGAATAAAAACGTCTTAAGATGTTATTGAAAGAGTCAGTAGATCCATCAAGCGCAAAGAGAGAGGAAGATCAGTGGGTTGAAGTCAGCCAAGTCTTGAGACCATGGTTCTCAAACTAAATTAACATTTCACTTATTTTCTACTCAACCTAATGTCGACTAAAGGTTGGGATTATTTTCAGAGAACACTGTTTCTAAGTTCAAGGCAAAAATGTAAGTTAATTTTAATAAAGCGACTGATGCTAACTTACTCGTCTTCATCTTCATCTTCCTCCTTAAATACACTATTAGCTAAGGGGCTTATATACTGCTCGTCATAATGTCCCTCTTGTATTGAAGTCTCAACATTATGGAGCGCGAGATTGGCAAGCGGATTGCGGCGGCGTCAGTAGGGATAGGGATAGGGTGAGCAAAGTCAGCCGGGCAAGGCTCAGAGTAGAACTGCTGCTCTTCTGTGATCGTTGAGGTGGCTCTGGCGTCGGATCAGGATGCCTCCAGGACACTGGTGAGGTGTTCAGGGCATGTCCCACCAGTAGGAGACCACTGGGGCAGACCCAGGATGCGCTGGAAAGTCTTTATTTTAAGCCATCATTGTCTTACACGTGTGTACTGACACTTGCAATATGTTAAGGAAAGTCTTGAAGCACGAGCTGAGAGACTGATATTTTCCATGAGAAACAAACTTAAAATAAAAATTAATTCGAGGTTTTTGTCAAAGCTTCAATACAAGATGGACATTATAGACGATCACCAAAGAGTAATTTGTTTCTTTTTAAGATTGTCATTTTACACAAAGATGAAGACAACGACAACTGAGCGCCAGATGCTATTTTTACCTATAACTCCTATAACAGTTTATTCTGAAAATAATCCCAGCTCTTAGTCGACATGAGTAGAAATTGAAATTTGAATTTGTGATTAACTATCCCTTAACATTACACTTTTTAAAAAAGTTTTTCCTTTTGTCTTGACAACCCTCACAATAAATTAAGTATAAATGTGGCCCCTTATAAAAGTTAATTGGCGACCCTTGAAATAGAGCGAAGGATTAAATACTTAATACTAATTTACTAAAGAGTCGACATGACAGTTTTCATTCACTCACTCGTTCCATGAAATGATATAACAGCATGACTTTACATTCTTCCTACAATCTGACGACCCCCCGATTTTGGTATTTGGCGATACAAGAGTTGATTACATCTCACTCGATGTGAGGTGCAATAGGCGTCCATGATCACTCTTATCACACACTCAACAGGAGCGAGATAATGCAGCTGCGGGGCGACTCTCTGATAGGAGGCTTCGTTACAACACCAGAACAATCCAGTGATCCGTTCCCGACTGTGAATATTGGAAATGAGACAGAAAATTGATTCATCAATACCAACATTAAAACGGCTCTCGCCGTCTCTAGAGAGAGTGCGTTTCAACGAATGCACTTTTAACTGATTTCAGATTTCTTTCCAAAAACTGTCTGTCTCAGAGGCTTCCATCAGCAACGCAACGATCATGTTTATTGACAGGTTTAAAGTGTGTGGGATGACCTTGTCAAATAGATGCTGCCACGGCTCACACAGATTCTACAACAGTTTTTGATGCATCAAAGTTTGAGGCATAAACTCAAGGTTGTTAAGGATGGTTAAGAGGGGAAAACACACATTTATTAAAAAGAAAAATATATATATTTTTTTCATTTATTTTGCAACTATATAAGCTTAAGAGAAACCACATACATCTGCCAAGGGGTTTTTTTCAAATGTATTTTGTACAGGAGTATCATATGTTCATAGCTAGGCAACATGGCAGTATATTTTCATATCAGTTGATATCTTTATATATCAGGATATAAAAAAAAAAAAAATTGTATAGTTGCTTTTTTTAAGAAATCTGAAACTTGAGTTATCAAGCTTGTGAATGAGCTTCTTGGAAGAAGTCAATTAAAATTGTGTTTCGATTGAGTTTTTGGCATCTATTAATAGATTCGTTCCAATCTCCAAATTCTGCAACTATTGGGTTCAAATGTATTAGATTTATAAGGTGGTGTTAGTTTTTATTCAAAAATAAACCTCTTAAGCAAGCAGCGTATACTGAATTTTTAGAGCTACTTCGAACTCATAAACCGGTCCAGGCCAAAGTTATTATTGCCTCTTGGAAATTAAAACTAAAAAAGGTTTGGTTTCTATTTCTCATGACAAAGAATAAAGCCTGGTCGAATCAAAGCTGATTCTTCATGAAAATTGTTTTCCAGGACTGTGTAGTGTCAATAAACTTGAAGATCGAAAAAAAAATGTAGGAATGAATTAAAAAAAAAAAAGAACTAATTTTGTTTGGGAAATGCATAAGTAACAACAATATTAATATATAATCTCACATTTTCACAAGTTTTTTTTTTACATATTCAATTGTATGTGATGTTTATTTCTTGTTAATAATTATACAAAGATAAAAGAAGCAAATTTGATGTTCTTGCAGTTCATATTATTTGTTTTTCAATTCAGTTTGTATTTGAAAGACACTACATATTCACAGAAACATGACAAATAGAAGAAGAGAAGATGAAATTCCTAAAAAAAAACATTTATAAGTGATAGTGAGTGAATAAATAGTCAGTAGTCCTTTACTCCTTATTTCAACCCTAAAGGCATAATGTTAATAATATTACATAGATTTTATGATCTAAACTTCAAGGTGTATTGAAAGAAGAGGGGATGTTGTAAACCAGTCATGAGCACCAGAATAAGAGCCATTTATATTTCAACAGTCAAAAGAAAAACAACTTTGGTTATGTGAGCTCAAATAAAAAGAGGAGACTTTGTGGATAATAGAGCCATTACATTATCACCTCTGATTCACAGGTTGTGTAAGGTGGAAATGAAAGCACATTTAAAAAGACCGTCAAACATAATGGTGATGACGGCTATTTGGTGGAAAAAGTGTGTCATTTTACAGATGATTGTAAAAAAAAAAAACAAGATTCAACAACAACATGTGACTTTATACTTTAGGGTTTTAACCAGGAAGTGTCTTAACGGCGACGTGTAGGAGACTCCACAATGTTTGGCAGCTGCTGTCGAACGACTCTCTGGATGAGTTACAGGTGTTATGTGGGCCTGCGGAGTTGTCTTGGATGCAGAAAAACCTTAAAGTGATTACAGCACTTCAAGGTTGACAGCAGTGAACCGCTGACAACTAAGCAGCATCTGTTGCCAAGCAGCTAAAACCAGCTCAAAGGCAGCGGAAAAACAGTGTCGATATTTGAATGTGAAACATCAATCTTTATGGAATTAGCTTCACATGTGTAAGCTAGTTGGGAAGTGTTAGGAAGGTGCATCTAATCTGGAGAAAAAACCTTGAAAAACTTCAAGTGAGAAGACCTTTCATGAATCTGAGCTTAACTTTTGTCCTCTTTTAACACCTGAATATCCCGTCACTAGTGGCATATACTAGTCTCACCTTAACAAATCCTTCTTGAGCGTGTTTCCTGAGCCGTGTAACAAGGACACCAACGCTGGAACAGAGTAAACACACAGCAGGACTGTCAACATGTAGGAGGTGAACTACAATTTACTGGTCAGACGACGCCCACTTCACAGGCTTGTACACAAATTGTCTAAGAATATCAACGTGTTTCATTTCCATGTGTGTCACGGCTCCTTGTCAGTTTTACTAAGATCAGGGAGAATTTTTCCACATGGAATAATTAGCTATTTTTTACTCCAGGTTCATACCACACACACACAAAATAAAAATAATAATAATAATAATAATAAAATATAATAATAATCTTCAATTGAAATATGCCATGTGAAATCCTAATGCATATCAACTTGTTTTAAAGACATGATTTTACTGTGATTTCTTACTTAAGATGGGATTGAACCTATGTTTTTCTTTACAAATTACCATATAATTATACCATGAATTCTTTACTAAAGATATGACTGTACCTGTGATTTCTCTACTACTCAAGAAATGATTATAGTTGTTTTTTCTTTACAAATTAAGAAATCATTATACCTGTATTTTTCTTTACAAATTAAGATATGATTATAACTGTGTTTTCTTTACAAATGAAGATATGATTATAACTGTGTTTTCTTTACAAATTTAGATATGATTATAACTGTGTTTTTCTTTACAAATTAAGATATGATTATAACTGTTTTTTTCTTTACAAATTAAGATATGATTATAACTGTGTTTTTCTTTACAAATTTAGATATGATTATAACTGTGTTTTTCTTTACAAATTAAGATATGATTATAACTGTGTTTTCTTTACAAATTTAGATATGATTATAACTGTGTTTTCTTTACAAATTAAGATATGATTATAACTGTGTTTTTCTTTACAAATTAAGATATGATTATAACTGTGTTTTTATTTCCTTACAAATTAAGATATGATTATAACTGTGTTTTCATTACTAATTAAGAAACGATTATACCTGTGATTTCTTTACCTATTAAAAAATGATTGTAACTGTGATTTTCTATACAAATTTAAGATGTGATTATACCTGTGATTTCTTTACCATTTACGATGTGATTATACTTATGATTTTTTTTTTCTTTTTCTTTTTCTTACAACTACATTTATCAATATTTTGAAGTTAATGGGGGCGGGACCAGATAAGCTTCGAGCTTCTCCCGCCGTTTTTCCTTTCAAGGACATAGATGTTATATGTGAACTTGTATGTAATGATAAAATGTGAACGAAACTGTCATGCCCGAAATAAACGATTCATTCACAGTCCAAAAAAACCTACTCTGGTTTGATAGTTCTAAACCAAATGTTTCAAACTCAAGGACTGGGGGCTAAATCAAGCTGACCAGGAAGTTAAAAATGCTAATAAAAGACAAAAATCTTATAAACCTTCATGGTGATGTTGTGAGTTATCACAGAGGTCATTAGGCTGTCAAAGTTTAATCCAACTTTCCAGAAACATTCATGCAGAATAAAGGGAAATTATGTGAAAGATGGGAAAGACAGATGGATTTTTGTCCTTTTGAGGCGAGTATCTCTCGGTTATAAACTGAACCAGAGACATATTTCTTAGTACAATTATCCCCAGAAAGCTCACCAATATTAAAACATATCTCTAGTAGGTAATGTATCATGAAAAAGGGTGTGGTACTTTTCCAATCAAGGAAGTACTGCGATGCTACCTTGCATTAGTCAACGTGTCAATCTTAAATGACACTGGCTTTTTTTTTTTTTTTCCAGAAATGAAACGGCGTAGATGTATCTCACAGGCGTCTCTCCCGCACGAGGCCCGAGATCCATCTCTCACCGTCGGGCCCTGGGGAGGACTCATGCAGACCAGTTGATTAAAAATCACTTAGTAGAGAACACAAACAAAGCTGTCAGCCTTTGGCTTGCCCTTGGGATCAGAGCGGGGTTCGGGGGGTGGGGGTGCGGCGAAGGGGGCTTCGGGCAGACAATAGGGATGAAGGGGAAGAGGAGATGAGAAGAGACACTTCGCAAGGTAAGTTCAATTTGATTTAGAAAAGTAAGTAAGAGATAAACAAAATGGGATTTGAAATGGAAAATATATTAATACTTTCCATTTAGTGTATTTATTTAAACACCATCACTCAGTTAAATGGCTTCTCTTTTGTTGTCACAGATACTTCACAAATATAGTGGTGAAAAATAGTGATAGTGACACTCCTATATTCAAGGCGAGTTACTGCTTTTTTTTAAGTGAAAATTGCTAGGAATCTATCCTTAAAGGCTAGAGGAGATGGATTAGTTATAATGTGTCAACTGTAGTCTTATAGTAGCGAATGTTCTTACAAAATATCCATTCTAGATGGTTGCTGAGTTCTAGGGAGAAAAACAGACCAGAAAACAACCTCCTTCTTTTATTAGCTTCTGCCAACAAACACTGGTTAAGTGTGCTTAGGCTCCGAGTGTTAGAGGATCATCAGAGGTGTAAGAGTATGAAACATACGTTTTATAGCATAGTGAGTACATAGTAGCAATCTTTGACAAAGCCAAAGTGCTATTGATCTATTGTCCACCCTTCAGTGTGGAGAGCTGACACCTTCTCCCGTAAGCACCAACACTCCCGTGCCTTATTTTGAAGTTTATACAGTCATATTTAAATGTTATTTTTATCCTATATCATAACTTTCTAACAACAGTGTCTTCATCATAAGTTATAAATCGTTCATTTTGACCATAATTCTTCTTCTTTTTTTTAAACATATAGCATATTATATAATAAATAACATGGAAATAATAAAAGGATTTTATACTCTTGGTTAATTTGATCTAAAGGTAGAACTTAACCATAAAAATTTTGCAATTAAACAATTAAGGATGTCATGTGAGAAGAAATATGAGCTGAATAGTAAATAAATATTTACTAAAGCCAAAACGTATACATAATAATATAATATATAATAATATGCTATATTATTTTAATATATATATATCAAAATTATATATATAATTCAATCATATTTTAAACGTGCCGAGATCAGTGCTAAAAGAAGAAAAAAGAAATTAAAATTTGAGGAGAAATTCATGAAGATAAAGAAATTCAGTATAAAAATAACTATGACAAAATTTAAATAAAAATGAATATAATATTAATTAATTAATCTGAACTAGTGCATAGAGAGATTTTTCGTGACAACTGTTCAAATTATTTTGTCGAGATATTCCGAACCAGGTTTGACTTTTAGGAATTCTGAGTCAGGCGCTGAGTCGGGTTGAGTTGTAGCTGATTATTCAAAGAACCGAATAACAAGCCGACCAAAGTCTCTCGGTGTTAAAACAGCAGTCATTAATCTCCGTCTCTCAATCAGACTGGAACCACGGGAGGTCGACCTGTTTCCCTCGTGAGAAAGTGTCAACACATGATGACCGTTGCTGCTCTGATCAGAGTGAAAGATCGGCAGCAGTCGTAATTACTGACGCACACACACACACACACTAACACACACACACACAGCTGCTCATGACAAGGCCTAGGCATTGCAGCTCCAACGGTCTCCTGGCCTTCACCAACAGATGGTAGTTCCCACTGCTCCTCCTGACACACACTTGTGTGACACACACACACACACACACACACACACACACACACACACACACACCCCCCCCCCCCCCACACACACACACACACACACAGATAATGACATGTCGCTCACACTACGTTCCATCTAGTTTATCAACCTTCTCGGCACAAACCGTATCACAACAGTCAGGATCTCGACCTCTGCCGTCTAGAGTTTCGTTTGTCAGAGGAATTGGATTGATTTTTATTTATTCTTCACCAAGGACAAGGCCACTGAGCCCAACGGAGCCGCGAGTGTAGCAAACATCCTCCCCGTCTATAGGAGGAGAGTTTTCCTGATGCGGAAAGTTGAGAAAGTGACATGGATGCACGGAGAGCCACAAAGAAAAGGGAGATAACTGGGACAAAGCAAAGGAGTCAATGAATATGAAAGTCTCTCGTGGCTTCAGGAGCAAAAGTGGCCGTCGTTGCAAAGCCATCAGGGCCTCTGCAGTTCAATTGAGGTGCTTTAGGGTCCAGTGCGTCGCCTCCTCTAACTATAGCGAGGACAGTGTGTTCTGAAGCTGCTCTGAATTATACATACAAGCACACACAGGTTACTCTCCGTCCGCCTCTCAGCTTGACCCTGCTTCCCGCAGTTGTGCGAGTCCATCTTATTCTGCTGACCTGTACGTGGAGAGGTTGACAGAGATGAGCACACAATCTCCTGTCACCCCCAAACACAGAGAATTGGATCACCCTTGGACTGACCTCCTTCGGAGAGATGTCTCGGCTATATGCACACACTGCGCTTCGGGAGGGGACGTGGGCTCGGGGCGGCCGGTGACCCCTGATTGGCGCCGGGGTCTGCGCCTCGGCTGCCGAGCAACAGGAAAACCTATACAAGGTCCTGTCAACAGGCTTGATTGACATGTCTCCGCCCACCCTGGTCAATATTCAAGATGGCCTCTGCAAATTACCCCAAAACCCAGACAGATGACCAGATCTGGTCTGTTTTGCTCTCTGTACAACTACAAACAACACAAATGTGCGTAGTGTGTGTAATTGTAGTTGATGAATGCAAAAGTGCAGAAAATGTATTAAAAACAGGGCTCTCATGTTTGATGGGTAACATTTTGGAACGTTAACCTATGTTTTGCCAAAATTAAAAAGACCTGCAGCCTTACAAAATGAATTAAACTACTATATATTGATGATTGAATGTTGATTTCTATCAAATTTGGTGGTTACATCTACGATAGCGCAATAGTTTTCCAATGATGCGAACAGCTTTCAAGTGTCTAGATCTCAAGTCAAGTCCTCAACGGGAGAAGAAAAATAAGAAAAAAATGGTGGTATTGGTGGAAGAAAACCAAGTACTTTACACATTAACATTACTGCAGAGTTTATTATTTGAATGTATGTACTGTGTAACCAATCAATTGCGTTGATGAGTGTATACACCTAAATAACCTTTTTTTTTATTCTTGTCAATATTGTATTGATATTTAACAGCACTGTATGGATTTTTTTAAACAAAAATTAACATGCAAATAATCACTTCTCTTGTGAAATACAAATATAGATCCCTCTGTTTGAATTCAATAAGCTGGTGGTAAGCATGTGACAATCCAAAGGCAGTATTCCTACCATAAAATTATTTAAATAAAACTCCATATAGGGTTGTTTCTACAGTATCGCAATAAGAGTTGCCCCTGTATCATGATACGTATCACCAGATTCTTACCAATACACACCTCTATTTACTTTCCTTCCTCTGACACCATCTCTACTGTGATGTACTTCCTCAGTCCATTTCAGGCGATGACCACTACAAACTACAACTTCAAGAACCAAAGACCCAATATTATGTGTTACCTGCATCTTAATTGATAAAGAAAAAATATCTACAAAAATAAAGTTGCAAGCTTTTCCAATAACTTTATCTGGTTCCAATGTTCCTGTCGCTGCTTTTTATACATAAGAAAAAAAAGAAATCCAACAGCAGCAGCCACGCGTTCGTCCTCACAAAATCACCGTGTTGCCCATGCCCTCGCCTTAAACGCAGTGGAGATTGGCAAACACACACACTTGCACAAAGAAATTGCAGGCGCACGTACAGAAAAAAAAACCCACGTACACAAAGCGGCGCCCCGCTGTGAGAAAAAGAGCTACAGTACTCCCGACATCAACAGTGGCCTAGATAAACACAATACACACAAAAGAGTCACCCCATGAAAATAACCCTTCATCTAAGCATCACTGCACTTATCTACTCATAAACATAGGGATAAATCAATTCAGTGAGAAAGACCATTTTTTTTCCACTCTTGTTTGAAATTACAGCTGTGGGATGGCGGCTAGCATGATAGCATAGGTCAAATTCACTAACCTCTTTTCTCCATGGCAACTGTCTGCCTCTTGCCTGAAATAGACACACACACACACACACACACACACACACATTTGCAGTGGTGGCCATTGTCAGAAATGTTGCCATGACCTGCTAAAGTGTGTGTCATGAGATTTTGAGGTGTCCTACAGCAGCGCAAGAATGCAAACATGATGCACACAAAGATATAGTTTTAGCGTGAGTGTGCAATGACAACCCTGTTATCACAGCATCTGTATTAGCATGGCACAGTCTCACCGCTTCGTTTTTTACCCTGACCTGTATAATCAGTGTCACATTAGCAACACAACAAATCAAACACTCCCCCCCCAGCGCACACACAGAACACACACATGTCCTCCATCATGCTCCCAGCTGGCCGCCGCACGGTGTCAAATAGATGCTAATTAATATGATAACTAATACCTATTAGAGAACATACGGCGCTCCTAAACCCTTAATTTAATTTCATCTTCACTCAAAGGGCGACAGACGAGATGAATGAAAAGCAAAGGCTTCTTCCTCGTCGTTTGATGGTAAGAATATAAATATCAGAGTAGGTGCAGAGAGCTGAACACACTTAGTAAGATGATAACTATCAGACCTGCATAATGTCTCAGCCCAGTGAGGAAGAAAAATCTGAATCAGAATAAGGAAAACAAAATAAGTATTCATACTGAAAATAAAATAACTGGATTTAGCCTCTGTTTTTTGGGACATCTTTTTTCAAAGAATATTTACCTTATCACTGATCATCATTTATTACCTCTGCCGACAAGGTTTTGTTTTTTATGACTTTAGTGGGTGTCAGTGCAAAATAACTCAAAAGATTCTCAATGTATTTATGTACCCAGCTCTGATCTATAAAAATACACAATAGACTCAAAACCCTCATGTGAATGTTGTGACAAAATAAATTGGCGTTCGATACCCAGTTTTTGATGATCATCATTTTTACCCAAAATAAATAAATAAAGGCCGAAGGAGACCTCCAGAGGGATCAATAAAGTTTTATATATTCATCTATTTTTGAATAATTGAAGTATTATTTTGATTTTACATAATAATGTGAAATAAGCTCCTTGATTTTGGCATGTCTTTTCTAGCGACTTACTAGATATTAGGTTCGATGAAATGACAATGTTCTATCTTTTCTTTAGGGCGGTGCTAAACTTAAAGCCTGCTAAGACAACAAACCCCTCTTCTTCATTTTAGTATGTTCCTACGCTCACCTTCTGTGACAAGTTTGTGAGATTCTGGACTAAGGATCAAAAGCTCAATCAACCAGGTGAGTCTCATAGTATAGCCATAGCTCTTGAGCAAGGAGTGAAGTCAGGTGTTCAGGACATATCTAACTAGAGGGAGGCCCAGGGGCGACCCCAGTTAAGAGAGATCAGTCTCACTTAATCTTGGTAACATCCATGGAGGAGTAAGGAAATTAACTTGAGGAAAGAGTCTCAAGGCTTCATGAGAACTCTCAAAATGAAAATATGTTAAAGTTGACATTTGAAAAGTAAAATACACAATGTTATTATGGATACAGGTTGTGGGGATTGTTTGTCAAGGTCACAATTGACTTCCTTTATTTTTTAATTCTCTAAAAATCATCAAACTGACATAACCTTAGAATCAATTTAAAATATAATTTAAATTGTATCTAAACTGGGCACCAAATCTGACCCACCATGTTATGTGGCACAGTGTGTAAACATTCAAAATTCAATCCAATAAAAATGGGAAGTGCACCTAAAACAAGGCCACCTCCTGGTAGAAGTAGATATTATGAGCCACAAACAATACATTGTTTATCCTTTGCTTAATACTTCTAAAAGTCCGATGAGATTAGACCCTTATCTAAGGTACTGATACTGGTACACTTTGATATGAATGATACCTTTTTTGGTGCCACTTTTATAGAATCAATTTAACAAAAGGAAAATAATACAACACATAGTACAATTCTTGAGTCATTTTTTGGGGCTTTCTTACAGAGAAAGTGCAAAAGAACACTTGCAACAAGTGTAAAAATCCATCTGACGTTCACTGTAGTTTCCACGTATCAGATTATCTTTTTAAAAATTCCCAACATTATCAGTTTTTTATCAGACGTTGGTACGGAAACTTGGCACCGAGAAGGAAAAGCATGTTTCGATGCTCGGCACCACTAAAGCATTTCGGTTACAAAAGAACTGAACTTCCGTATTCAATCCCATCAGCATGTGACTTCCATTCAAAACTGTTATCCAAATGTATGTTACCTGAAGCTAGTGACATCTTTCCTAGTGCACATGTCAAAATGACAGTTTAAAAAGAAGCGCTGACCAAGAATTGCTTCGAAAGAAAGACAAGGAAACCAAGGAAACCATTTGTTGATAATCTTGTACTCGTCAACTTTTCAATACTTTTCTTCTGAAAACATGAATCGCCACTGACCACTGCAGCCAAAGAACACCCCGAACTAAAAGTGGGTAGTCATAATCTTCTTTCCGAGTATTTTTAAACACTCCCGTAATACATGTGAAAAAGTGAAATAGATAACTAGGAAAGAAATGAATCATCTGCTCAGCTCCTTCCCTTTAAGGAAAGAACGAAGGAGAAATGAGGAGGGGAGAGGAAGGAAGGAATTGAGAAGACAGAGGAAGCAACGGAGAGAAGACGGGCGAAGGCAGATGGGGTAAGAGTGGAAGGAGTCGGATTGAAAGGAGGAGAGGGTGGAAGGATCGGGCAGAAGTGTAGGAGCTCCAGCTGACACTGGCGGCTGACTTTCTGAGATGTGATGATTAGCCAAATCCTGCTAATCAATGACTCATTCACGCCGGTTCCTGCTCTGTTGCGAAACACTAATTGGTCTATTCTGCTGCAAATGGGGAGATGCTGGTTCCCACTTCACTGTAAGCAACGAGAGGTGACACCGGGGGCACGTGTGGTCACACACACACACACACACGCACAAGTGTCAAACATACTGTACATCTGCAGCCCTGAAGCATGTCGCTGATTCTACGCACATAAAAAAAAGGTCAAATTGAGAGAGATTCAATTTGAGGGAGGATGAGGAGGCGAGGATGCTGCACCAGTCGCCCCAACAATGAGGAGAGAATGGAGATCGAAGCGGCCCCGGTTCCACCAGCAGAGGGGGGTGGTGGCGGGAGAGGGGGCAGAAGAGCCTCAAATTCAATTTAACTTTGTAGACTATTTAGATAATGTCTTCTAATGCAATGCCGGGGACTATGAGAGATCACCTGGCGGCTGAGTGCAGCAGCAGCGCCACCAATGTCCAAGTGCAGGAAATGCAGGAGCAAATTAAATTACAGGAAGAAAATGAGAAAATATGTTGCATTAGAGCTGTTGATAAAACATGATAAAGAAACACATTTATAGATGGAGAACCTATTTACAGAGTAAATTCAACAATGTAAGAGATACATTTATATAAAAAAATAATTAATGTACAGATATTTTAAAATGATTGCCACTTGGTGGTTATTATTAAACACATATACATAAACTGTTAAATAAATAAAACCATAAGCAAAACTATTATAAGAAAATTATCAATTAGTCAATTAGCAAAAATAACAAATAAACTAAATTCAAATTGGCTAGAGTTTGGTAAACAATAATATAATTTTGAAACACACCACCAAGTGAAATATAAACAGTGCCCAATAATACAAATTAAAAGTTAACACATGAATATAAAAACAACAAATAATTATGATGCAATAATAACTAAAATGGTAAATACCAATCAATGAACATTAATGAATCCTTAGATACAAAGTATTTGATAAATCTATAGTTATGAAATGTAATCAAAAACTTTGGGGTTTTTTTGTTTTAAATAAAGCTTAAAATGTATATTCATTAACGACAATTTGGAATTAAAAATATTGTAGAAAGTCAATATGTCCTGTGCATTCCTCAGGAAATTAATAACCATTACCATTTATATGTAGTAAAGCGATCAACACATTTTATAATTGCAGTAAAATAGTGACATTAATTCAGCACGAGGAGAAAGAACCAAGGGAAGAAAATGTATTACACCTTCTATATAAAACTACTAAAGCCTTTTATTGTAGCATATCCATCCATCTCACCCACACACAAACACACACACACACACACACACAAGGTGGTCAATATGGGGTGTATTCCTCTCACAGTGAGAGCCGGTTGTTAACAGTGTTTGCGTTGAAGAGGAGGCCAAGAGGAGGGCTCACTCAAACACATGACTCGTCTCATACCTAAATATTAGCGTCTCTCTCTCTGCTGTGGGTGTCTTGGTGTGCGACGGCTGCTCGTGCACGTGTGCGCCTCCGTGCAATTATGTGCAGCGGAGAGGCTGTTTAGGGTAAATAGAGTTGCAATTATTCTTTTAACCTGGGTTAGATGGTCTGACCCACTGGACCGGCGGAGGACCCGGTGAGGGAAAAGCACTTCAATTCCGTAGGAAATATTTGACTCTATTTTAATGTGCAATGAGAAATATGAATCAGGCGTTTTTGAGCAGTATGAATAAATGTTTATAGAAAAGATCATCAGTAGAGGTAAGTAGCTTATTTATAATTTCAAAATTTAAATAATACACAACTGAATTCAAATAAGAATATTATTATTTTAATTTTTCTACAGCAAGTGACATAAAAATAGAAGCTAAAAACATACTTACTATATTTTGACCACTATTATTTACCACACTCTCTCTAATATTATTATTATCAAGGATTAGGACAGAAAGTAAAAGACGCTCAGAGATTCTGAGGAGAGTTTCTGCAGCGTCAAAGACAAATGTGGGCACGAGCTGATCCCACACTTACACATACGTGTATAGCGAGGGCGGGTAATCCACTTTTATAAGGGCTCAAATTATATACCGGGAGTGTTGTAAGGGGCTGGGTAACAAAGAAAAAGAGGTCTTAATATGGGTGGAAAATATTTAAACAACAACGAGCAATACAGAAGTTAGGATATCAACAAGTAACGTTATAAATATGACTAACAAATTGTCATTTTAATAGAGGCAAAACCTGTGAATAGGAAACACTTCATTGCCAATTGTTTTTTTAATATTTCAACATGACTGTTAATAGTTGCGTTCAAGGAAATACAGTCATACCGAAGAAAAACATTAACAAAAGAAATCCTAAATTCAAGGAGTGAAAGAAGTCATATTAAAAATTGACAATATAAACATCAGGGTTGTTAGAAGCTGTACCATTCAAGAAGCAGCATTAGATGTATTGTTGTACTCTGACTACATTGCAAATGCCAATAGTCAAATGGTCATATGAGTGTTGCAGATGCTAACATCTAGTCTACATTCACCCAGAATGAAGATACCAAAAGAAGAAGTGAAGGGTGAAAAAAGATGTCCAAAAAAAAACAACTAACTACTTTCTAATTACCTCCACCAAGGATTAAGGTTAAGTGATCGTCATGTTTGTAAGCAAAACAGCGGATTAACTATTTCAATGAAAAGAGAAGGTAGGTTATGGTGATTCTCTGTCATTTTATCTGGATTTAGAGATATTTGGAAGGTTTCTATATCTTATAAATACTGTCGTCCACATACAGATGCTGTTCAAAACTTTTCTCTAAGATTCAACACTATTTTTGAGTAATGGTTTCATAAAATAGAGTGTATGCTGTGTTTTCATAGTGTCATATAAAATAAGCTCCTTGGCAGAGGTATACACTATCTTAGTGCCTTTTTCAGATTTAGGAACAACAAAGTGACACACTTAAGGACATAAGCAGCGTAATAAAACTCTTCAGTCTACATTTCTGGGTATGAGTTATGCTTATTCTTTCTGAGTTACTCTAAAGCAGGAGTGGGTAATTCAATTTCCTATTGGGCCACATTATATACTTTGACTATTGTGAGGGGCCATCCAGCCATTAAAAAAAACGGGACAAAGATCACATTACAAAAATGAGTTTTAAAATGAGGAACTTTAACAAATTAGAAAAAAATAAGTAACGACTATTTAAAAAAAAATGTTACTTAGAGTAAAAACTATATTTGTGATCAAATTTCTGACAGCTGACAGTCATATTGTCATATATACAATCCAAAGGGCTACATGTGGGCCCCCCAGCATCCATTTGAAAAAGTCTAACAATTTGATATTCCTGCACACAAAACCGCCACACTCACAAATAATGTTATCAGCTCAGATCGGCAACTCAGCAGATCTCCGCCGCATGTCATCTACGATAACACACAGCAAGCCACACACACTGCTCGGCGCCCCCTGTCAATAGGACGTTAAGGGTCTCAGCGCTAATGACCAATGTACAGATAAGAGTGGAAAAGGTTAATGTGTTGCTGCGGGTGATCAAGATAAAACTGATCCCTTTAATCCTGTGGACAATGAGACAGCCAGGGGAGGCCAGAGTGGACCAACAATCCAGGTACAGGAGGAAAATATCGCACCCACAAACATCAGCAAACAAAAAAAAGGGGCACCGCCTTTAGACAAGATGTTTGTTGACAACTCGTGTCGTCTGCTGCTGCATACGTGGGTGTACACGTAAGTGGATTGAAGCATCAGGACAGTGAAAACCCGACCGCCTGATCCAGCTCGGTTATCGGACAAAGCGAATATATGACCCGGCCTGGCAAACAAAAGAACTTCATGTCTTTGTGCAGGTTTGAACATGTGTGTGTCGATTTATCGATGTCACTCTACGTCTGCTTTTGAGTGTATTTAATTTATAGTGATTTCATTTTCACTCCGTATTGAGCAGAATCACACACACTCCTGCCTGTGAATGAAAGTAACATAAATTGACCCCTCCGCCATCCTTGTCATACCCCCACTGCCTCCCCCCAAACCCTCCTCCTGTCTGTGTGGCCAGCTAGGTCGGTTGACATTTGGACACTTGTCAATCATCTCTTTCAATAGCCAAACGGCAGGAAAAATGGAGTCGGGGGGTCAGCAACTCAGTGTATCGCCATGGCAACAACTGCATTGAAGTTCATAGCCTGCTGGGACTGTGGTTCCAAGTGTGTTTGGGAGTGTGTGTGTGTGTGGTTGTGAGAAAGTCCATTTCTGTTTCCAGTCAGATTGTGTACGTGCACCTCCGTGTGAGTCCAATTGTTCTCCAGCAGCCAGAGACAAACACTCCCCCCATTTTAGCATCCGCACCTCTCACCTTGCATCCACCAAGCTTTAGCCTTTTTGCTCCTCCTTCCCCTTTCCCTGGGTTATTTTCCTTTTGCCTTCAGCCACCCTTGTCTAACCAGTGGGTCAAGGAACGTCACGCGTCATCCAAAAAAAATTGAGCACTTAACCTTCCAACATTCTCCACTTCCTGCCCAGTTTCTCTTTGATCGTGATCTGAATGAATTAGCATCTCTTCATACGTGATGAATTGACTCCAAAGCACTGAGACTGCACATACCTCCGCCAAAGGTCACTCTTCACAATAAGACTTACAACTGCATTAGAAAAAAAAGAATAATAATTAGGTTTCCTTAGGACTTGAACCCGAAAATTGATTTTGAAATGCATGGTTTTAACCACTAAGCAACTCCTGTGATTAATCCTGAAGCATTCTTGTGTTTTAACTGGATGGTCCAGGTACCTTCATTCAAAGCAGTAGTGTTGTCAACTATAATCTATTCGTCAATGCAATACATGCACAATTCAGCATCCATACAGCAATATGCCATTAACAATTAAGTCACTCTTTATGGTCTGGCTTTAAGTGTCAATCAAGTTGCAGGGTTTCAATGACCTCATGGGGCATTTCCAGAAAAACATGTAAATGCAGACTGTACATGCCAAGCGTCCGCAATAACACTAAAGTGTTGCTGTTGATATTCCAGACATAAAACTGGAGTTGAAACTCTCGGATGAAGGGGAGTCCAGTGGTTGAGACTTTAAATCAGGCTGCTAGAGCGTAATGTTCACGGGCGGACCTGAATGGCCAGAGAACGTCCAGGGATCGCTCATCGTGCAGTGAAAAACAGAGCAACTTTCTGCTCTTAAATTGAGCCAGTCTTGATCACGTGATTAACCTCTGGGTAATAAAACTTTTCATTGAAAGAAAAGCATGTTTGAAACTCGTTACTAACAAAGTATTACTGACTGTGCCTCCAAAAAAACAAAGATTAGTACCCAGCCATACACATACCAGCCGATAACATCTGACGGCTTACATTGCACCATGACTGATGAAAGATGATCCTTGTTGTGTGCAGTTTTAATGCATTGCAGTGCATAGCAGAATCAATTTATTACCTGGTGGATCGTAATCAAATCGTATTGTGAGGGCAGTGCCAACGCACACCCCTACAAATGAGACCTGATCAATGAGTTGTCCAGGGGCCACATGCAGCCCCTCTGACTGTTCAATGTAGCCCTTATGAGGCAGAATTATGAAACTGATTGAGAAATGTTTTTGTGAAGGAAATCAGTATATATTACTATTTTAGCTCCAAGTGTATCTTGTATACGTTGACCAAACTGTATCGTTCACATATTGAGAATTCTTAAAATTCATATATACATTAAATCAAATTACAATTTCTGCTTAGCTTTAATCATAAATTACACTTTCTATGTTGATCTTTATATTAAACATTTGGTTCAAATTTGGTTAATTAAAGTAAAATTATTTATCTCCCATTAAATTAAATCTTCTTAAGCCCTCACTGCAGTCACAGCATATAAGGTGACTCCCCAAGAAATATAATTGCTGACCCCTGATCTAAGTAACCGACCATACACAGACTCCTTTTCGGGCGCCACTGAAGCGAGGGAAGAAAAATATGCCACAAAAGAAAATCCAATCACTTCAACATCAGTCACCTATTAACCGTATTGAATATATTTTGTCAACAATACAAATGACGAAAGCATAACCACAGCCACTCCTCAGCGGAGGTAACAGGTAGTATTCCTGCTCTCCAGTACTGAATGTACTTAGATTTTAATGTACTTCACAGCAAGGAAACTTTGCTAATGTTCAAATAAGCCTCAGAAATTCTGTGTCTGATAAGTCTTAAGTCAACATTAAACTGGCGTTAAAAGTCACCTGAGCCTTTTGACTGTGGGGCTAATTTGAAAAAATGTACTTTAAATCCCTGTTATTTGTTTTATTAAAAGTTGTGTCATAGCTTTGCCTCTCTGAACCCAGACTAACACAGTTCCCAATTGATATTCTCTGAAGTCTTGTCGATTTGCAGTTATCTGTAATAATAGCTCAGCCTCAGGGTCAGTACAATCCAAGTTCACTGAAATAGTTTTCATTTTTCTCACTATGTGTGTGTGTTGTTGTTCTATGGTGGTTGTGTATAGCACACAAGATTAATTGGACACAAATGTTTCTTTTCTTTAAAAAAAAAGATCAGATTAGAGAAACACACTTTGAGGGGAACAAACTCATCGAGATCCACTTTAGAAATACGAGAGTCCAAAATACTTAATGGCTCTTCTACACTTTTAGTAAATACAGAGCCAGTAAAACGTGAAATTAGACGTTAAAATATCTGATAAATATATCTGAGCTTTCCCTGTCTCCACCTCCATGGGTGCATTTTTTGTATTTCAACTCAAATGTTGGAAGATCGATAATTATTCTACTGGGGTTCCATCACAATCAGAGTGACCCCGTCACAAGGCAACAGAGGGGGCTTATATGTAAACAAACCACTGTAAATGAAGTTGTCGCCACTGCTGCTCCTGGACAATTTGTGTTCGCAGTCAAGAAAAATAGCTGAAATTGAGCAGTTGTGGACAATCCACTGAGCAACATTATTCTTTGTTGGTTTCCTGCAGACACACACGCGACACACAGTGCTCGACAAAAACAACCTGAGGTGAGGAGTGTGATGTTCACGTGTTCACTGAAAACCCCAGAAAAATATTTCAGATTTTACTTTAGCCTCATCTTTAATAATATTCTGTTAGACACGTGTTTGTATTTATTCTCTTGTTTGTTTGTTTTTCATCATTATCTTTATATTTGACCGGATAGGGAAATGTTAATTTGATGACAAAACAATGTCTTCTATCTTTAATTTAAACTCATCATTTGTGCTAAATTAAATGAAAAGGAGATTAGTATTTAAATTTCTCCGCTTCACAAGTATTTAATTTTTTTGTATTTTAAATGACTGCTATATAATAGATGGTGGTCTGCTTCGGACTGTCTCAAAAATGTCCCGGAACTATAACTATAACTGTTTTTTTGAGAGCAAATTTTATCACTGAAATTTATTTTGCCATCATTGTTCTTTAATAGTTTTTTTTAATTTGCAAATAAACTTTTCCAACCATGATACATTCAGGTTATACATTTTATCAATCACTAGTAATAACTTATAGTTTTTGGGGTATAAAACTCAAGTTTCCAGAGAAAAGTTTTTGTTTTGACATTTTCTCTTTCAAAGAAACTTGTGACTTAGTGAAATCTGCGGCTAATGGCTGTTTGATGTGGATTAACATGCTTCATTACCCCAATGTACCAACACTGCCAGAGTCATTACAGCACACACACACACACACACACACACACACACACACACACACACACACACACTCCTGACACAGACAACAGCCCTGCTCCATCCAAATCTTCTCCCCGACAAAACATGCATGTGTGGAACACAGGTCCTCGTCCAACTCGCTCTTCCCACTCCCATCAATGGACACCGCATGACAGAAATGGCGTAATTCTGAGGGATAATTCGTGGATAATTTTGGGATAATCTCCAGCAAACCATTCGGAGCTCTGCCACCCAGTTCGCCCGCAGCCTGATTAGCAGGCTCCAAATGCCAGACACTTGTAGTGACCAGCAACGCCAGCAGACACTTTGCTGCATCCAAATAAACAAAAACAAACAAGAGGAACTCCAGGAGCTGCTTCTCGGGGAAGACACACACACAATCTCACAAGCACTCACAACACACTCTCACAGATACACTACAACCCTGGCTGGTTCATTGCACCTGAACGACACAAAGAATATCCAGTAAAACAACTTGTATTCTTTCAGTGGAGGAAGACGTGGAGTGATGGAGAGCTCACGACACCAATGACTGAATGGAAACACACCATCGGCTTCTTCTCACTCAAACCCTTTTCACAACGTGTGATTGCCATCTCGTGGTAATAGGCGCGATGTGACGGGGAATTGTTCCAAAGACGACCCACATATTATCTGCATCCATGTTTTCGCCCTTCAAGATTGGTTTTGTTTATTGTTATTTTAAGCGTTTCTACTGTGGTGACCTACATTTTTTAAGAATTATAACGCATCTTGTATTTAAGCTTGTCAGTAGAATATGTTTAATAATTGTGTTTTTGCCATATGCAACTAAGGTTTAGATAACAAAATAGTCTTAATTGTATAGAGAGAGCGATATAACACTGAAAATCTTGTCCTTAGAGAGCCTTATACAAATACACTTTTAAAACATGTTTATTTTCTAACACAAATGGCATATAGTGTTCTTTTTGTTTTGCCTTATCGAGAGCATATTCCTTTTTAACGACTTTTGCCTCATCTATGACGTCAATTATTTCAAAATAATTAAACTGTTCAAATAAAGTTTCCACTCAGGTAGATGTAATGATTCTTTATTAAAATTGTTGTTTTAGGTAAACTTCTGTACATAGATAACGCACTTGGCTTTTATAAAGTTGTGTATTTAGTCAAATAAGCGAGTTTTCTTTATACGTTGATCGATGCCTCCCCCTAGTGGCTAATTTCGAGATCGCACACAGACTACACATTTGAATCACGACAAAACCAAAAGGTCAGTTAAATGATTTTAATCGAGAACAAATTTAAAGTTAACACGAGAATATATTTTGATCTATTTGTCAAAACATTCTGAACACACAAACGAGCGCACACACAGATGCATGCATCGACATCATGGGGACACTTGACAGGCAGTTGTAGACAGTTTAGCTGCTTCTTTAACTTAAACACAACAGTTGAGTCGAACGTTTACAAAAATACTCACCATCCTGAACAATACATTCAATGAGAAATGTTTGAGAAAAAGTTCCTTTCGTATGACTCGGCAGGTATGTGCAGAAGAGCAGTGAAATCCTCTCAGAAAAAACTTGACCCTTGTGAAGTCCAGCCCGCTGACGGGATAAAGTCTCGAGATCCCGTCCGAGAGCAGAAGTGAAAAAGCTCTTCCTCGGACCGATGACTCCTCATCTTTCAAATGTTCTGCTCCTCACTTGACCATCTCACTCTGCTGCAACCTTAGATTTGAGTCCTGGGCGACAGCCTCACTTGACCCCGCCCTCCCCTCCTCGCACATCCTCGCCCCGATCCATCACCTGTAGCCACTCTCCTTCCTCCGCTCCGGTCGGTTCAACCAACATCCTACCGTTTCCTCAAACTCGCCAATCGCCGGTTACCCCCTTGGTCTCCCTCCACCCCTACCTCTCACCGTACACTCTCCATCTCCAGCCTGCGCCTCCTTATATATCCACAGCCTTCCCTTTGCCTTCTCCCCATCTCCAGCAGCATGAATATATTATTATCTACACAATGGGCCCTGCTTATTGTTTATGAATTACCAGCCTAGCAGCCAAACAAAGCCTATTTTCATAAGAAACCTCCATTTCATTTCAGCTCCAATTAGATTGGGGGCGAAAGAATAGGAGTCCTCAGGCCTCAGCCCCCAAGGATGGCAGGTCCATTCAGCTCCATTCAATGGGGCCTTATTGCTTTCCCATACAAAAGAGCACGTGGACGAGCTTTCAGACTGAAACACCAACCAAAAATGACTGGGAGACAGTACTGTACAATAACAAATCTTTAAAGAAAGGACACTGAGTGCTTATCCTCCCATCCATCAATTCATCCCTCTTTCTGCGCTTTCTTCCTCTCCTCTGTTCCGCATATTGTGAGACCTGGACATTAATGACAGACAGTTGAAAGAGAAAAGAAGAGCGAGAGAGAAAGAGGAGAGGAAGAAAGAGGGGAGAGCAGCTCAGTTTTTCACAATACATGTCAAGTCTAAATGATCACTGGCTGCTGAATAGACGGAGGGAAAAGGAAGAGACTTTTGTGTGTACAGCTGATTGATTCTCGGCTTTGAAAAGAGACAGGGCAGAAAAAAAAGTGAGCGAACCAGGGAGGAAGACCTTGGTGCTTTCTTCAGAGCCGTGAAATAGTTCAAGGTTCGGAGCCGGTGAAGAGCCATCACTTCATCCCGATGTAAGGGGGAAAGGAAGAGGAGTCTGGCGGGTCAGAGGTGGACGACACAGTCCTTCGTTTCTGACTCCTCAACGCTCACAACAAGATTATTCCAAAGGAAAGTTTGAGGAGAGTCAACAACCTTGAGGTGTTCTCTCTTCATCTAGAGTCTGAGCCAAGACCAGACAACAGAGATCACTCTAAACAATGGATAGTTTCAGTTCAGTATGTTTGGAAACTTTTTGAGTCAAATGAAAAAAATGATCAAATGCAATGAAAATTACACAAAAAAATCATTAAAATGTCTAATCTTTCTTTTTATAGGCATTATACATTTTGGGTTAAAAAAAAACCTTTACAAATGGGTAAAAGGACAACAAGTAAAACATGAAAATTCTATAGAAACCCATAATATGACAACATATTTCTATTGCAACACATTAATACAACACTGAAGAGTCGCTTTTTGTCTAAAATTCGACGTCAAACGTTACAAGAAAAGGCAGAAATAATTTAAATGTCCCTAAAACTGACCAGCTAGCTAGCTAGCTAGTTCGATTTTTGTTTTTATTTGTAACCCTTTATGGGTCGTGTGACTATAACTCGTCTCTTTTTACTAACATAGATAATGTTTTAGTTTGTCACAAAACAAAAACGTCATCATTTATCCTCTTTATAAAGTCAAACACCACAGCAAAAGTAGCTTCAAACACAATCGAGCAAGTTAGCATGCTAGCTTTAACGACGGACTACAAATAGCAGTGGCAAAAATACTTTTTGAAAAGCACTTTTAGTACAAAAATAACGTTATACGACATAGAAATAAGCTAATTTTCAACGGTAAACTAGCATTGCAGCAAACAACCTTACCTGTCGCAGGTGAGAGAAGCGCACTGAAGTTCAATGGACCGTTTGTATGATAGAGTTAAAGAAGCAAATTAGTTTTCTACAAAATACAATTGTGCTCACTTGAAACTAATATAAAAGGGAATTATTAAAAATATAAGAAAGTATTGTTTTAAGGTTTCAATTTTAAAATAGTTTGTTCAGGCTTTTCCTTGATTTTCTGGAACTCCTGTTGTGTTATCAGTTTATCTTGCCCTTTAAAGTATATACTTTATTGAATATTGTTTTGGTTGTTTAAGCGCTTTGTGACCCTGGTCTGGAAAAGCGGTAGATAAATAAAAATTACTTACTTACTTAGTGAGAAAAAAAAAAGTTTCTCATCTGCAGGAAATTGTCTTTGTTACTGAACTTAAATACCTGTTTTTTTAACAGCTAAGAAGTAAATTGTTTAATAGATCACTCAATTGTATAAGGAATAATGAACATTAACATCTGATCATAAAACTTATAAAATAATAGATTATTTCCCTTTTAAGCCATTCACGGTGTGAATTAACGTGAGTCACAATTTTAAAAACAGGTTTATTTCAGCCAAAAGTACAACGGCCAACTTTTTTTTGCAATATTTACATTGTACAGAACATCATCTCTCGCGAGGATGATGAGGAACAATATAAAAACACTGCCAGCACACAAAAAGCCTTAATTTTCTGAGATGCGTCAGAGAAAAGACCCCGAAATGGAAAACTTTAAAAAAAATAAATAACATTGAGGATCCTCGGTGGTTGCTGTCGTACCGTTTTTGGAAAATGTACCAGCAAAGCTTGTGAAGAGAAAGACGGACATGATCCATCTTTGGTTGGAATGTTTCAGTCAAAGTAAATTCAGGTTAGACATGATAAAACAAGCACACCATGCCAAAGCTTATGTTGTTCCAGCTCCGAGAGGGAAACTAGAGATTCGTCTCGTCCCAGGTCGGGTCGTTCATGCTCTTCAACACTCTCCTCACCACCTTTTCCAAATCCTTGCGTGCCCTCTGCTCCTCCTCCAGCGACCTCTTCATCTTTTTGTTATCCTGCAGGACACGTTTCTGTTAGTTTCAGCATGAGAAGGTGACTAAAAGGATTTAATGTGTTTTACCTGTTTGAGTCCTTGAACTTCATCTCGGAGCGCGTACACTACGTCCACTAGACTTCTGTGAGACAGTAGGAAAAACATTTGGTTTGTTTTGCTCCGAAAAAAGAAGAATCTAAATGAATCTTTATTCTTGTTCATTTCATTTACTCTGTAAAAAAATATTTTAAAAGGATCCAAACAGTAAAAATATAAAATATATAAAAATTAAAGTGATTCAATGTCATAGTAAATAAACCATTTTAACAAGGAAAGTCAGAAGTTCAACATAGGATTAGCACCTAAAATACTAATTTGGAATAAATGATCCAAAAAATGAAAGACCTCATGTTAGTATTGGGTACTACTTAGGTACTTTACTTTGCTCTGAAAATGAATATACTGCATTATAAAACCTTATCATCTAGTTAGCATTCAATTAGATCTAAAAGTCAACTGTAAAATCATGACATATGTTAATATAAGTGAAGGAAGGAATTCTTCAAAACCTTCCCAGATCCAGATGGACCTACAGAGCATCATAAACACCTCCTTGGCAGAGGTAATAAAGTCTTACTTCTCTTCCAAAGCATTCTGTCCATTACGACTCGCATCCTCCACCACAACCTTGTCTTCGCCGGGAATTATGACATGCAAGCCAGTTTCCTTTCGTGTCCCTGTTTGAAAACAAGACATCGCTCAGACATGCGTCTCCAAACACAGACATCTTCAGAGAGACCCATTAGTAAAAGTATTAGAAGTGGAGAAGAGATTAGAGCAGAAAAGTAGAGATTAAGGTCCAAATAAAACACCCACAGAGCCGTGTAGCAAATAACAAGATTTATTCAAAATTCATACAGCGTTTGGGGCTTGAACACTTGAGAGGTGGTGGTACAGATACACTGAAGATCGAGGACGTGGTCACATGTGAGGAGGGAAATTAGCATCAGAGCGCACAGACGTTGGTCAATAAGTCGTCACCCTGTCTGTCCGAAATCTCAAACCACAGAATACACCTGTCACAAAGTCTAAGCACATGATACAGGAACGTCTTCATAAATCTTATTTTAGCTCATGAATGTTTGTATTTACAGGAACTATGTGCTCTTTGTTTTTTCCTCTATACAGTTTTTTTTTCAGTTTTTCATCCTTCTGGAACACTGAAGGTAGAAATTTACACCACGATTTTCTTTACAGTGACACCGAGTACTAACGTCTACCGATATACACACGTCATGGTAGACGACATTTACGTAACGAATTTTACTTCATCTAGCCCACCCACACCCACCCGCTCCATGATCTGTTACAGGATTGTGCAACATAGTTTATACTGTACACTTTCTGCCGTTATAAGTTACTATACTTTTTTGTAAACAGAAAACCAATGACATTTAAATGGACAATCAATTTCCAGACTCTGATCTCAAAGCTCTTCTGTGTCGTTATTGAGTTTTAAACAGTGGAAAAATACTTCTGCATTAAAATAGCGATAAATTATAATGTTAGAATCTGTATCAATGAGCTGGAGTTTATTGTATTTGATGGATGTTCAAGCAACATAAATATGTTTAATGGATGTGGTTGGTAAGAAAAGGAGGATCAAGTTCAGGGCCATGATAGAAATGTGTTATTGTCTAATGTTTTTAATATGGTCCATAAAGTCCTTGAACAGTTAATGAGGCCTTGACAGATTTAAGTTACAGTTTAATGCTACAGTTCATGAGAGAAAAACTAAAACTGCCAAGTCAAATCAATGACTGGGTACGCTAATGTATAAGGTATTGACAAGTTACTAATCCTAATCTAAAATGCATAATTCTTCTCTTTTCTTACCTCAAAGGTCATGCCACAACAATCTGTTTAAATGTATTACCAACGCAATCTTTGACTGTATCCCCAATTTGTTTCTTTAAAATGCATTACTTAAGTAGCTACAATGGATTGTGAAATTAAATTAAATTAAAAAAGATGTTACGTTACTCACAGTTTGCAAAACAGTCATTAATATTGTAATTCATTTTGGTTCTCAAATGCATGTTTTAAAAAAAAAGCCTCAGACAGGAATCTGATATGTTTTTAAAATAAAATAAATATTCCACATAAATGAATCTTTAAAACTAGTGGAATTAACGAATGGATTGACAAATGGATAATAAACGAGTCTATTAGCCACAGAAGATTAAGAAGTGAACTCAAATTAAAAGCATTTTGTGCTATAATCGTCTGACTGGATTCACAAATGTAATCCCAAATCTGTAAAAATAAAATGCATCAGATTGGACGGTAATGTTTCTGGTGGACTGCTAGAACCTAATATGTATGTTACACATACTTGCTCAGGTAAATGGTACAGGCTTTAGCTCCCTGCAAACCCAAGAATGAATGATTGAATTTAAATTGAGGTGGGATAACGTCATAACTGCTTCATGCAAGTTTTGCAACATGAAATATTTACTTGCTTTTGATTTTCATGTGAAATATTTTAAACCTCATCTACTGATTTTGTTTATTGCAAAATAATATAAACACTGACGGGTATTAACAAAAGAATATAAGGTAGGGCAGCATAGAATACAGGGAATGTTTGTCTGAGAATAAGTTGGTATAAGTAGTTAAACTCTTCGTAGAAAGCTTTGAAGAGTTTCAATTTAGCGGGTCCTAATCCGTTTTTCTTTTTTATCCTTTCAATTGACATTGTAAATTAAAGTTTATCTTGCATTTGTGTTCCTGATCTACAAGGTTCACTTCTACTCAAGAAGAATAAAAATATAAAAATATTAAGACTTTGATTGGCAGCGATAGCGTAAAATCCTGAATGTGTGCGTCTGGATGCTGTGCTTTGTTCATCGAGCATAAATATTCTTGAAACTGAAGAGCAGAGAAGACGCCCATTCATGAATTACATCTGAATATCAGACAGCAGAAGTTCAGTCTTCTTCTTCCCTTACCACATAACATCACTCTACTCTCCTCTGAGAGCTCCCCGAAATTCATGGTCAAAGAGGGGGGGGTCAGTGGTCACATTCAAGATAAATTAATGAGAATTAAATAACATTTACTGCATGACTACTACAGAACAGGAGGAGGCACGTAGAAGGGAAAGTGGCAAAGGCAACAGGGAGATGCGTTCAACATTCTCTAAAATAAATAAATAAATAAAAATTGACAATATAAAATAAATACATAAATTAAAAAATTCTAGTTTCTTTGAATACATTGAAGGTGAAAGAGGTAAACGTGCCGTACGTTACATTATTGTACAGCGTGGCAGAACTTCTACGTTCTTTAGTTCTGGTGGGAGATGCAGCTCTTGCGAGGAACTGAACCCAGCCTGTAAGAGTGGGTAGTCCAAATGGAGTCATAGTCAGAGTCCTCCGAGAGATCAGAGGACAACTCGGGTCGGGACACGCTGCTGCGTCGACCCGTCGAGTCCGGGCAGGACCGGTCCGCATCGGCCAGAACGTGGTTGTGCATCAAGTCAGTGCCCTGCCAGGCTGCCCGGGTGATGCGACAATGAGATGGGGGGGAGGAAGGGGGACGAATGGTGGCGGGGGACAAACAATTGTGGTGGTGGTGGGATCGAATGCAACACACATGGATAAAATAAAATCACAGAAGGGAAACGGACACAGAATGGAAATAGGAGAAAATGAAAAAAGGAAGAACTCAAAATAGAAGAATGCCAAAATGAGAGGCGGGACAGGAAGAGAGAGAAGATTCTGTTAGATCGGTTCAGAACTCCCAGAGGTACAAACAGGTCAGCAACACAGCTGGAGTGAGTGTTTGATCTTACTGGAGTTAAGGGTCTGCCTGGTTTTGGCACTGGTGCAGTACGCTTCAATGACTTTCAGGATCTGGGCGTCTTCTTCGAGAGCTGCTGTGCCTAAAGGGGTGTTAAGGAGACACATTTTAGTTTAAAACATGGATCAAGAAGAGAGAAAAGCGTCCGTTTATGTTTTTATTACGTTTATAAATATGTAAATATATTATGATATATACAAAAATAGATAAATTAACTTTGAAGTTAACTATTTTTGTGTTAATTTAAACTAGAACATGGACAATATCTCCAGGTTCAAAATGACCAGAATAGAATTGGCGAATGATATTCATGCAAAATGATGCTTTTTTTTTAATGTTCATTAATTTCATGATTAAATTAACGTGTAATACTCAGGGGAACTGTAAGAATAAGGTTATAAACTTTACATTTTAGACTGACAGGTACACTTGCTAGTGTCACCCATGAACAAATGTATGCTTTTACTTATTGACTTAAAACAAACATACTTTTCCTCAAAGCAAATTCCTCATCAGACTGTTTGCGCTCAGGTTTTCGTTTAGGAAGCAGTTTCTTGACACTCTTGGGGCTTTTGCTCAGGTCCTGCAGGTTGAAGAAGAGACGATGAGTCAAGGGAACTCAGGCCTGACAAGAGAGATCTGGTCTCTGACCTCCTTGTAGCAAAGGGCTGCAGACGGCCTGAGTGGAGGTGCAGGGCGCAGGCAGCTGAGGCTCCAGGGTTTGGGAGTGTTTGGGGGCTCCAGAGGACCCCACATCATGGTACTGTGAGAGGTTCCATGTGAGGAGGGGTGAGGAAGAGTGTGGTAGGTCGGGGCCACTGTCATGGCTCGTCCCTCCGCATGCCGGGATGGAGTGAGGGGGTGTGACGGGAGCTGAGGAGTGACAGAAAAAAAAACATTTTATACATTATATCCGTACATCATCTACCTACAAAATATATCCCCTAATAATACTTTTTGAATGTAACTTGGAAAGTTCATTTATTTCATGATTATACTTTTCAGAAACTGCTTTAGCACAGGCACCGTTCAAAAGTAGCTCTGGCACCGATATTACAAGTTACAACTCGATATTACAACCAAGTTGTAACTTGTTCGGAAATTTGAACGGCCCGTGTTGTTCATTTCAATAACACCAAGTTTGTGTCGTGTGTGCGCTTTATATCTTACCATTCATTTTTAGTTATATTTTATATTGTTCGGATCTTTTCTCTTTATGCATTGTGTTTGTCTTTGTTGTGAATCGAAGAATGGTCGATAAAACAGCAAAAAGACAAAAATAAAAAGCATCATCAAATAAAAACTAGTCTGTAAGAATGGATTTTTTTAAAGAGATTTAAGACGTTTAATTATTGGTACTAATGGTCGCAGTATGTGTCGAGAGATTAAGAGAATTAAAGCCCTTATTTCATCAGCTTATTTCAAGAAGAGGTGGGTTCAAGTCAACATCCAACAGTGCGACCATATAACTGAGCTGGAGCGGCACGCCAACACCTCACATCAGCACTGACCGTGTGGCAGGGAACAGTGAGAGGCTTGTGGCTCGGAGCTGTGGCTGCTGTGTGTTTGATCTGTCGGCTCAGGTGTTCGACCCAGTCCTGCAGGTCCTGCTGGTTCGTGCACGCCACCTGAAGACGGTCAAACATGGTGCCTGTGGAGGGACGCAAAGCATTGTTAAACTAATGAACTCAGAGTTGCTCCCAGCGTGCCGCTAATTTAACGATTATTTACCGCTGAGCTCAAAGGCGTTTTTATGAGCTTCACAGTCTTCCAGTTTGTTCACCGACATGCCGGCCAGAGGCAACTTTCCCTGCAGAGAGAGTTGATTGGGTAAGAGGGGAGTTTACAGAAATTACTCTGGAGGAGATTTAATGATCGGCTGCTGACCTGGAAAATGAAGCCGCTCATCCTGGGACTGGCCGACAGCATGAGAAGGACGTGAGGGAAGAGCATGAGGTATCTCTCATTTTTCTCCTGTCGGGGAAAGGCAACGAATGAACAAGAACCGAGAGGTGCTTGAGTAACTTAACTTATTGCAGATCTATTAGGATGCTCAAATGAAAAAAAGTAGTGGAAATAAAATATGAGAATTCACATTTTCTTTAGGCAGAACTCAGGAATGTTTAGCCATAAGAGGGAGAATTTTGCTCCGTCCTAAGAGAGTTATTACAGATAATTGTGCGAAATAATCAACGATTCACTCCCTTAAAAGAACAAACATGATAATGTCTACATGAACATGTTTGTTTAGCTCAAATTTATCCATTATATTCTATCCATTTCTGACCACCTGAGCAGGTTACAAGTTTAACGTCTCATTCAAGAACGATAATGTACAGTAGCAACTAGCTGGTACCTCTGCTCCGGGACTCAGCACCACAACTTGGCTCATGTACAGCACCGTGCCCAGAGTCTTGATGTCGTCGCCTTCCCAAAGACGGATGGACTCAGTGAGAATCTGCAGCTCCAGCTCTTTACGCTTTCGCACCTCCTGACACTGACTCTGCGGAGTCGGACAAAAGAAACTGTGTCAGTCACAGACCGGCTGGTTCTAACAGACAATGCTACTCACCGAGAGGTTTTTGAAGGTGGCCATGCACTTCTGAATATCGGGCCTGTCCAAGTGGCTCTCCTGGAAGAAACCAGAGAATTTAAGATCACAACAGAAGCATGTGAGGGTCAACATACTGTAAAACCTTTACACACTGTAATGAATTCAGCAACACAAGTAGGTAAAAATGGTACTTGGAAGCACAAACACAATCCAGAGACATTTCTTTGATTCCATGATTTTCAACTTCTTCTTTTCAGCCCTCATGCTGCTGACTGAGGTTTTTGAAAATAAGTATTGGTATAATGTGGATATTCAATATAAATGTTTCGTAGCCTTTTTTTCCAATGATGCATGAAAAACAAGCAGCGCTCTCCTTCAGTTTACCTTACCTCACCTTGCTCAGTCTTAAAGGAACAGTAACACACGCGCAATAACTAGAGCGTTATAATATTTTACTTTAGTTTGTTTAAAAAATGTAATTTCAAATTTGTGCAGAAAAAATAAACACCTGGTAAACTATAATTTCTTTAACCTGCATAGAAAATATTATATATTTTTCAGCAAGTCAGTCAGTTACAAATGTGTACATTATTATGAAATAGATTAAGTTGGATGTAAATTTTGTTTTAATGTACTTTTATTTCGTTTTCTGCATTGTTTAAAAAATAATAATAATAATGATAATAACAATAACAATAACGATGACGATGATGTCAAAGATACAATTCTTATGTTGTATGTATAATTACATATAACTCTTCAGAATAACATAGTGCTTTACAAAAGAAAATAGTTATAAACAAACATGAATCGGTTGAACAGGACAAAATGCATTAAATATATACAGTACTTACCATTGATAATTATCAATAATATGTTCTTTTTAGAGTCATGGGTAAAAATGTAAGTCAACAGTAATGTAATAATTGGAGCTCAGTTGTCTTTGTCTTCATTTTCGTCCAAAAAAGATACTTAAAAACATCCAAATACGTTCATACTGCTCGTCTGTAACGTCCCTCTTGGATTGAAGCCTCCACATGAGAGGTTCAGGACACTAACAACAAGACTAAAATATAGACTTTTTCCATTTTTGGGGAACAATTCCCCATATTTTTTTGTTTTTAAGTGTGTATTTTTGGAGGAAGATGAAGACAAAGACATCTGAGCTCCAGTTGCAACATTAAAATGAATGAAGTTTAAATTTTAGGTGAATTATCATTAACTTGCTTTTTATTAATAGTTTATTTATATATAGCATAAAGGCAAACAGAGAAAGTGAACTTTATATGGAATTATATTTAATTTTAAAAGTCAAATGGGTTTTGCAGCTCCCAGTTTCCTGTAGGGGGTCCAAATGGCTCTGAGTGTTAAAAGTTGCAGAGCCCTGATCTAACCGGATAAAATTCTGTGTTTTAATGCTGACGGGATATTATTGGACGAACATAAGTCTGTGAATAAGGAACTTGACCTTGACTATCAGTCTAGCACAGAAGTGGGCAATTTAATTTCCTCAGGGGACACATTATACAGTGTCACAGTTGTAAGGGCCATCAACCAAAATATGTCAATTTAAATTGAATGAAATTATATACCTTTTAAAATAGGATAAATAGTTTTATTTAGAGTTCAATCCGTAATCTTCATAAAAAAATAAGTACAAAATGTAATATATGGCCGTCAGAAACATTTCTACATTTTGATCAGTTCTAGTCTGACTTCAAGGAGAGGCGCACCAATACAGTCAAAGGGCCGCAGTGTGCTCATGTCTGTTCTAGCCAGACATCATATTGAACAGTTTAGCTTCTCAAGCACAGCATTAGTGTCATCAAAGCAGTCAAATATATGTGGAAACAACACAAACCAATCAGCAACTCTAGTAGCTTCTTCTAATAACTATCTTGCAATATGTGTTATTGGTCTACGGTCACAGGCAACTTGATAAGACTGCAAAAAAAATACTCCTAGGGCAGCCAAGCGGTGTCTCAGCAGGGGACGAGAATCAGCATTTTGTGGCCGCTTTAAAATTGTATAAATAGATAGATATAAGGGTAGTGGCGAGTTTAAAGAAAGCGGGTCAACACATTAGTTGTACAAAAGGTAAAACACACACCTCCATGTGTCTCTCCAGCTCTTTGAGAAGTGTTGGGTACTTGTCCAGCCTCATGAAGGGTTTACTGAGACCTGTTGTCAGAGTGAGGATCCCAGGGATGCTCGCCCCCCGGCCCTCCATGAACACCCCTAAAACATCACTGTAAAAAAAATAGGTATTATATTCAGAACACTACAAACTGAACTGTTGTCTTTTTTAGTCAAGACCAAAATAGCATCCATCACATAGTATTCACAGCTAGTGTGCCAATGACTACTACAACACAGGGAAAGCTCTCGTCTCCATGGCAACACAGTGAAGTAGCTGCCCACAAAAGAACCTTCAACCACTCTCCCATATTCATTCATCCAGGTGGAAGATGACACAGAAATAGAAGCGTAATACCTGTGCTGGGTGAGCACGTTCACGGCACACGGATGGTTGGAGCAGTAGCCAACGTAGAGGGCTTTCATCTGGGGCATGAGGTTGAGGAAGAAGCCGCCGACTCTCTGCTGACTCTCTGGCAACCTTGGGAAGACATCAAACAGCGTATAATGACAGAGGACACAACTGGAGAGTGAGGAAGGAGCTTACTTGGTGCATTCCTCCAGCGACTGGACGAGCATCTGCTGGAATGTGCTGATCTCTTCCAGGTTGCCCAGAATCAAAGACACCTCAGCGCTGCCCAGTCTGCAAAACATAATCCAGCAATAAGTACATTTTGGTCATAAATAGGCAAATAGAGTGAAGTAAAAATCCTTCCTACTTGTCGATGCTTTGCAGAGGTCTCAGGTAGTTGGTCAGCAGGCTTTGAAGATCTTTGGAATATTCTGTCTCTGTTTCTAAAATGTTCTGCAACACCTACAAGAGCATTTGATGTTAGTAGATTTACTGATGAGTTCAATTTGTATCATACCCAAAATCTTTTGTTAAGCTAGCTTGATGGTTTGAAAACTTTTACGGCTGTAGAATCACTAAAAACTACTATTACTAAAACAAATGTATTATAAACCTTATATTCTTAGGTCTTTTTTTTTTTTACTTTAAAAGCAGTACAATTATTATAACATTGTTTTCTTCAAACCATAGTTTTCAATCAGGTTGTGACACGCGTCTATCATGACTTACTGACAGAAAAGAAAATATGGAACGCCTTAAAGTACCATTTTTGCAATACGGTGTCATATCTATTCATGTAATACCTTAAGGGGTTATTATCAAGAAAAAATTGGAAATATCTAGACTGTGATCTGAAATTAAATGGTTGTGATATATTGTTTAATTGTTATTATCATTATATTTATCCAAACAAATGTACCTAACAATAATCTTAGCCTTTTAACTTTAACCGTTCCAAGTCTTTCTTTGGTGCCTTTTAAAGATAAATGTTTGGGGGGCATAGAGGCTATTTAAAGTTTATTTTAGTTAGTGGAGTCGTTGTCTCAGAAGGAAAAGGCTCAGGATAATCAGATGCAGTAAGAAAGATGTACGGAGAGAAAGAAATGTACTTCTAGTGACGATCGATATTGCTCCTTTGTACATAAACTTTATGGTCCTTTATTTTTATGATTCTATTAACTTAAATGGTTTGCGGTCAGTGCCCAAGAATTGATCTTTTAACCCTCATGCATCAAAGTAAATGACCTTCCCTGCTTAATTTAAGAGGAACAGACTGTTGGCTTCCCAAAAGCTGCAGCATAACTTATTGATCAAGCTCAAGTACTTAATGGAAGAAGCTTGTTTGACAAATCTCCCTAAACATGCGCGTTTAAATGATTGTCAAAAGTGATAAGCGGTGTGAACTTACCAAGTTGTAATACGTCTTGCTGATGGCTGAAGTGTCAAAGCCTTTAGGTGGGCTTTTAAGAGTACCAGACTTTGGAGACACTTTTGAAGAAAAAAAAAAAAGGTCAGCAGGTAGGTTAGGTTATAAAGCAAGCCCACAAAACACCTTGACTAACGTTCTAACAGAAACCATTACTGATCAAGCAAACAAAGGCACCTTTAAAACATATTATTCCATCAAAGACCTACCAGAGCCCTTGACTTCCCGGACATAGTTGCTAGGAAACCAGCCGGTACGGCCGTTTAAACCCCCCTCCCACCAGCCGCCGTCCTCCTGGCGGCTCACGCTGATGATGTCACCCTTGGCGAAGGTGAGCTCATCCTCGTTGGTTTGCTGGAAGTTGAAACGCGCTTTTACCAGCAGCTGTTGTCCACTGTTCTCTGACATGTCCTGTCAATGGAGTAGAGGTTTTATCATCTCACGCATGTGTCAAAGACAAGTTGGTGGATTCAATTTAATCATAATTTAAGGTGCACCAAAGACCAAGTTGCTATGCAAGTTTGCATCTACATTTCAACGTACTTTATGGTTGAAACGTAGGGAGAAAACCTGAATGCCTTTTTAAGTTATAAACATATTATATAAGTTAGATAAGAAATAGATAATCAGGTAAGATAATATATATGATGCTAAAATTTGCCTTAAAAAACGTTTTTTATATAAAATTCTGTTTGAACTCTTACAGCTATAATAATTTTTTCCTTTTTTTGGCCCAAGGCGATGTTATAGATTTGGGATCCTTTCGAGATCAAGGTCTATGCAGGGAAGTCATAGGAACATATGACCCACTGTTGACCTAACTTTGATACCATTATTAATTATTTATCATATTATTAGACACTACTTAAATCACTGAAATGTGTGGAGTCGCTTCAATGTGTTCAGAGAGCTGATTATTTGGTCTCACCAAACTGCGGAACTGATTTTGCAGCAGCTTGGAGGACCGACCCAGTGAAGCCTGAGAGGACAGTGACTCGAAAGACTTGATGCGATGGGCTGAGGAGTGGCGGGCACACACCGAATCACTGCCCACGCCAATATCTGGAGGCGAGAGGACACTTATTAATAAACCACAGCTGATGTGTGCAGCTCCCTCACCAACACACACGTTTATTATTAAAGAAATACACACACACACACACACACACTCAGGATGGTACTTTCTCTCACCTGCAGTGACTTTATTTAGAGACACCAGACTGCTGAGAACTTTAGAGAAGTTCAGTCCTAGCAACAGATCACTGGCCTCGAATGTCTGTTGATGAGAAATCAAAAGACGTTGAACATAAATTGAAATGCAGTGTGCGTGATCGACAACGCCTCCGAGATTAGTCAATCATTTTATGAAAACCACAAGCGGATCAGACAACACTGCAATAGTTACTCATCAGACACGTTGGTCTGTCGAATGTTATCTTTGTCTATGACTCGAAAACCACATCTCAGACTGTCTGACTAAATTGATGCACAGAACAGTGTGTCCCCAAAGAATAAAAACTGAATAATTGATTTCATATTTTTGCTCTCAATGCTTAAATAAAACAGTTATTTGTTAAGGTTTTCAGTGTGTTGAGGTACACACAAATGTCAGTCAGAAGAAAATGAAAAGCGTGAATACCAAAAGGACGTGTTTTATCACCAGAGTAAGCATTAGTGTCTCCATGCTGGCATGATTTGACACTTTACAATAGCCAGACATATTAAACTAACTATGCTTGTTTTTTCTATTTTTTAATCTACAAGTTTTCCATGCTTGAGATTTAAGATTCGGTGGTGTGTTGTAAACCGTTACTGTGGTTTGCGTTTCCGTTGTCACTATTGAGAATATTACTGTCGTGATACGTTCATCAAAGCGTAAGTACCATGGGTTAGAGTGTCCATTCTTTATCGCCAACTTTGAGGAACGGATTCAAACTTTACAACCAGACATCGACCAGTTTAAAATAAATTTAGATATAGAGACTCACCAAAATTGATTTCCGATTTGTACCGGTTCAACTTCACACCCCTAAGCAGATACACTAAGATCTCATGTGATCTTTCAAGTTGCACATCCCGTGATCATACAACTCAGAATTTTACTTGACTTTATGGATATAATGAACAACACTAAAGCAGCGTTCATAATCGTATTTCATTTTTGTTGGTCTAAATAAAGTTGAGGATGTAAGAGTGTTTCCTTAAAAGCTTTGACATGTAAAAATCCAAGTGAGGTCAGGAGAATAAATCCCAGATTTGGTGCGGTCAGTGGAAGAAGATCTTGGAAAGTGCTTTCACATGAGCACACAAAAACCAGCTCCTTTATGGACCCACACAAGCGCACAGTCACCAAAGTAGTCCGACAGATAGTTGCTGCGGGTGCATCAGTAATCAGAGCGGAAGATTTAAAAAAGAAATTCTCTCACTGTCGTTCATCTATAAAAAAAAAACTGTGACCAGAGAAACAGATCACGAGTGGCGAGTGGAGACGAGAGAGGACAGTCGTCGACGCAGATACAATCACCGCCATTCATGAACACCGAGAGGCCAGTGAGAGTCACACTGACACACACTGTCACTTCACTTTTTCTGGCATTTGTCTGTCTCCATGCAATTGTCAACAAATTCCCAAACGGCAGCTGCATTTTTACATAATCCCCATCAATCCCATTTCCTGTTGTTACAGGAAACGGTTAAAATAATTATTGAATGGAAAATTAAATAAGCCGTTTTTTAACCGTTTTATAACTTGGAGGTTACTATCTTATACACATTAGACATCCTGCTGTAGTAGGAGCCATTAGAAGTCGGCATCATCTAATCCTTCTTCTAGGTATCTTCTAGTAGGCAAACTCTTATTGATTTAAGCGTCTTAAATTGATCTTGGACCTCTATTGTTCTCATCAGTATGTGTTTGTTTGTACAAAACTCTCTTTTGATAAAGATATTTACATTAGAAAATATGCTTAAGCTCTGTCCAATAAAAATGCTTGTTTTTTCTCAAGCGAAAATCTTATTTACAATAACCACTGCATCTTGGACAAGAAGACTTTAACATTTAAAAGATGCGAGTAAGTAAGGTGAGTTGGGTTTTCACCTCACTTGCCCTTTAAGACATTTTAAACACACTGGTCAATCGGTGCTTCACCTTCCTTCAGCCAGATTTAGAGAAAAGACATTGGAAAAATTCTGCTTCAAACATACGAATGAAACCTAAATAGGAAAAATATAAAAGCAATATAAGGCAAGAAAAACTTGCATTGCATGCTATTACTTTGTTTCCCGTTAAAAATACAAATTTATACTCATGGGACATAAATATACTTTTTTCAAGTTTAATATTGATGGAGTCTACTGACTCCTTCAAGAAACATCTTTACATTTTTATTCGTGCAGGCTTTTCCTTGATGTTCTGAAAGTCCTGTGTTGTCCTCTGTGTTATCTTGACATTTTCAGTATATATTTTATTGAGTATTGTTTTGATTGTTTAAGCGCTTTGTGATCCTGGTCTAGAAAAGCGCTCTATAAATATAAATTACTTATTTACTTACTTAAACTGACTTTAATGAAAGCCAGTGACTCGCTTCATATATTGGTGACCGTGATGAGTCAGAGACATGATCGTACAGAGTCAAACTGGGCTGTGAGCAAACACTGTAATTCCTTCCATTGCAACATTGATGTAACGTGAAAGTAGACGAGGTCATGAACATCGATTCTAAGGCGTGATACAAGTCGAACACTGATGATTAAATGATTTAATCACAGCACCATCAGCAGGAGGTCCTCCAACTAAGTATTGACTTGATTAAAAATCTTGGCCAGGCTTTTGGCCAACTAGAGCTCTGTACTCTGGGTCATGACTGACTAAACAAGTTCACCGATACACAAGCAAATGAACAACAACAAATACTTTGAGGGCTCGAAACCATCACACTAAAAGTACCATAAGATTTTATGCCGCTAACCTATATCAAAGATTGACTCCTTGACATGAGATTGGATTTTTCAAACCCTGTAATCCACAAAAAATGGTCATATCCAGGTCATCGGTTCCATAATGAATCCCTAATAAACATTTCATTCCATAAATAAACTGCTAAAGTGTTTATTTTGATTTTTGGAACCAGCAAAGGCTTAAATCTGCAGTTCCAGCTACCTGGGGTCAGAGCCAGCACTGCGCTGGACCCTGGAGAAAATCCATCTTTGCTCCACAGATGGTACTAGGAGAACTGCCAAATCTGAACCTCACTATAAACCTGCTCTGTTCCTCTCGATGGGAAGACACTTTCTGCACACACGACCGTTAAACACAGGGTGAGCTAGTCGGACAAGTGCACATCTGACGGGATTAGGATGCTGGAAAACAATAAAATAGCAGATTATTTCTCAATGTTGATAATATAATATAATACAATTGCTGTATTTATGTCAACAAAGAGGGTTTTCTGATGACATAAAATAGGATTACATTTCTTATTGGTCTTTTTTTCATAATATTTTAAAGAATACAATCCCAAAGGGCGATTCTTCTCTTCACCACTCGTGATTTTCCATTCGGTTGTGTGAGTGATCAGGAAGGAAAGAAAACTATTTCATTATATAATTTTTATTATTTTTCAAAAGTATTATTGAAAAACATTGGGGGGATGTTAGAGTTTTTTAATCAAAGCAACCGGAGATCTGGTTTTTCTGACAAAAATCACACCAGACAAGGCTAAGAATGTTCGTCACATATCAATTTACACATCTAGATATACTATCACTAATACTCCAGTATGCGTGTTATATATAATATGTATTTTATTTTATGACTATTCTGAATATTAGAAGATATAAATAAGAGCTACTTGTTTTGTTGCACTTAATAAGACGTAATGTAGCATGACCTGATCACCATCTCCACCACTCTCGTCAGCTGCTCACTTGGTAGTGAGGCAATTCTGAGAACAAAGACGTGTTGTCATCTCAGGTTGTTCAATGAGGCTTTTATGCAAGCATGAATTACACTGTTCTTAATGAAATGTGTCTAGTTCTGCTCCGTCATGTCCCCGTCACGGATCTAGCAACACATTGATCCAGAAGACATTGATTTATGTATCAAGCGCACGGATGCAAAATTAGGACATTGATCTATATCTTTTCACATTTGCCTCGTGTTCCATTTTATTCAGAAGGATAATGTTTTTTATTTAAATGCCAGATTAAGAAGTAAATGAAAATAGATGTTTAATGGTTATTTTTGAATCCAAAGCAACGCTTTTCTCTCATCACAGCACATGAAAGAAACCACTAATTATGTCAAATGTTGATACTAAAATTGGTCAATTTTCACAAAAGGCTCTATAAGATCGTCAACCTGATCTCCCATCCACCAGGTTCAACACACCTCAATGTATTCCAGGATACTCTTCTGATGTGCCATCATCACATGATGTTGGTCTTATTTTTCCAGCTTTTATTTCGTATTAATGCCACGTTATAGGAAATATAAAGCTCAGCAATAATACATATAGATATATTTTGTGTAGATCTCACAGCTGCTCTTTTTTTTAACTTAAATATTGTTCTCACTAGTCCTGGGATGACAATGGAAGCAAGCGAGCTCAGAGGACAAAGCTTTGCATGAATTAAAGACGAGTAAACACTGACCCCGGGCTTTAGTACAGGACTGAGTCACAGTCGGGGGAAACCACACCAATTAAAATGTGTGTTTTATCCAAAGGCGTCAAGTTGAGGTGCAAATCTTTCGCGAATGCATCACCAGCGGTGCAAGAAGCGCCTCAAGCCGGGCGACGAGTGATTGTTCCCGGCTGTTGCAGAGCACCGACTACCGCTGTCGGAACTACGGTTAACGGAGGAATATACAAACCGCACTATCCATGTTTTGTCGGCAACGTTATGAATTGATTTTAGACGATAGTAAAAACAACATGAAGTGTGTATATATTAATAAAAAAAAAGTGGGTTTACCTCGACGCGGAACGATGTGCAGCCCTTGAGGAACTCCTTTATGTTGCTCACACACTCGCCGTCGTTCCTCGGCTCCTGGTAGATCTACGAGACGAGAACATCCGTTAACGACACTTTTCCAGCTACGTTTTGATGTTTGTTTTTTGGTCTTAATCGTGCATAATATTCCAAAGAAGCCACAGTGGACAAAGCTCACTTTGACACTCCGGAAGGCTGAGCTCAAATCCCGCAGCGGGGAAGTGGACGGCTGCAGTGTTGATGTACCGGAAGTGACGTCGGCAAACACAACACCCTCATGTTGTTGTTACACGCTTCCGTGTTTTTAACTGCCCACTTAAATACGCGATTAAACACTAAACAATGTACATGTAACATTTAGAAAAATTGTCAACGTTATACTACATTTTGCTACTATATTATTTGGTACATTTAGTAACTAATTAATTGAGTACCTTTATCTAAATAACACAACATTATAAGAAAAAAAAATCATTATAACTCTTTTAAACAGTTCACAGAGGTCGACCACTCACATACACAACAGATAATACAGATTTCTCAATTAAGGTTCACATAGAACACAGCCTTAAGCTAAGATGAAAACAGCATATCATCACAGAATAATATGATTAATGTTAAATAATAAATAGCTTAATAGCGAACACAGAGGTTAGTGGCAATAGTAGACAGTAGTAGTAAAGGTAATTCAAGTAAACAACAAATAGTTCTAGTTTAATCTCCATTATAAGTTACAATGAAAGTAGTAGCAATAGTGCATGCCATAGAAGTAAACACAGACTCGTAGTAGTAATATAGAGTAGCAATACGTAATGTAGAGATAGTATCAGTCGTCGTGGCCGTGGTCATGAATGAATACAGCTCACACGTTTAATCAACAGTGAGTAGAAGTAGTTTAAGTATCAGTAGTAGCCGCAGTTGTTAATTTTACAGAAGTAAACAAGCAGCTGTGTTAGTTGTTTTAACAGTCATGGAAGGAGAGTATTGTTGTAATAGTGGTTCGATCTTTCTATAGCTTATTTTATGTGACTATCTTTATTATCTCCATATTTTATTATTCTGTACTGCCACCAAATAATCCTATGGTATAAATAAATATATATAAAAAATAATAATCCTGGTTTATATCATTGTATAAAACAGGTTGGAGAACTTATATAGTATAAGTGGTAGTGTCAGTTAAGGCCCGAGAGATAAACACACCATTTTTTGTAGTAGTAGTGGTAGTAGAGTAGTGTTATTAGTACATACATTGAAGTAGTAGCAGTAATATACGTCAAGAGAGTAAAATGGGATTAAAGTAGTAGAAGCAACAGTAGCAGTAGTAGTATTTAAAATATGAAAGTAAATAACGGTTCAATGTAGCAGTTACCCTTAACAATAAAGTAAAATGGAAAATGGGGTAGTGGGAGCAATAATGATACTAGCAATAGTTGTATAGTCATAGTAGTAATGAGAATGTAGTGGTGGTATTATTATTGGTAGTGATAGAAGCAGTAGTAGTAAGGGCGTAATAGTGGTGGTAGTAGTGGTATTGTGGTAGTGTTGTTAAATTGATAAATAAAGGGTAGATAATAGTAGTACTAAAAAACAGCAGTATCCGTCCAAATAGTATAGGTAATACTAGCAGTTATGCAGTTCAACACAAGAGTTGTTATTGTCTCCTTGTGACCCTGGTCTTTACAAATAAAACATACTTACTCTATCAGGGGTAAATGATTGATAGTAGTAAACCACACTTTTTGTACTTGTAGTAGTAGTCATCACACAATTAAACAAGCAGAATTGGTAGTGTTAGTAGTAGTAGTATTACAACCAAAGTTATGAATTACAGTATGTTATCTAGTAATAGTATCACACATAATAATAGGACTAAATTACAAAACAAAACAAGGCCAAGGGGCAGTAGCATTGGTTGTAGTATTAGTAGTACAGGTCATATTTGTAGACAAATGTGCTGTATTAGCCGCAGAAGTAGTAATTATTTGAGTATAGGTAGAGTTAAGGTAAGTATATGTGAGCAGCTTTTAAAAGAGTGAAGCAGCTCTAAACGTAAACATATGTTTGCAATGAACCACTAAATATATTATAATAGTATTATAGCATTACACAATATCTAGAATTTCCACGCAAACATCTGTCTGGTGAGCAACTGGAGCCTGTCCTTGTAAGGAAAGATGGCCCCTATAGGTGGTTCCTGTATATTATGAGACATAAACACTGTTTCTTTAAAAGGGGAGGGGGTCCATCTGTGTCTGTGCTCGCCTTTGCAGTCAATGGCGGCCCTACTCATAACTGTGTCTCAGGGATCCCGTGGATCATAAAATTGCGTGTAAAAAAAAAACCCCACTGACACACAAATCACTCTGGATTAGAGAGACTTTAAAAAAAATGTAGCCATATCCCTGCTCAAGGATTAATAACACATATCAAAAACGAGGCCCCTCGACATGTCTCTGTGACATATGTGCGCGTTTGTGTCCACAGACAATAACTGTCGTGACCTAAAAAAAAGACCCTCATGGATCAGTGGGCAGCCAGACAACAAGAGTGATCCGGGCCCACACAGACAGGGGAGGGGGTGCGGCGGTGGTTCGTGGGGTTGTTATCGGGGCTTACTTTCTCCGTGGCGCCGGGACTGAGCCGCTCCAGCAGCCGGCACAGAACCACCCCATCCTTCAGGGAGCTCTGCAGGAACGCCTCCGGATCCGAGATGCTTTTCTTCGGCGACTCCAGCACACCCAGCGTGATCAACCACGTAACCGTCTGTTCCGCCGAATTCATGTCCAAACAAGAACCCAGTCGGTGGTTCAGAGAGGAGAAGAAAAAAAAGGATGTTGCGCGTCCGTGTCTCAAGCGCTCATCCGTGCGTTAGAAAGCAGCATAACCACGGGGGTGACGGACGGAGGGTCTCCGGCTGGTGGATGTGTTCTCGCCTCCCGTCGGTGGTCTAACCTGGCAGGCTGTCAGATGCTGTTGGTTGTGATGTGATCGAGCTGCAGGGCTGGAAACATGCGCATCAGTCCGCCGGTGACGTCACGGCGAAAGGGACAAGCCAGCCAGGGCGCTGACATGAGTTTATCTTTTGTGAGCCCTTTCGCATATTCTGCTGCTCCACTATGATAACTGCTGGTCTGCTCTAAGCTGCGGCCTTTTGTCGCATTAAATCCCAGTTTGAAAAGACTTACAGATGGTTCCTATCGATTTACTTACCATACTGTACTCAGATTAAAGAAAAAGCTTTGGCATCATGGCTGAATTGTATTTAAAAAAAATCCACAATTTAATCTTAGAAATGTTAGGTTTGTTATCAAATAGATTGTTCCTAGAAATAAGAATCCAGTCTTCAAATTATACAAAGATACAAATGTTTATCTTACTTATGGCCACGTGGTGGTGCTGTTGACAAGTTTGTAATTAAACCTAAGCACTCAATGATTGTTGGATTGTTTAAGTGTTATAAAAAGGCACCATAACACTTTTTCCGGTAAAAAAAAAAAAGGAATCGTAATGCCATCAAAATTTCCCAAATAGAAAAGTGGAGTAATTATATGTATGGTTGTGATATAAATATATCTTTGTGTAAATACTTCATGTAAATGTGGATCTTAAACCTGAAAATCTTTTAGTTAACATTTTTGATTTAACATTTTATCTTATCATATTAAATCGTTTTTTTCCAATAGCCACAGCAAATACAGCAATTTTTCATAAAAAAATAAATCAAAATAAAATAAGAACAAGAACAAAGAGAAATAAAGAGAAAGAACAAGATGATACAATCTAAGTCTAAAGATAAAGATACATACACAGAACATATATCAAAGAAAAATAAAAAAGACAAAGGATACAAATACAAACATAGAACAGAACATTTTCAAAAGTGTTTTCTCAAATATAATACAAATAGGCTGATCAATTAAAAATAAATGGCCTAATTCTTCCATTAGGCAAAGCATAAAATTTAAAGACCGAACAGGACTTAAACTGATAAAAAATATAATAATTTGTCTCACAGTATTGATAGAATTATGGGACTTTTAGTGACAACTATGTGGACATATTCAAATAAATAAAATTGTATTTTCTTATATTGGTCTAAGTAGTCTTACACTGAAGGTTGTTACTTTGTAAAATAGAGTTCAATAAGGGACATTGTATCCTGATTAAGAAAGGAAAGTTATCAATACTTTTCCTTTAAATCATTAAATTAATCTTCAACTGTCATCCATCTTTACTTTGTTGCAGGAACATCCAGAGAAATACCTCATCATTTGGGAATTATAGCTAGTATTTATCGAAGCAACATCCGCAAGAAAGGGCACAATCGACAGATCTCAGTAGTACATGTTGGTGCCTGGAGTCCCTTAAGGTCTACAACCATCTGACAGTCCATGATCTAGAAAGACAATCTGAGTCATCAAGTTTTGCTTGATTTCCATTAGAGTTTCTGGTATTCTTGTCAATATTACAAACGCATATAATGTCAACATTTTCAGAAAACAACTCTTTCCTGTACACAACTCCTTCAAACTGTGTGTTGACAGGAAGGAGGTCTCTTGGGCCCGGCCTACTTCTAAACAGGCAGCATCAAGGGATGGAGTCGCTCTCGTCACCATGGGAGTGTAACCATGGGTGCTGGTGTGTGGATGCAGAGGCTAGCCCTCCGGCATCTCTGCTCCCTCCATCACAACTCTACAGGAAACACTTTTGTTTTTCCAACAGATGTTTTCTTTTGACGCTGGTCTGGTGAAAGCTATTATTCAGTTGTTCACAAATTCATTCTAATTCTTCTATATTGTTTCAAATAAGTAAACACATCGATCTGTCAATCTGTGCAACCAAATATGGCTTAATCACCCAAACTAGTGCCATTTACCATTTTATTTTTAACCTTTTTACCAGCTATTTACGAGAAGATTAAGGACATTTCCTACACTTTAGAAAATAATAAAAAATAATAATAATTTAAAAAAAGCTTTTTTTGTGTATCATCTGTTACAGGCTTGGAAAATTATGATTAAAAAACCTAAAGTCCTAAAAGGGTTAAAGTGATCTGCTGTGATGTCACTTAAAGAAACAGTGTCTTTGTAATAGCATTACAGGGTGGTATTTATTTAGGACTGCAGTACAGGTATAAACAAAACTGTTATTTCAAAACATAAATTAAATTAAAAGTTAAGCATGTTATTTTATTCGTGATGATGACTAAAATGTACATTTGATTTGAAAAATGCAAGAACATCTATGCATAGTTTTAATCCCCTTCAAAATTAAAGGATACAAAATACATGGTTTAATTTTCCCGTCAAATCATCTATATTTTTCTAACATAATCTATAAACTTTATTATAAAAAAGAAGATGACTAAACTCCAAACATCCACCCAGGTGTGTTCAGTCAAGCGTTTTAATATCCGTCATCGCTTCATCACGCAAATGCAACCACGTGTTTTCTCTTTACGTCGGTAGTGTGTGTCACTTGTGACGCGCTCGTCCCGCCTTCATCCTCACACACACACACACACACACAGTGACACTCGCAGTGACTCACACACACCGCTGCTCCACAGTGGATTCTCCAGTCGTCGCGACGTACGTGAGGACATCAGCGGAAGGAACTGATCTGACCTCCACTGCTCCCTGTGATGATGGCTCTCTGAGCGGCCAGGAATCATGCCGACGGTCCTCTGTGGAGGAGGGAAACTTTCCAGCGTGTCGGTGGTCTCCACATTCTATCAGGTGAGTTCACGAACTTTAAATCTGCGTTCACGTACTGACGTAGTCAGGTGTTGTTTTTTTCTATCCTCTGTGGATTGGTGCACAGTGATGATGATGATGATGATGATGATGATGATGATGATGATGATGATGATGATGATGATGATGATGATGATGATGATGATGATGTCTGTGAGAGAGCATAGAGAGTGTGAAAAATAGAAACTATTTATTATAAAATATATTCTGAAAATGCTAAACTACTAATTCAAATGTGAATATTAGTTAATACTAATGATTTATTCAATATTATTTTTCATCAATATCAAAGATCAGTGGTTATAGGTTGATTTTCTATCTGTTTTGTTTGTTTCTGTAACTCTGGTTATATCCTACGGTCCTCTTTACATAGAGGTAATGGTCTGAAGGTGTGAGTGGTTGTCTTTCTGTAGTCCTTCTGATGGACTGGAGACCTTTCCAGGGTGTCCCCCGCCTCTCGCACAGTGCGGACAGTAACCCTCAAACTCAATCTTACAATGTGTTATCTCTTTTTCTCTATCAGTGCATTTGTCTTTCATCTAATTTTTAATACACAAAATAACAAGTAATACTCGTTCTAATAAATTTGATAGTACACTGATTTGGAGGACTAGTATTGGTACTTTAAGTCATGCTTGTACTAGCACACCGTTAGCCGTTTAAGTCACATTATTCGTTGTAGTGTTAGTTGTAAAATTCATGGAAGTGGAATGTAAGTAGTAGTGGTAGTTGTAGTAACGATTCCATAGTAGCAGAGGTAGTCCTTGCAGTATTAGTTGTAATTTTAAGTGCCCTAAACTCACCCGACAGAAAGTTGATGCAGTTTCCCTCAACCTTATGTACTTTATGGGTCACATCTGTGAATTTGCAGGCCAGATTCGGCCCCAGAACCAGAGCTTGACAGTTTTATTGGTAGTAAAAAAAACTAGTGACACGAGGTAATAGTAGAGCGTAGTTACATGTAACACTTGCTCATAGGAAGTTGACTGACTTTAAGCTGTTAATTTAAGCTCTCTGCAGGAGGTTACGTTTGTTCTATTTTATACCTCCTCATTTCTGTTTCCTCACATCCTCAGCCCACTTTTTTCATCACAGACGCTCGCAGATTGACCTCAGTGAGTCATGTTCTTCCTTTTACTCCTCCAATCTCCAAGCATGTTGTTCTGGGCTGCACAGCAGAGGATGTTGCTGCAACTGCAGGTTCCTCCGATGGTTCAGAAACACAGAGGTTAATTGTGAGCGTTGAATTCAGAACTGTTCGTACCTCAGCATCTCACAAGGGTTCAGTTATTCCTGTGGGTGCTTTAAATATACCCATCTTCAGACGTCCTCACTTCAGAGAGGTGTACCCACCTGAACTCTTCTGCAAGAACCACCTCAGACCTACAGGCTACAGAGAAAGATGTCCAACAAAGTTGTAATGTCACTGTCAACATTAGGAGAGGTAGCAGGAGTTTTAATAGTGATAGAAAAAGTGGTATTAGTAGTTGTTGTAGTAGATACAATAAAGGCATCGTCATCGTAATAATAGTAGTAATAATCAGTAAAAGAATTAGAATTTGTATTATTATTATATTATTATAATCATTATTTTTATTATTATTATTAGCAGCAGCAGTGGACGTGATTAAAAAAATATATTATTATAAGTAGCATCTTTTTGAAATAACCAGAATGATCTTTAAAGTTAGCAGTAGTGGTTTTCACACTGGTGGTTATTATATTCATTGTTGTTAGCTTATTGTTGCTACTTTCTATGTTAAAATTTGTTTTGATGTTTTGATGTTCTTTGCTGTTTTAAATGTATGGTGACCTTGATCCTTCAAAAGAAATGCATTATTAGTAATATTACTATTGGTTGTCGTACTAGTAGTAGTAGTAGAATTTTTGTTTTATTATTCTTATTATGTTTAATAACTGTAGTACTTCTTATTTTTAGAAATAGAAGGAGTGGAAATTGTTTTGTTTTTTTATTATTTCTGTTATTATTATCATTAGCCATAATATTCGTAGTACTAGCAGCAGCAATAGTAGTACTATCAGGAGCTAGTGAATGTAGTGATGTAGGAGTAGTCTTATTTATTACTATTGTTATTGATATATTATTGTTAGTAGCAGCAGTAGTAATAGTGGTTTTCATCTGCTCTTATTATTATTATAATTAGCAGTAATAGTCCTAGCTGCAGTTATATTGTTTTTTATTGCTATTATTATTGTTTGTAGCAGTGTACAGTACAGTACAAGATGGTTTCCTTAGTTTGATGTTGTACATGTGCAGCAATGACTTTCCTCTACTGAGCTTCAACAACTTTCAACTCTCACTCTGACTGTACCTGAGGTTTTTTCAGGTGGTCGAACGAAGACGATGCTTCAGCTAACATCTACTACAAAGGCTTTTAGTGCTTTTACGCATAGTTTTAGGTTGCAGGGCGACAACTATTATAGACCTAAACATATTCAACACTTCTTCTTCTTCTTCTTCTCAAAGGTAATAAGAAGTCAAACCTGTGCCAAGGACATCCTCACGGTAAGAACCACAATGATTGACTTCTACTTTAAACTAGTTCAAGCAAATCATTGCATTTAAATTTTGAACCCCAATAAAACTGTAGCTGCTTTAATATGATTTAATCAACACTCATATTAAAAAAGAACATCAAAAATCAAGAGAATGCTGTCTTGTGTTTGTTGTGCGGGGGTGGGGGGGTTGTCACTGGAATAGGTGGAGAGGCAGTCGTGAGGAAGACATTATGTTGGGAGTTTTCTGTTGTGTCCTTGACGACTGACGGAGAAGAGGAAGGATGAGCGAAGGGAGAAACTCTCTGTGGATTAATGTAAACACTGACGGAGCGAGAGGAGGAGTTGAAGATTAATTCTAAGAAAAGATTACATATATTATTAATATATTAACTGTAATCCACTGCTTTATGATTAAAACATTAAACACATATAAATAAATGCATCACTCACTTGTGAGCTAAATTAATAAGTTGCTTATGATTAATTAAAATGTAGTTTTGGGAAAAACATTAAAATACATGAAATAAATCTTCATATTCATTTGAAAGATATTTATATTGTTGTGTTTTATAGTGTATATTTCAACTTTCTTGATTAATAGTTTTAATAACCTTATGGTCGTGTAGCACTACTAGCATGTTCCACAGACATTTTTAAAATAATCTTTCAGTCTACAATAAGTAGTTTCACAAAACTAAACTTGAAAAATAGATATTTCAACAGTTTCATAATGATACATTTATGAATTGATAGACAAAGACAAAAATATGCCAGTTTTTTAAAGCATGTTTTATTTGAACCTCAACTCCTCTTTTCCTTTTAAAGTTGTTTCACTTCCTCCATGACTCATGCATTTTGCCAAATTGCCAGAAAAATCTACTTTCTTCAGAAAAGTCGTCAATTCTTATGAAAAATCTTGGTGTGCATGGAATTTTTTTAAGCAGATGTTAAGAAATGCTTGGTCCACTCACACTCCTTCGTGTCATTGCTATGCATTTCTTCTCTTGCAAAAGAAGTTGGACAGATGTGTGCTGTGATAGCGAAAGGAAGCTTCTTTATAAAGTTTCATTCCTATTTTTGGGATCATTATCGTAACAGTGCAGAGATTGATTGTTTTTTATGTGACGAGGAGTGAAACTATCAAATTTATCATTGTTACATTAAGTTCTTCTTGGGCATCTTTCTTCCACCGTGGGTTGTCATGAAGATGCTTCTGACCCCAGGATGAACCTAGGAACAGTTGCTCTTAGATCATGGAGGAACAACTCCCAGGAGCCAGATGTCACTTCAACTGCTACTTCTCGCATCAATGAAGTGTATTTTAAGGAAGTGATATCTCACACACAGGACATGACTCAGTCCTGGACAACTCAGCAAGCCTTCGGGGGCGACCAGGCCCAGCGGATCCTGTACAACCATAAGGTAGTCTTCCCTTTTTTAATGCTCTAATCTTTTCACTGACTCATCTCTTTTACAAGGAAGTGAAGCAGTCCGGGCTGCAGCAGAGGCAAAGTAGGTTTCGCTCAATTTGTTCAGTGATTTACAAGTTAAAGCTGGTTAAGCTGTAACACATCTCCTCCTGGCAGGTCGGGGGGATGTGCCCAGAATGACCCGTCGCCCTCATGTGGCGCCTCACAAATCGTAAGTGGAACACGAGGAAACACGATCCACGGATGCTCATTAGAGTCGCGAACGTAGTGCGCGGAAAAAAAGGTTTTCAGTTATTAAAGGAGAAAGTTTAATGAGATTCAACTCATGAGAGGGGAGCAGAAGGATGGAATGCCCACGCTGTTCCAGGCTGTTCACAACATGGGTGGGGTCAAGGGTCAGTCGGCAGTCTTGGAAAGTGTCAGTGGAGAGTGATGAGTTTCTGTGTCCTCCTTCCTCGAGCCTTCTTTTTAATGAAAAACATATGCTTTCTCAATTGCACTGTTTTTTTTACACCACACATGTTTTCTTGTTGTTTAGTTTCCAAAATATCAGGGAGAATTAGTTTTTTCAGCCAAGAATGAACTACAATATTTATGCTACAAGCTTTGTTCTTCAGTGGTAACGAAGTAGGCTCTAAGAAAAAACATGATCCACTTCATCGCATATTACAGTCAGTTTTTGATGAAATACTGTCTCCCTGTCTGTTTACAGGATGCTAGTGGACGACCTGAAGCTCAGCAGTGACGACGATGACAACCAAAGGGTACAAGATTAATACCTCAGCACAACAGTTTGGATCACGAAGGAAGGAAGGGATCCTGAATTAGAAACAGAAAGTGTTTGTTTTGCGCCAAGATAAACATCCATTATCGGAGATGAGGTCAAGGGGGCAGCGAACCAAAAAAAGAGATTCAGACTGCCTTATTAAACGCCCATGCTAGAATGGTGAGGTAACTGAGGACACAGTGGGGCACAAGGGAGATATTTCGATTTAGAAATATTTTACGGCTAATATTAACCAAAAATAAGTTATCAATGAATAAAAAAACATTACTCAAAGTTCAAATATGTTATTCTGATGTATTGAAGCAGCATTTTGACAATATTATTTGTTTAACGTTTTCTGTGATGTTGGTTTAATTCTGAACAATCATGACTTGATGCACTAGAACGCTCTACCTATTATTTTGACAAGGCTTTTCAGTGCGTAACTTTGCCCCATCGACCTTCCCGGGAAGTCTCTAACAGTTCTTGTGAACACCAAACTCCACGCAGGAAATTGACAATAAAATTTAATTTGTTGCAGTTACATTATTCCGTCAAGAGGGTGAGCCAGAAATACTGTTTTAAATACCACGGATTGTGCCTTTAATTAATGTGTTTCCAGGATCAGATTTAATTTATAGCCAAATATTAACCCCAACAATTTAGTTTAGTTCCTTACATGTTTTTCTTTTTTTTTTTTTTTAACATTTAAAATATCTAGAAGATTTAAGGGTCAAGGTCATACTTTTAAATATGACATAAATGTATTATAAAAAAAGTTGAAAGTTTTAATTGCATTTATATTTTAAAAGGTCACAAGAATGACTTGTAAATGCTTAGCTAAGATAGTTTAATAGCCAAAATCAGAAAAGAATCCTTTGACTGTTGTACGTGCCACTAGATTTCTCTGTCAATGATGACTAATTTAATCATGTATCATCTTCTCTGCTTTGGACCCGAGAAGACAACTCATGAGTCATCATCCTGGGACGGACAAAGGTATGAGAAGCTAAATATTATTGGTGTCATGTGAATAAATAGTCTGTGCGCGGGTGTGTTCTGCGTACGTTGAGTCCCCGCTGTTCTTGTGTGTCGGCTATCAGAGTGTCAGCACACACACATAGCAGGCGGGTGAGAAATTCCAGCTCGGACTCCTCAGGCTCAGATGCCACAGTCCACTCCATCGACAGCAGCCTTCCATACCAGAGCAGCCCCTCAGCTGACCCTGATCCTCCTTCACCTCCCGCCACGGGGCTCCCGGACAACCAGGAGGTAACTCGTGACACATTCTTCTCTAATGTGTTTCTGTAGACCTTTCCAGGTGAATCCTGGCGGTGGCTTAAGGTGTGTGGGGGCAGGAATGTGTGTTTATGACCAGCTAGTCTTAGGAGTGTGATGTCAACAGAGTGGAAGACGAAAGCCCCGAGGAGATGGAAGTCAATGTTCGGAGAATTCCAAGCTGAGATATGAGATGGTTTTGTCAGAAAAGTGGGTGACCTCGGGGCTGGTTTGAGACCTTCTAATTGGTGGATGGACAGCAAACCTGCCTGTGTTTTTATGAATGGACAGCCCTGTACACTGTATTTGCAGGAATGCCCTCGCTGCAAAAGGCCCCTACAGAGAAGAAGTAAAGGGGTTTATGTTGAGGGGTGGTGGTGGAGGGTTGTCGCCCATGTGTTTTTCATTTATACCGAGTGTCTCTGTAGGAAGAGAAGGGGGTCGGAGCTGTTCAAGCAGCAAATGGAGAGTTACAGGTAGTAGGGAAAGAAGGAAGGAGGGAGGTACACCAAAAAAAAGAGGGAGGGCAGTCGGGACTTTACAAGAGATGCAGTGTCTTCTCTGGAAAGCAGGCTGAGGGATATTAGGAGGGGTTTAACTGTTTGACTTGAGGATTAATTTAGCTCTGGTTAGCCGAAGAAGAAGGAGAATGTGAGGATATCAGGAAAAAGGAAGAAGCCTTTTTTCAATCCAGATGTGAGTATCTCTACTGCTTCTTGAGCTGTTGTTGTAGTCACAGTGAGTCACTGATGGGTTGGATGGTGGTGAGTTGTCTGGGTGTTAGCAACAAGAGCATTAGAGAAGGAAGCTCATTTTGTGACAATAAGACATCTTAAGTTATCATTGATGTGCTGCGTGGGTCATGTTGATTTCTGTTTTATTTCGGCTTGTTCATAAATGTATGACAACATGTCAGTTGAATGGGCTGGAGAGTCGAAGGCTGTTTGACCTCTGAACTACAGCCTTCTGCTACCTCTGACTTTAATTCTGAAACTGCAGTTTTACTTTACAGACAGCTTCACACAAAGTCTTTGTCGACCATTTAACCCTTTATTGAAGATCGTGTCAACTGATTTTGAAATGCACGTTTCAAATTACCGTAATTCCTCGGCGGTTTGTCCTGTTTAGAATATGAAAAAATCCTTTGAAAGGAGAGAAACGGATGTTTACAATAATATGGATGTCGTTACAGTAGCTGCCGGCACTTTGACAGCCAAATCACCAGATTCACCTGAAGTACTTCTGATGACTTCTGAACACATACAGCTGCAGCGAATATTTTAGAGAAAGTTAATTCAATTTTTTTTCTTTAGTTTTTTGAGCATGAGTCTGACTCAAAAGCATGAATAACAAAGTATAAGTTTTAGTTTCATTTCTGGAATATTTCAAACCACCACAGTAGCTAAAAACCTTGACATTTATTCAAAAATTGACAGAAAAACGAATTAGTTTGTAGGGAAGCAGCAGCTTTGGTGTTGTTAAAGTTTGTCTTGTCCTCGTTTCAAGTTCTCATTAAGAGCTTTCCAGTCTATTCTATCTGAAGACTGTCCAATCCATGTCTTGCTAATACTAGACTTGTTGTTTTGTGTAAAAAAAAAAAAAAACTTATTTCCTTCAAACAATTTATTTTTTTTGCCTAAAATGTGCAACGACCCACTGAAAACTCTCGAAAAACTATGACCCCCTTTAAGTTTGCAACCTACCAGTTGAGAATTTATGTGTTCTGAATCTATGCAGTATTTAAGATGATGTTCCTCATGAGCGGTTGTAACGGAATGTGCAAGTGTTGTGGAATGTCCACTGATGTTTAAGGTATGAACCAGTCCACACGTAGTCAAACAAAGTTCTCACTGAGTCTTTGTGTTATCGTTGGCCAAGTCGCAGCTAAATAGGGGGGAAATGTTTCCACACTGACCGTGTCGTTTGTTGCCTGCTTTCCTCAGACTGATCATTGCTCATCTGCCCAGTGGCAACTGGATAAGTGGCTGAATTCCCAGAAAAAATTAGGAGGAGGTGATCATTATTCCAACCAAAGCATTCCAGGACGCCTGCCCCCTCTGCAGTGTGCACCATCTCCAGCCAGCTGCTGGGACAATCAGGAGAACAGCCCTGGCCAAAGCCCCATTCCAAGTCCTCGCTTTAATTACAGCCCCCCGCTGAGTCTGAGTCCATTCCATGTTACATGTCTAAGTCCCACCTCTGTAGCAGGATACAGTCCTACAAATAGTCCAGCTGCCAGTGATTTTCCTAGTAGGAGTCCGAGGAGTAGCCCCTTACCTAAGGAGCGCCGAAAGAGCCCAAATCCAAGATCACCTTCCCCAACACGTTCTGATGTAAACCATCACCATCAACAAAACAAACCCCAAAAATGTTTGCCAACTATTTCCCATAGAACTAAAGAATCATTACATCACAACAAACCTTTAAAGAGTTCTGATGGTCAGCAAAAGACCAGACCCCCAAAAGTCCATTCTGCGCCCACGATTAGTAATAACAATCGCAGATCTGCACAAAGACCAGGCTCGCTTTTGAGTACCTCAAAGACCAGACATCTTATCTCTGAACAGGGTACCAGGTCCATCGAGAACTCCACCCAGAAGTCTTCTGCTGACTCCCGGAGCATCCAAAGAAGACCCTTAGCTCAGCCTCATTTGAAAGAAACTGGTCAAAACTCTCACTCCAAAGCAGCAAATCCTTCGAGTTCAAGATTCAACCCAAGTCGGCAACCTAGCGCAAAGTTAGAGGAACCTACAAACGTGCATGGTGACCATTCCAAGAGGAAACCCCAGTCAAAGAGAGAGGAGGGCCGTAAAGAAACTTCCAAATCAGACAGGAAAAACCACAGCAGAAGGGAGGAGAGGACAAATAAGGGCGACTGGAGACAGGATAAAAAGGACAAGAGGCTGGCGGAGGAGCAGTTGCTTAGACGATCCTGGATCCAGAGCTCCACAGAAGAAGAGGACGTTGTGGACGAAGAGAGGCAGAAAAGAAAAGTAAGAAGAGAAACTTCAAGCAAAGATGAATGGAAAACAGTCAAGGCTAAACAGAAACAGTCAGCCCTGCATCAGGGTGACTTATACCGTCAAGGCGTGACAGGCAAAGGACAGCCTGGTGAAGTAGAACCAGAGGTTTTACTTCAATCTTCTCCTGATAGACTCTCTCCATCATCCACAGCTTCTTCTAATTCAGAATCAGAATATGAGGCCAGGATTACCAAAGTACCAGCAGACTCTACCTCGCACAAGAGACTCCGGAGAAATCCAAAAGTTTTGCACCGTTCTGAACCCATCTCAGGCGCGTCCATCGAGCAGAAGCAGAAACTTTACACGCTGGTCCCGTTCGGCCGAACTGACGAGTCCTCGACGTTTTCTCAACGTGGCCTGAAGAATCTAGTTGTGCAGATTGACCTCTGTCTTCTTAAACGGGTGCCTGACTGCAGCACAAGCTCCGACCAACCTTCTTCGATGATAAAGAAAGATAAGCCTAAAGAGACCATGAAGCATCTTTCCGAGACTAAAGAAGCCAAAAGAAAACGAAGGGTAAGAAACACTGAATGACAATGCAATGATGTGAATTTAACTTATCTATATATTTACCTTTCAGTTGGAGAATGGTGTGTCTATCCAAGAGTGTAAACGAAATATCCTGGATGCAGGAGGAAACAACTTTGCATCCCAGGCAGTTCATAATGTGTAAGAACTCTACTGTAAGGAGAACCTAGATGGTGTGAAAATAAACACTACGATGGACCTTAGTGATGAAGACACATAGGATGGTAGCTTTGTTGGCTAAAAAGTGACCAAAAACAGTTGAAATAGGTAAAGCCAGAATTTTGTATGGGTCTTTGGCCAGTGTCAAGTCAATCAGCTTTTTTGGGGATCAGGTTCTGAGAGCATATTAAACTCAGTAACTCCTCTAAAAGAATTGAACACCACCTTAAGTTACCTCAGCTGTGCAATCCTAGTGGTAGGACTGCCCAAACAAAGTTAATCCACAGAAGCATAAACATTTACACAAATGTCTGTACAATAACTTGTGAAATATTTGTGCGATTAAAGGCTTTAAACTGGTGTCTGAGCACAAGAAAGGGGGCTTTCTAATGAGGGTTGCCCCAATTCTCTTTGGATGAGGGTCACGTTTGATAACTTGAAAAGATGTGGGGAACAAATGTGGAATTTAAGATTATACGAAGCACTATCTTATTCAGAAGTTTAGAATATAAAGTGTATACCTTTTTCTAGGTTATCATAAAATCTGGAACTTTTTCACAGGCAGACAATAAAAACATTTTAACTTTAAGCAAAACACCTTTTGTTTAAAATGCATTTTAATTTCTCTAGTTGATTAATACAGTTGAAAACGCAGATTGAGAGACGATCTGATATCAGATAAAGGGCCACAAAATCGCCCCATAAAACCCACTAAATCAGTGATGAGTTCAATGAGAAGGAGTGAGAAGGGTGTTGACAAACATATTGGTGTTGTGGAGTGTTAATTATGTGAGAAATGTAAAGAGATTTTTGAGATTAGTTTTTCAGTTTTGTTTACAATTTAAGGTCTCTAGAGATTTAGGAATGTTTCAAATCCTACCACAGCCGCTAAAACACTTGGACACTGACTTGTCAACAAGAAAATAATGAAAGTCCAGTAATGCAAGTTTGTTATTATAAATCCACCATCTCAGTTTCTCATTCAAGTAATTTCGAGGTTCTCACCTTGTTGTTTGTTAAAAACATAAAGTTTTTGCTGGTTATTTTCCGCTTGAATAACAGTTACACAGTCAAAAAACGACCACATGTTGATATTGCAGTTTATTAAGGAAAGAAAAAGGCCACAAGCACTCACTCTTAGCACAACTGAAAATAAACTTTGGCTAACTCTTTATCAGAGAAGAAGTGACAGGGTTAATAGATATCTCAAAAGAGGATGTTAAGATGTCAGTTAAGACTATTGATGATGAAAGAAGCAGAAGAAAACGGTATTTTAATCTAATAAGTGTCATCACAGGTCCTCCATGTTAAACTACATCTTGTATGCAGGATTTTGAAAGAATACCTGGACAGCAAGCGGCCGATGTCTCCACTCTCTCCATTGTCTGATAGCCCAGATGCAGACCATCAAAAACCCAGAAGTATGGAGCTGCTTCAAAAGAACAAACAGTGTGCTCTTAAGGTTAAAAAAAACCCCCACTAGTATTAAGGAGATGTGTCTTGTTACTTAATCTCTACTTTGATTTCAGCCTAAGCTTGAAGACGACTGCATTAAAGTGTCAAGAAATTCACACACATCTACAGAACCTTGGAGCTCTGCAGGACTTCGAGGAACAGTGTCCAACACTGAGACGTGAGGAGACGTTCAAAAGGAATATAAGGTGTTATTTCTTACAATCCTGTTGTGTGTAGGCCCCATCATGCTGAATACTACTTACATGAAGCCAAGAGGACGAAGCACCGAGCAGATGCAATGGTCAGTTGAAAACAAAGACAGAATGAATGCTTGACTGAAGGAATCTTCAGGTTCTCGTCCTCTCTCCAGGTGGACAAACTGGGAAAGGCTGTCAATTACGTGGACGCTGCTCTGTCCTTCATGGAATGTGGGAAAGCCATGGAGGAGGGCCCGCTGGAGGCGAAGTCCCCGTACACCATGTACTCTGAAACGGTGGAGCTCATAAGGTGATTCAAATAGGAACCACTGTACTCCACTGCTGGAGCTGACCATCCCGTTTCCAGGTATGCGATGAGGTTAAAGAGTCACTCCGGCCCTGGAGCCAGACAGGAGGAGAAACAGCTGGCCGTGCTGTGGTGCGTGTGTCGTCTCCTGAGCTGGTCGTTTGTCAGCAGATTTGCATTTTGAGGATATGTTTTGATCCGCTCCGACATGTGCGCCTGCAGCTTCCGTTGCCTTGCCCTCCTGTACTGGCAGATGTTTCGTCTGAAGAAGGATCACGCTCTCAAGTACTCCAAAGTGCTGCTGGAATACTTTAAGGTACAACTTTGAATACATCCTTTTCTTCTCAGAGATTCACTTTTTTAATGATGGTGTTTCCTTCAGACTTCATCCAAAGTGCCACAACTGAGCTGGAATGACTCACTGAAGTAAGCGATTAATAACATTCACTGTTCTTCATTTGTGAGGCTCATTTCTGTGTCTCTCCCTGTGTGTGTGTGTGTGTGTGTGTGTGTGTGTGTGTGTGTGTGTGTGTGTGTGTGTGTGTGCGTGTGTGTGTGTGTGTGTGTGTGTGTGTGTGTGTGTGTGTGTGTGCTCTAACAGGGACACAGTCGAAGATTCCTCTGCTCTCTCTGCTACTGCCAAACAGCGCCGGCGAGGTTCACACGGGGACAAAACGTCTCCTTCTCACATCAGCATTCCTCATCGCATCCACCAGATGGCAGCAAATCACCTCAACATCACCAACAGTGTCCTGTACAGCTACGAGTATTGGGAGGTGGCAGACAACCTCGCCAAAGAAAGCAAAGGTGACCCTTAAAAACTTGTATTATCACACACCTGTCGTATCACCATTTAGTGGAGGCGACTGTAATGAAACTGTTGTCGGTTTGTATAACTCCGTTATGACGTGAGCATGGAATACAGGTTGCAGCACGAACTGTTTACGTCTTCAAGTACAATACAATCACAACAGCACCACAAAAGGTTTTTTCTAAAGGTTGGGTCAAAGTGTAAGCAAGATGAAGTTAAAGTGGGCTCAAAGACTTTACTAATATCCGAGAGAAACTATTTAAATTCTCTCTAAAGCTCTCCCTGGAAACCTACTCCAGGTAATACCGAGGTTTTCCTTGCTAAACTACAAGATTTAATATTTACATTCTTTTTCTCGATTCCTCTCCTCCGAACCAAATGAACAAACTCCAGTAGCACAGTTGTAAAATCTGAACACACTTCAACTCAAGAATTCTGCTTCCCATTCCCTGCTTAGCAACTGCTTGGCTGCCTTCCCACTCTCTACTCTCTCAACGTAAAGGGCGCTTTACAAATAACAATTTTTTACTTACTTTTTCACACATACTTACTTCATACTTACAACACATATTTGACCAATTTGATGATCCCAATCCTGCCAATGTGATTTCTGACTGGACTGTTCTTGCTGTAGACCTTGGTAACAAACAAATCCGAATTGAGGGACAAAGAAGAGTTTTAAAAAGAAATGTATTACTTTAAGCAGTCAATGTTTACTCACTGTATACAGTATATTTATAAAGTGTGTATTTATCTTTTAGTACACAAATGTGTTTAAATCCTGTTTAATTCCCAACTCATATTTCTTAGACGATTTCACACAGAAGTGTAAAAACAACAGTTCCTAACCCCGAAAATATTTGCGCTTTAAACTAGAAAAATATATTAATTTTATTTGTTTCCTCCACAGAGTTCTTCAACTACTTGAACACCTTATCCGGGCCGCTGACGCTCCACAGCTCCATCGCTCACGCGGTCCAGTACACCAGACAGGCTCTTCAGTGGATACGCATCAGTGCCAAACTCAACTGAAGGATTTACCTCAAAAATACGAAGACAAATCTTAACTCGACGGAACCAAAGAGGATGTTTGTCCAAACTATGGATATGAACTCGTGAACAATCCAAATGTCCACTGGTGGTAAAAAAAAAAAACTGGAATTATTTCAACGCATCAACCATTTTTTTTTTTCACTTTTTATAACTGACTTTTCTATGTGTATGTTTTTGTACTGTGCAATAGCAGGTTTTTAAAAAAGAGAGAAGGTGTATATGTAATTAAATACTTTCTAATCCTACTTGCTTTCCTTCTTTTCATTATATCTCAAACATCCACACATCTTTAATCACTCAAGATTTAATGAAAATACGTTTTTAAATTTAACAATTTAATATAAAAACATATTTATTCATCACTCTTTCTCAAATTTTACACACCTTGATAAATATATTTTAAATAGTGCATTCGGCATGTGATTGACAGCAGTGTACCTTTGTTTTACTGTGTGTTGTTTGACTTTGAATTTTATCTTTTTGCACCAAAAAAATGATCCAGATTCCGCGATATTACGTAAGAGCATCATTAACATACACGTACACGAGTCACTTCCTGCTGCAGAGAAACGTATGGTTCTCCAGCATCCTCTGTCTGGTACCATAGCAACAGAGATCAGCCAATGAGGGCGCACTTCTGAACCTGACAACCAGAGAGGTCCTGCTTCTCTGGCTCAGGTCTGGAACTTATCCCGGATATATATGTATAGTGAACCTTGAGACCTACTTTAAACCGATCTGAGATCATTACAATTTTTTTTTTTTGATGAAGAATAAATGATAAAATGAGTTTATTAAAAGTGTTGTTACTTGTCATATGTAACTCATATTGTAAAATAAATTGTTTCAAATTTCACTTGACCTGGTTTCCACGCTGCAGACGCGTTCACGTGACTTGCGCGTGAGTCACCGTGGAGTCATCTGAGGACAAACGTGCCAGACAACCAGAGACTGACATGTCTGATTCCGTACACGAGACAGTGAACGCACCACCTTGACAGCGTCCCCATGGTGACCGTGTTTAAAGTGGGCGGAACGACACCCACCAGACGGAACTCTTGTGAAGTCTGTGTCCGTAGATGAACCCGTGACCAAGTCCTGAATTGAACCCCCAGATGTCTGAGTCCAGGTAAAGATGCATAGGGTGACCGCAGTGTGGCAGCATCAAAACGTCAAGTTAGAGGAAGTCTGACAGAATAGTGGAAGTGGAATTCAAAATAAAAGTTCAAACGAACTGTGAGCAATTTATTCTATAATGCTAATTTATTTACCAATTGTTTTGTTACAAACAATGTTGTTGAATATTGGAAACTCCCCACCATAAAAGGGTGGAAATATCTTTTGCAATATTTAAACGTTTTTGTTCTTCTAAATACATTTTTTTTTAATTATGTAATTTCATTAATGTTATTATTGTGCTGCGTTGTTATTACCCTCTTCAAAAATATTGGAAGAACAGCTATATAATAATATTAATAATAATAATAATAATATTGGACTACTGCGACTGTTTATTTTCATGTCTTAACAAGAAGGATCTGTCTCGCCTGCAGTTGATTCAGAACTCTGCAGCGAGAATTCTGACCCGCTCTAGTAGAAGAACTCACATTTCCCCGATCCTTAAAACTCTTCACTGGCTTCCAGTTTCTTTCAGGATCAACTTTAAAATTCTGGTTCTTACTTTCAGATCTATTCATGGCCAGGCTCCTCCTTAGATCAGTGATCTGATCCAGCCTTACACCCCAGCTCAGGCTCTGAGGTCTGTGGATCAGAATCTGCTGATGGTTCCTCGCACACGGTTCAGGACCAGAGGAGAGAAATCCTTCCAGGCTGTTGCTCCTAAGCTTTGGAACGATCTTCCTCTCTCTTTGCGCTAGATGGATCTACTGACTCCTTCAAGAAACATCTTAAGACGTTTCTATTTGTTCAGGCTTTTCCTTGATTTTATGGAACTCCTGTTGTGTTACCAGTTTTATCTTGATCTTTAAAGTATATACTTTATTGAATATTGTTTTGATTGTTTAAGCGCTTTGTGACCCTGGTCTGGAAAAGCGCTATACAAATAACAATTACTTACTTACTTACTTACTGTTATTGGCATGACCCTAACAGACATTGCAAATGATGTAGTTGTGTTATGGACTAGTACATTATGATGGATCTAATGTTATTTTGAACAAACTATACATATTTAAACCCCTTTGTTGGGCCAGGTTTGGCTTCCAGGCCATAAGTTTGATATATTCTGTCCCTGGATTCAGTCTTAGAATTTTTCTTTCCCCTAAAATGAACCTTTTATAAATTACTTACTTATTTTTCCTTCTTTGAGCTTTATTCTGAAACTCCCCGCCGGATGTGGCAGATCTCGTCTGTCTTGCCTGGCAACCACGGCGGGAGAGAAAGCAGCGAGAGCTGAGGCGGCAGACATGGAAGCTCCAGGGAGGGAGAGCCCAGGCATCAGGACTATAGACGGGGATCTAAGGTCAGCTTGAACCGGGGACTCCTGAGGCGACACCGACCCGAACTCCGTGGACACTGGAGACGAAACCTAAACGAGCGCGTCCAGTCGGTGCAGACACGGCACCGGACTGTAGTCTGCGGGGAAGTCCAGCTCAGCAGTGACCGGATCAGAGGTAAAAACAAGTGACCTGAGTCGCTCCTGGTTCACTCCAGTGTTTACAGCTTCAGCTTCAGGAACTTACTGGACCTACTTTCCCTCGAGCTTCATGGAGATCCTGGCGTTTTTCAAACACCGCCCGCCGACCATGTTGCCTGTTTCTCGGGGTTGTGTTTTTGTTCTGACTCGGTGTCACGGTGCTGTCGTGTCGCAGTGACATGCATGAATAACAGGCTAACGTGAGGCTAACGTGAGGCTAGTGTTAGCAGCTACTAGCCGCTAGCGTTAGCCTCACATGGGCTGGTGTTTTGACCGAGCTGTCAGCGTGTCTGCCCGGGCATGTCTTCTGACGCCCGCCGGGCTGGCGAGCAGAGCCACATACACTCCCTTTTTACACACCTTTTTGTTTTTTTTATCAGTTTGGAACTTTATCAGAGACCGAAACAAAGACAATATGACCATATTTAGTAAACATGACGGTTCAATAAAATAAATATTTTTTATAACGTCAACTAGTCGAATGAATTGATATTTATACAATTATTATATTTAATCATTAAATATAGATTAATGTCTTTAAAAATAGTTTTAAGCTAAAATGATTTAGATAAACAAAATGTAAGCTGTAATAAACTTAATCTGTGTAAAATGTTGAATAAAATAAATACATAAACAGCCTGATCGTGACATAAAAAAAAGAAAAAAAAGTAAGTAAGTAAGTCATTTTTATTTATAAAGCGCTTTTCCAGACCAGGGTCACAAAGCGCTTAAACAATCAAAACAAGATCAAGATAAAACTGATAACACAACAGAAGTTCCAGAAAATCAAGGAAAAGCCTGAACAAATAAAAACGTCTTAAGATGTTTCTTGAAGAAAACCAAAAAATAATTAACGGTTGTCAGCAGTTTATCTTATGAAAGCAAATGCATTTGTAATTTCCAGCCTATGAAATTTGAGATTTTTCTTAAGTAGTTTTTTTTTTTTCAAGCCCTTATTAACTTTTTTCATCAAATGTCATTTAAAAAAAGTGTCAAAATCCAGCAGAACAAACAGTAAGATTCATGGAAGAAGTGCAAGTGGACATGGTGATGATAATGGTTGTAACTAGAGGATGGTCAAGATGTGTTAACGTGAAATAGGCGGACTTTGTCAATTACTGTAAGTATTCGTACAAGAGTAAGGACTTCTTTCGTTTCGTTATGACAATTTTAGTCTCAAATCCCTACATTTGTGTGCAAAAGATTTACATGGTCCGCTGTGATTTCAGATACATCAGCATGAGTCGAGATGCTTGGTCAAAGAAGAGAGCCAAAGCCAGTGATGACAATGGTTGGCAGGAGAGGGTGAGTTTGAATAATTCCACTACTTTACTCTTAAATGTTTTCACTAAAGTTGTACTGTTAAAAAAAAAAGTTGGACTTAAACATTTAAAAATGAAAGGTGAAAAATGAGCTTGAATAAGTTCATTAACTTAATGAGCTTTCTGTCATCACATTAAAATAGAGTAAGATAAAGAAAAAAGAAAAAACGTGATTTAACTGAGCGGCTCAGTCTTCACAACCATTGAGGTATTGGTCTGGTAGCGTTGCTTGCGTCACTGATTTTTTTCTGATAAGTTGAACTCGTATAATCACATTCATCATTTTGACATGGATTTATCCCTCAAAACTTTTTTGGGAACTGCAATAAGCCCATAAGCACCTTTTAATCATGAATAAACGTGTCATTTCAAAATATTAGACGTTTCATTTCATTATGTAAACTAAAGATTAAGATAAGATTATCTTCTTCTATTTTAGACATGTTTTGAGGGGTTCTTTGTAACCATTTTTTCATCTACTGTAGCAGAGCTCTAACTGTTGTTTACTTCTGTTCAAAAGGGCGGCTACATGGCTGCGAAGGTTTCCAAACTGCAGGAGCAGTTCAAACTTGATGCTCCCAAAGAAAAACAGAAAGAAGGAACCTGCTCCAAGATCTTCAGTGGGGTGTCGATTTATGTTAACGGTTATACAGGTACAATATTTTTTGCACCAAATCTTTTAACTGTTTTCTTGTTCAGCTGACTCTGAATATATCAATTGCTAATAGATGTAACTAAAATACTAATTTTGCTTGTTAAAAAATGCATATCCATTAAAAGCAAACATAAAACCCGCATTAGGACAAGTGCAACTTAAGAGCTAACCTGTGTTATTAGTAAGTTAAAGATGGATTAGATCACTTGTAGAAAAAGAGAACCATAGTGTAGAAATTCTTCATAAACATTGCAACTCGTTCACAGATCCAAGTGCCGATGAGCTCCGCAGGATCATGATGCTTCACGGCGGACAGTTCCACGTCTACTACTCCCGCTTCAAAACCACCCACATAATTGCCAACAATTTGCCCAACAACAAGATCCAAGACTTGAAAGAGCAAAAGGTGATCCGGCCTGATTGGATCACTGACAGGTGAGGACTGCAAATAGAATCACTTTCCAACTGACTTTCAAATTAATCTCACTCCTCAAAATCGTTGTTTCTGCTATGTCTGAAAACAATTGTTTTCTTTATGTTTCATGATGGTTGTGACTGAGAAATGATGAGTTTTGTGTGCTTTATTTTCCTTCACACAGCGTCGAGGCTGGACGTCTGCTGCCGTGGCTGGAGTACCAGTTGTATGCCAAACATAAAGGACCCCTATTTCGTGGATTCAAGCTCCCGGAGCCGTCTTCCTCCAGCCACCTGAAAAGCTCTGTCCACAAACAAGGGAGCCCTCAGAACCATGTAGCCGAGAGTATCAACCCTCCATCCACTCACAGCGGCTCTGAAAACAACCAGTTCAGTTCCGACCGCAGACACAGCGCTCTTGTACAAACCCACTCCCCATCTAGTTCAGAGCCACTGAAGCCCACACAGCTGCCGGGTCTCACAACGTCTTATTCAAGTCTGCAGCAGCAGAGGAAAGAGCAGCCGGAACCTCAGAGCAGCGTCTCCTGCATCCCTCAACAGGGAAGCTGCAAAGAGAAAGTGTAAGTATGTAACGTGGATCATTGATAACCAAGATATTTTACCAAATATTTAAATAGTCAAAGAACTAAATGGGTTATTTTATTAAGCCAACTAGTCAAACTAGACGGGACTTAACCTTTTTTTTCCTCTTGATTTTTGAGAACCTACACAAAATACACTAAATACGGGTGGTTGCTTTTGGTAACAGTATTCACTACTTCTCTTAATTGGTATTTATTATTTAAAATGTATTTTCTGTCAAAATTTTGACATACAGCTGGTTCTTGTTGCTATTTTAGCAAGGCATCTTCTACACAGTGCCTACATTTTCTTTTCTATTTACAAATTATTCTTTTTTTTGGAACTATGGACACTTTGTTTCTGCCCTTTAATGTTTCTGCTTGGGTCATATCCAAAAGCCTCTACAACTAAATGGAATTTGCTGCTGCCGAAGTTTTCCTGTCTCACTCGCCTCTCGGTCAGATGTCAAGCAGCAGCATCTTCTTCTTTTGTTGTTGCAACCGTGGCTTTCAAGATGCGTACTGCCCCCTACCGTAGAAAGTAGTAGTAGAGTTAGAATAAAAGTGGCTAATTTTGTAAAGCAAGCGCAATATTCTATAAACATTAATTAGACTGTATTTTACTTATTTTCTCTACTTCCAGAAGTGCCAGTCTACTGGCCTGTTTGAATGCTCTTCAATAAGTCAATCGTCAATGACTGTCATGGCACTGTAGTGTTTTTATGTGTTTTCGTGCTTCTGCAGATTTGGTCTCAGATTTTTTTTAGAACCATGTAGTGAGAAGCAACTCTCATCTTAATTGGCCATCAAAACTGTCTGTATAAACATGGATGAAGAAAATCGATTTACTAACTAAACTAATTATTTTAATCTTGTTTTTCGCTCCAGAAATGGATCATTGCTGACCTCTAAAGACCTGATGATGGATTCCAAACTGAACAAAGAGAGCGGAGCAGAAGGTTTCTCTCTGCAGGCGACACTTTCACTGACCAATGGACATGCTCCTCATGTAAACGGTGCCTTATACTCAGAGGATTTGTATCCCACTGAGTCGACTTCCATCAGAGTTTTGAAGATGAAGCCGGATCCATACGAGTTTCCCAACAGTCCCCCAAAACCGACCCCCATCTGCCAAGAGCTAAGCAACAATGAAGATGTCGCTGAGCAGAGACTCCTCTCTGAAGCCATAAAAGCAACGGAAGGCCAAGCTTTTTCACAACTTCACACCTCCTCCGTGTCTCCCACGTCTCACTCGCGGTCTCCCATTCGTATGAACGGAAGTCACCACAACGCCTTTTCATCGAAGTCCGTCTCTGCGGCCAATCTGGCGGGCAAACCTCATCCTCCCTCTGACCAGATGCCACCTTCGGAAGCCTCAGCACAACTGTTGGCACAAACGGGAGGTTTGATCTCGGAGTACTACTCTCACTCTCGCTTGCATCAGATCTCCACGTGGAGGACGGCGTTTTCTGAGTATGTCAACGAACTGCATTGCAAGAGGAAAAATACGGGAAGCATCTCCTTTCCTGGCAAAGAAAAACTTAGGAAATCAATGATGCAGCGAGCAGCTGGCAATCATGGTAAGACCAAACTCAACGCCACAGGTCCAAATGAGGCTCGCCCATACATTTTATACATCTCATCATCTTTAAATGAGAGTTGGCCCAAATATGCTTTTAAAGTTACTCTTCTGACACATCAAAATATGTCAATGACACGATCATAAAGGCAACAAATTAAACTAATGTTTAAATTCCGAAAGATTGTAGCATCCATAATACAAACATATTTCAGATGTATTTTATTTACTTGCTCTTGATCCATGGAAATGATTGATTGATAAACTCGAGGCCTAAATGCTATATCTAGGCCACAAATAATTTTTTAAGACCAACAAGAGCTTATATACTCTCAGAATTCACCAAAAGATTGATTCCTATTTGTATTAATTTGATATCATACATTATAATTATTAATCTTTAAATAATGGAAAACCTTTTATTATTTTAATGGATTTACTTTGGCCTGCAAATTGGACTGTGTTGAAAAAGTGACTCCTTGATACATTTTGACACTATTATTTGGTTTATATGGACACTAACTCTCACTCTTCTTCTAACGTCCTTATTTTTAACAAGCAGGACCGTCTGGCCCAGCTGCAGTTAAGTCTTGTATTTTTCACGTGGACATGGACTGTTTCTTTGTCTCAGTTGGGATCCGGCACCGACCAGACCTCAAAGGTGACTCCTCTCTCGTGCAAAACTACACATGCAAAAAACTGATGGCCTGCTTCATGGTGACTGACTTGTTGACACACAGGAAAGCCTGTAGCAGTTACTAGTAGCCGTGGGCAGACCAGAGTACCTTCACGACCGGGGACCAACCCTCAGCTGGAGCAGCAAATGTACCAGAAGAAATATGCCCAGACTGAACCAGGTCAGAGACTTTTAATGAATTGATTAGAGCACTATGATGTCATCAGATCTGCTGAAGATCAAAACACACGAATAGTTATAAATGTTTTTATTCCCTCAGTTAAAGAAAATGGGTTTTTGGAGCGCCGCCACGACGCTGCTAACGGAGTGGACCTTGACACAGCACTTTCAATGGCCGAGATCGCCTCCTGTAGCTACGAGGCCAGGTGTAGTAGAGTAAAAAAAAATGTATTTCACCACATAAACTGTTCTATGTTAATTTTTTATCTTTTTATTTCACTCAAAGGCAAGCTGGCGTGAGGAACGGAATGTTCTTCGGCAAAGCCAAACAGTTGTGCCCGTCCTTGCAGTCGGTGTCGTATGATTTCGAAGCATATAAAGAGGTGGCCCTCGCTATGTATGAGACTCTGGCTGGGTAAGAGAGTAGTGCATAAATCTTCTCAACTTTTATTCAAACCTGAAAATGACTTTTTTTGTAGTTACACGCATGACATCGAGGCTCTGAGCTGTGATGAAGTCCTGATCGACACCACAGGACTTCTCAGGGAGTTGGCCATCAGCCCAGAGGACCTGGCCAGAGCCATCAGAGCAGACATCAAGGAGAGGACGGGATGTTGTGCTTCAGTCGGCATGGGTTCGTACCTCACCAAATATGGATAAGATCATGAATTTTATTGTGGTTGGACTTATTGAAGTTGATTTACTGGTAATCTTCAGGCTCCAACATCCTACTGGCTCGACTCTCCACAAGGAAAGCCAAGCCGGATGGACAGTACTTCCTCAAATCAGAGGAGGTGGACGACTTTATACGGGACCTTGCAGTGACTAGTTTACCAGGTATACACAGCACCATCTAGTGTTCAGAAAATACTCTACAACCTTTCAGTGCCTCAAACGATAAGTGTAAAAATGACTAGTTTCGATTTATTTATTTTTGTTGACCAAAATAATGCCAGAGTTGTAATAAGAACATACGATTTTTTATGGTGTCAGTACAGATGAAAGAATTTAATAACATGCAAAATAAGAAATAGAAAAACCGAACCAAACACTAAGGAAGCAATTCTGCGGTGCCTTTGATACAAGATTGATTGGTTAAATATATTTAAATAAAATATCTTTACTTTATTTTTTTAATTTAAAAATAGAAGCCTTAAATAAGACAGCACTGCAAAACACATAAAAAATAAATACAACATAAAACATTTAATTTGTTCAGACCTTATTTGCCCTTTTATTTTGTTATTTTCTCGAAAAGAAATAAAACACGGTGGATGAAACCTTGCTGTGGTTTATGTTTCCTGAAGGAGTCGGACCTGTCATGGGCAGAAAGCTGGCTGCGTTCGGTGTACGAACTTGTGGAGACCTCCAGCAGGTTCCTCTCTCTCAGCTGCAAAAGAAGTTTGGTCCAAGAACGGGTCAAACTCTCTTCCGATTCTGCAGAGGGCTCGACGATCGTCCCGTCCGCTACGAGAAGGAAAGGAAGTCTGTGTCGGCAGAGATGAATTACAACATTCGTTTCAAGGAGGTGAGACATCAAAGCTCCCTGTGTTGACGTGTGTGTTAATCCTGTTGTTCAACCAACAGGTGGATGAGACGGAGTGTTTTCTGTCCAACTTGTCCATGGAGGTGCAGAAACGGTTGCAAGACGCCGGACTTCAAGGTCGTAGAGTGACCCTCAAGATCATGGTCCGCAAGGAAGGAGCTCCTGTGGAGCCGTCGAAATACGGTGGACATGGAATATGTGATCACCTCGCCAAGTAAGTTCAACGGTGTTTTCTTTTATAAAGATGGATAGATAGACTTTATTAATCCCTCTTGATATCTCCTTTGGGAAATTAGGTACAGTTGTCCCTCGCCATGTCGAGTTCACCTACTGTCTCAATGTTACACAGACATTTTTAGCACATAATACTGCATGTTCAAATGTATTGTTGCAAGCTGCAGTCAAGAACGGCAAAGTTTCTTGTCATTATTAACTAATTTACTCATTGTGCCAACAACTCCCATGATGCCTTTCTACACACTTCTCAATTTAAGACGGCTGATAAGACGCTTAGATACTGTTTTTAAATTCTACGTCTGTTGTTGTGTCAAAAGCAACCCGTGATTGGTTGGCTGGGCGGCAAAGCATTATGGAAACTGTTCAGGTCACTTTCAATTAGAAGGTTGTTGAGGTTGTTAAGTAAATTGAGTACAACATGAAATGGTCACTACTTTGCAGATTATCTAAACAGGTTATGTTTTCAGAATGAAACAAGGGATCATTGTAAATAAATAAAGTCACTCCACTGTGTGTGTTCTCCAGGACAGTGATGCTGGCTCACTCCACCGACAGCGGTCAACTTATTGCCGCCGCAGTCATAAAGCTGTTCCACACGATGAAGCTGAAAGTGGAGGACTTGAGAGGAATCGGCATTCAAGTTCAACTCCTCGAGGGGAACCAGGCAGCCCGTCGCAACTCCAACGGCCTCCGAACTCGATCCATCAAAGACCTGCTGCTTGTGCAAGGACCCAGTAAACAAGGTTTGTCAGTCCCTACCCTTTTTGGGGGGGATTTTGACTCACAGTTTTTTTTTTGACGCAGATTCAGCGAACATTCATGAAAGGTCTGTTGCCTCGTCATCCGACTCCCTCCAACATCCTGGGTCATCGTCCGAGCCACAGCCAGGAACAAGCAGGGAGAAGGAAGCACAAACGCCAAAACAGTCACGGAAACGACTCAACTTAAGCATCGAAGTTCCCTCGCCGTCACAGGTGAGAATATTGTAGAACCAATAATGTGACGGCAGCTAAAAGACTCTCTCTGCACCTCAGGTGGATCGATCTGTTTTGGAGGCACTTCCTGCAGAGCTCAGACAGCAGGTGGAGCAGTCGTGGACCTGTAGAGATGGGAGACCAAATAACTGCCATTCGCCGAGCCTACAAGAGCAAAGTCCACCAAAGTCCCGTCCCCCTTCACCACCTCCAGCCTCTGTTCCTGCCCGTACATTAGTACTGCAGTTCCCCAACCAGCCAGACAACCCAGGACTTGTGCTTCAGCTCCCCAACTTCTCACAGGTAGTGTTGCATTAAAGCTCTTCTAAACGTACAGGGGTTTTTTTTAGTCTTCTTGAACATTAGGGCTGCACCAATTATGTTTTATAAGATCCTAATAATAATAATTATTGGGGCTAAAAGATGAATGTGTCTGTGTGACAAAGAATCAAGAGCAACATTACAAAAGGGCTGGAAGGAAAAAGGCGGAATGACTGACAGTGTTTGCACTTTTGTTACTTTGCATAAGTTTTTGATTTATTTTGATTTATGTTTACACCACAATTTTATCAGGTTTTTTTGCAGGTGTTGTTAAATAGTTTGCAGTGATTTACAAGGGAAGTTATATTTGCAGTTAAAGTAACTAAATATGCCTTTTTTTTTTAGAAATGGCCTTATCAATTTATCCTGACAATAAAAAAGAACATTTACTGTAAAATTAATTATTTATTGTGTTAGAGGAAAAATGCCTGAAAATAATCGCAATTAGATTATTTTCCATAATTGTTTCTAAGAATTTCACTTTGCCACCTAAACCGCCAAAAACATTTACCACCTCTAATTTAATTGTTGGTTTGACCAGTTCACTGTTTTTTAATTTAGTTTTCAATTTATTTACACTTTAAGTTTATATTGTTCCTTTTTTATTTTACTTTAAAGGTTATTGCATTTTTATACAGTATTCATCTGTTTTAATCGGTCCCTAGAAATCACACTATTCTCACTTTCTTCTGTCTGCTCATGTGTCTCCCAGTAACGGCAATTACTCTTTCTCTTGTCTTCGCAGGTGGATCCAGAGGTTTTCGCTGCTCTACCAAAAGAGCTCCAAGAGGAACTGAAGTCCGCCTACAGTCACATGACCAACAACCAGCCTCAAATAAAAACCTGTGAGTGTGCATTTAAGGAGATATTTACTAGTTTTGTAAATATCTAAAATAATTTCATATAATTGTCCTCTGGTTAACTTGTTAAATAATTTTCTAGTGGAGCAGAAGAATCCCCTGCTGCTGCTTAAACAGTCAGTCGGAGTCGGTAGAGTGAAGCGGCGGTACAAGAAAAAGAATGTCAGTCCCTCAAAAAGAAATCCGTCTCCATTGAAGAAGCACAGCCCGAAGAAAACGCTGCAGCCTCTGAAACCTCGAGAGCCGGTCAACGCCATAAAGGTGAGAGGAGGTCCAGCAGCTAGAGTCGTTCTTGTTCATGTCCTTGAGCAAGTCTCCTGTCTTTTCTCTAGACGGAAATTGTTCCCTCCACGTCATCCGCAGAGCAGGAGATCACGGAGTCGGTGACAAAGTTCATCCCACGTCCAGCTCCTGCACTCGCCGGAGCCTCCGACCTGTCGGACATTAAAACTCTGTTGCGAGAGTGGGTCACAACCATCGCAGGTATTTATGTGCTGCTTCAGTCTGAGCAATGGGCCAAACTGTACAATATCTCGCAAACATGACCTAATGTTCAACTGCTCTATCACTCAGACCCCATGGAGGAGGACATCCTGCAGGTGGTGAAGTACTGCACTGACCTGGTCGAGTACAAAGACCTGGAGCAGCTGGACCTGATCGTCAAGTACATGAAAAGGTATTTAGCCTCGCCTCTTATCTTCATTAGCATTCTTTTTGACTCATGGATCTCTCCAGGCTCATGCAGCAGTCGGTGGAGTCTGTGTGGAGCATGGCCTTCGACTTCATCCTGGACAACGTGCAGGTGGTCCTACAGCAAGTTTACGGTAGCACACTGAAGCTGACATGAAGACGTTGAGGCTAGTTGCTCATCAGTAATGGTACAGAACTGAACTCGAATGACCGTCTCAACTCTGTCAATGTTGAGGTGTCAAAATGTTACAGAACCCAAGGCAGTGTTGATTCAGTGGGTCAAGGAGAGGAGATTATCACAAGCATTTACAATCCAAAACCCCAAACAATTGTATCTTAGCAGACTTTGAATAATGCAGATTTTCAAAAGGTGGTTTTATAAAGACATTTTTGTCAGCAGTGTTTTACTATTTCTTATGATGTGTGATATTCCTGTAAGTATTTCACAAGGTTTTCTACACTTCGATCCTCATCTTATTGACAACCCAAATTGTAATGTTCATTTCATCATGTCTTTGGTGCTTCATGGCACACCAACAAACCTGTGAAAAGTCTTTCTTTTTTTTGTTCAAGAAAAGTGCCAAATCCCATCATGTAAATAATGTTTTTAAAAGATAATAAACCTGTTAAAGATTTACCTCCTGTATTGTTTACATGTAGTCAATTCTTAGTAATCGTTTCTACGCTTCTTATGCAGGTCGCTTTTGTGAAGCATTTTTGAGTTGTGTTCCTCTTATCTCAGTTCAGGCGGTTTATGTGCATTTCAAATTGCCACATATTTAGAAAGTGAACATAAAAAAGCCTGAAACTCATATTAAGCGATACTTAATGAAAAGCACTTGATGTAAATATTTATTTGTAATGGCACTACTGAATCTGGATGTTTTAAATCAAAAGTAGTCTATGCATTTCAATATCTAAAAAATGTACAGACATGTCTAAAAACAGGCTTCTTCTTGGGTCTAGTTACTGATTTAGAATCTTTCAAAGACCTCAGCAGCAATTTAAATCCTGCTACAGGATGTATAAGGGACCTTAAGACTTTTTAAAAGGTTGTTTAAAGGTATCTATACTTTCCTTTTTTAAATCTTTTTTATATCAATTGCTCACATTTGAACCAAAAAAGACTTGATCGAGAGTTTTTCTTAGTTTTTCTAAATGCAAAAAATGTGTCACAACGTTTATTGAATGTAGTGATGAGACACTTGATTTTGACGGGCTACGACTGCAACATTTTTTGAGATGACACGTCCATATTGGGTTGATTTCTTCTTCTTTCCTTCAAAAACGATTATAGTATTGAGTCAGTCACTGATTTTCTTCTCTGTTCAGTTCAAATAAAATTGTAACTTTTCAATTTATCTTGTTTTGAGAACTCATGGTGTCATAGTGCTCATTAAAATGTTTGGTAAATATGCAAAACTGCTCTGTAATTTGTCAAGACGAATGTGGGTTTGTTTCTCTTCCTGACTGTCATGACTTTCTAAATGAGAAAAGGCGACTCTAAAATGGCCAGTCTGGTGAAATCTGGCTCGTGCCTGAAGACCTGAAGCTGTGAACGTTTTTTCCAAGTCTTGATAATAAACTGTAAATTCTGTAAACATTATTTAGTGCTGTCTTTATTCAATCTGTATTTTTTATTTTTTTTTATTTATGGTTACCCCTTCATTTTGAGCTTTTTTTTTTTCTTCAGAGATGTCTGGTAACTGTGGACAAGTACAGATAAGATAATGTTGTTTCTGAGAATGAATCTTCAGGATTAATCATATCAAGAAAATTGAATATATTAAGTTGTATACATTTTCCTGATCTTAATCTATTTCTTAGCTCTATTCGACACATGCCTTAATAAAAAATAATACTGATTAAGCCAAAACTTTTGAAAGCAATAGTAACACAAGCATTCTGAAAAAATAATATATTTCGTTTATTACTATGGCTATCAAATAATTGCATTTCGAATAGTTTATGAAGGAAAAAATAAATACGAAAAGGCTACTAAATCCTGTCGAGGGTAAATGACGTCAGACCCGCGCAACTGTTACGTCATTTCCGTAGCAGGTCTCGCTTCAGAGCAGAGGATCGAGTTCGCAGGTACTACAATTGCACTGTTAATGCTTTCTTTACATAGTTTAATCTACATTTCAACGTCTTCTGTAACACCACTGGCTCTTTAAGTGCTGTTTCGCTGTAAAGTCCATTTGTTAACTTCACTAAGCGGTTGCTCGCTAGCTAGCTAGCTAGCGTAGCGGTGTAGCATGTTAGCTCAGAGCTAAGTTCGTGTCGTTTTTTATGTTGTCGTCCATTCTCAGTTAAATTCCCTGGATATATATTATCTTAAAACGGGTATAATGATAAATACTATAATAAATCGTGTATTTGATATAATTTCATATGACGAGGCGTGACCTGTCAATACCAGCCTTTGTCTACAATATAGATTGTTGCCATGGTAACTGTTTCGCATGTAGCGTATTGAAACACAGGATGAGTTGTACAACCTGAATGTTATATATTATCTGCATTTTATGGAATCGGTAGTAGATAGTCTTCAATATCAATAACTTCTCCCACATCGCATGTACATTGTGTTACTGAGCACATATTCGGGTGTATATGGTTAGTTTTGGGTGTGGTCTCTGTGCATTGTGTTGAACAAAGTCTAGTCACCTTTTATCTGCTATCTTGTTCTTATATTTTAAACATGTAGTTTTGTCTTTCTCACCTCTTTCTCCAAGATAAAAGTCAGATACGTGTCAAACTCTCGCCATCCATCCCCAACCTCCCTCACTCATGAACAAGATCTCAAGATAATTTAACCTTTACCTCTCTTGTGATGGTCTTTTCTCCTCTTGTTTTGGACTCTCAGCTAGAGAAGAAAAGGCATCACCAAGCAGAAATCATGGCCAACCCGTCAATAGAAATGCTGACCAAGGTGCTGGAGGAGTCTGCCAAGATCATGGAGGAGCAGGTGGACGCTCAGCTGAGTAAACTGAACGACCTGGACGACGACGATCTGGAGCGACTGAAGGAGAAGCGACTAGAGGCCCTGAAGAAATCACAGAAACAAAAGCAGGTCAGTTAAAATGAAAAGGGTTGGGGAAATAAGCGAAATTAAGTTTGATTAACTTTGATTTTTTTTATTGTTTGTTGACAGGAGTGGCTCTCTAAAGGTCATGGGGAGTACCGAGAAATACCGAGTGAGAAAGATTTCTTTGGCGAAGTCAAGGAAAGCAAAAATGTCGTCTGTCATTTCTACAAAAGTTCAACCTTCAGGTAAGAACTGTCTTCTCTGGTCGACTCAATGATGAGTCTTCCCTCACGCGTCCATCTACTCTCCTCACACAGATGCAAGATCATGGACAAGCACTTGGCCATCTTGGCAAAGAAGCATGTGGAGACCAAGTTCATCAAGCTCAATGTAGAGAAAGCTCCGTTCCTGACAGAGAGACTTCGGATCAAATTCATCCCCACGCTGGCTCTGCTGAACGACGGCAAAACAAAGGATTACGTTGTCGGATTCACAGATCTGGGAAACACGGATGAGTTCTCTACAGAGACGCTGGAGTGGAGACTCGGCTCCGCAGATGTCATCAACTACAGGTATGAGCATCTGAGTGAATCAGTTTGACTCCAGCTCTTCTCTTACCCTTTTTTTTTCGTTGGTCCTCAGTGGCAACCCGAAGGAGCGTCCCAGCACGACACAGAAGTCCAAGTTCACCAAAGTGGAGAAGAAAACCATCAGAGGACGCGGATATGACTCAGACTCTGACGATGACGACTAATGATGACATCACCGTGGACCTAGTCTTCTCCAGGCTTCCTTTTTTGGAAGACAGCGCCCTCTATCTTCTCACCTCAGTGACTTTTTGCAATTTATTGATTTTTGTTACTGCCTTTGACTTAATCTGGATTTCATATTTACTTTTAATCTACGGTGCTGATGGATGCTGCAGCAACATCTTGTCCAGTTTGATTTCTGTTTATTATCATGTAAAATTATTCATTAGCTTTCAACTGGACGATGTGAAACTGGTGCCAAGATTTTCCATCATTAACTTATAAATTAATACATGCAGAAAATACAAGATAGTGAACATTTGTTTTTAAAATAAATCAATTCATAAATTAAGTGTTTCAGATTTTTTATTTAATTTCCTTCCTCGTCTTTTGATGTGAGCAGTTAAGTGTTGCGCCTTTTCTATCAGTCTGTCTTGGCTAGTGCCGTGTTCTCTGGGGTGTGTTTGGACGGAGTCATGACTTGGAGAGACAGTAACCAGCTGGACAGGCTTGTCAGGAAAAGGTGTCTGTGATGGGAAAAGTGTGGACTCTGTGGGAGCAGTGCTGGAGAAAAGGATGAAGGCTCTTATGCAGGGCATCCGGAGTAGCCCTCGACACCCTCTGCATGATACTATGGCAGCACAGAAGAGTAACCACAGCAACAGGCTCCTCTCCATGCACTGCAGAACGGGAACACTTTAAGACATCCTTTGTTCCTTCTGCCATAAGGTGCCACAACAGATCTCTCAATCGTGACATACACTTTTTATTGGCTACTATTTGAATTGTCTTTTTGCGTATTTAGGGATGCTTATTGATGGGTGGATTTTTACCGATGGACGAAATCATTTCTCCTCCGGGGAATCACAAAGTATCCATCAGTGCAACATGCAACACGAGTCATGTGCCAGAGGTTTGGACCATTTTTTTCAAAAATAAAAAGACAAACTTTCGCTCATCATCAGCTTTAATACACAAGATCATGGTGCTTCTATCACTCTATAGCTTTGGTTTCCACAGGCTTCAGGAGGTGTCTAACTACTAACTCTCCTTTGCTGTTGATGAAAGAGTCGGCCATGTCCTGCTCAGAAGGGAGACCATAAGGAGTCTTTAGCGGCTCAATCCTGGATGAGAAATCAGACCGGATCAATCTAAAAATACACTTGTGTTGCAAGAATCCTTTGACAAGAGCAGACACTTACCTGATAAGGTGTTTTACATACTTGAGCTGATTGTTGACAGACTCTGTATTTTTGTGGATGACAGGGTAATGATGCTGCAGAAGAAAATGTAGGCTTAGTTTCTATCTTCATGATGTCATTGTAAAGAAGACACCATTTTTTCCTGCGATGAGCGAAACAACTACCTTGACGAGGCCGAGGCTTTTCATCATGTCTTTCTCCCAGTACGGCCGTCCTTTCACACTTTTCACTCGTGTTACTATGTGGAGTTTATGTGGCTCTTCCGGGTCGCCACCGAACCTGTCATGCTCCGTTGCCCTCCGAGCAAACAGCTGCAGGTACAGAAATAGACTTTAAAACACTTTATAAACCAAATGTAATATTAATAATAAGATTGACAAGTGGATCTGTTTGATCAGTACAACTTTGTTTTTAATGTCAACAGACCATGAAGCCATTGCAGCACTCACCTCTTTAGGTATTCTTGATCTGTGAAACTTAGTACGTTTGGGAACAAACCACATGCATCGAGAAATTGCTTCTTCGGATAAAATCTGTAAAAGAACATTAAAATAACATTAGTTTAGTCCTGGCTTGGAATTTGCACAAGATGTTCTTCGTTTAAAAAAGAACAGCCTGTAAATAATCCTCAGTTATTTAAACTTGTGTTAGGGGTTAAAGCAACACTTTATAGATCAGTTAGTCGATAGTCACACAAATTTCGCTTTTAAAAGTAAAAATCGAAATCGCACCTGTTTCTATCGATGACATCAATATATAATCTATATCGCGAAAAAAAAATACGGGGACGGTGTCACTCTTTTAGCATCCTTACCAAATGCATGTGATCAACGTTTCCTGTATTTGACTTAAATACGAATGTATTTATTTTTCAGAAATAGAAGTCAAACTCACCCTCAGAGACTGCAGGGAGCGACACAGACCAGACATGGTTCTGACGAAGCTCCAAGGTTACCGCACAAAACGCCAAAATTGATTTTCAATAAATAAATCACTATACAAAACGTATCTTACACCAAGAGTGTTGTTTATACTATATTGTGGCCATTCGCAGGCCCCAAAACGCGCTTTAAGTTCAAGTATAAAGCAAAATTACTCTGCACTCATGTCTTTGGTGGAAGTCAACACCGGAAGCGTTTGTAGTGATTCCACAGTGAAACAAGATAATTTGACAAAGGTTCCTGGGTTTTACTTTTTCAAATATATATATATTTTGCAGATGTTACATCAGTTTTGTGAGGTTTGTTAAACACGACTGCGGTTACTTATATAACAACTGCATAATAATAGCGATGTTTCCTCACTTATTGCAGTTTCATCGTGTTTCCCGTGGGACTTATTTTTGTTGCGCACCATCACAGTCCAAAGTGAAAGAGGCGGTCATTCACTCAGCCACTTGTCACTTACTTTTCTTTCCTTGTTTGTTTTGTTGTTGTTGTTTTTTTGTTCAATGAAAATGAATCTCGTGTCGGGAATAGAGACCTCGGCCGTGTCGGTGCTGAAGAGGGCGGTGGAGCTGGACCAGAGTGGCCGCCTGCAGGAGTCTCTAGTCTGCTACCAGGAAGGGATCCAGCTCCTCATGGACGTCTTGAAAGGTCCAGCTTCAATAGTTCACATCGATAGAAAAGTTTCATGACAATAAATAAATAATTACATTGGTTGTGTTTCTCTCTTTATAGCCGTGACAGATGAGTCAAAGAAGGGGCATTACAGAGACAAGATCAAACAATATATGGACAGAGCTGAGCAGATAAAGATCCACGTCAACCGGTTGAAAGAAGGTACTTCTAGGACTGTTTCTAAATCTATGATGTACATATGTATTGTCTTTATTTTAAAAGTTGTGTTCGCCCACTTGGTATAAAGCGGTTTAGACCGGAGGATCTGTCTAACTTATTTTTCTTTGTATTGTCTTTTCAGACGGCAAGTACCACGAGCAGATCAAAATAGCAGAGGACGCTACTGGATACAGCTACGAGGTTTTATTCAAACCTTACATCAGCAGCAATCTGACGGAGATCTGGGTGGAAGATCCTTATATCAGACACACGCATCAGGTGTGTTCTTTTCCTTTTTAAGGACTGGACTCAACTCAATGTCTGGGTACCTAATCCTGTCCTCCTCAAAATTGTATGTGGCCAGAAAGACGGTTGTTTCACTCACAGGCAGGTATTAAAAACCCAAATGTACTCATAGTCCTGGAGTTAAACCAGGTGAATAACAAATGTACAGGTTGTCACAGCGACATCGGGTAATATGTGAATAAAAACATAGTTATGATTGACATTGTGAGTTAGTTGTAATATGAAATACAGATGGATCTAATTCACATTGAGGGCAATGAATGAATGCCACTTTTTCCATTTCTTTTTTTGTGTTAAGATACTTGATACATTGTTTCTGTCATACTTTTATATTTGTTTTATCATTCATTATGTTATCTTTTGATTTTTTTAAGTGTCCTGTTTATTATAGTTTCTGTACCTTCTATTCATTGCTCTTTTATGCCCAGTAACAATAACACTTGTTTCTGCTGCAGTTGTACAACTTCCTTCGATTTTGTGAGATGCTGCTGAAAGCCTCCTGCAAAGTGAAGAATATCCATTTGCTCACCTCACAGGATGAAGTAGGTGAAGAAGCCAAATATCCACAACAAACTCTGACCCAGTTCTTTCTGTCACTCCTGCAGACAGACAGCAAACAGCAGACCAGCGCTCTGTCTGAAGTCAAAGAAAGTCTCCGAAGTCACGGAGTGACTCTGGAGCTTCAGTTTTCCTCCACCATCCACGACCGGGAGATCAGGTAGAGTCGTCTGCAGCACAAACGACTTCAGCTCCCTGTTGAGTTTCATGTGTGTTCATCAGGTTCAACAACGGCTGGATTATCAAGATAGGTCGAGGGCTGGATTACTTCCAAAGACCTAAAGTGAGTCTGTTTTTCATTTCAAACTTCTCTTTGACGACAAAATTCTCTGTCACAGGGCAGATTCTCTGTTGGATACTGCGACTACGACCTCAGACAGTGCCAGGAGACGACCGTCGACATATTTCACACTAAACACACAAAAACACTCTGAGATGAACCCTTGATATATATTTAATAACTAAGATTTTTATCTCGTCACTTAACATCTTAAAAATGATTAATACGGGTGTGTTACTTGCTATGTTTTTTTAATTCAACCTCTGATGTTACAAAACATTTATTAAAGAATCTTTATTTTATAATCCAGTCTGTTTATGTTTCTGAATTTCTCAAGACATTCACTTCCTACTGGCCACTGCAGAACAGCATTGAAGAAATGCTGGTTGTAAGATCCAAAAAAGGTTATAAGAGATTAAGTTAAAACTGATACTGCAAAATATATAAAAGTGTGATATTGTCTATCAACTCTATAGCTCATTACTTTTTATAAAAAAAATTGAATTTTCATTTTATTTGTTGTTTTATATTATAGTTCTGTTATTTTCACCGGGCCTTAATAACAAGGTTTTCTCTAGCAGAATGAAAGTAAAAAAAAAAAATCCTCAAACGCCTGACAGAAGATACCTAATGAAATTCTGTTTTATATTATGATTAAAACCTGTGTGGAGAAGCAATGTAATGAATGCTTGTTTTGTTTTCTGAAATGCAAAGTCAGGGCGAGGATGTCTTGCGTTTCTTGATGCGCCTGAACGCAACATCTCTGACACCACAACTTCTCTGATTGCTCAGCTTTAAGACAGCTGTTAAAAGTGACGTGAAGATGGAAAATAGAAAGAAATTATAATTTAAAAGTAAAGAAACAAGCTTTTAGTGAAAAGGGGATAAAGTAAAAAACACAACTACACACTTTTGTATACATACTTGTACAATATATTGTGATCAAATATGTTAAAATCTCTCAGGTCTATATGGTTGAAATACTTCCTCTTTAACTCCCGCCATTTTTTAAATATTTAACTTTCTGTTAAAAAACAAAATAAAATTAATTTTGTGCAAAAAACAGTGGAAGTATTTGGACTCGGATTAAGATTTTTCTCTTAGAGTTAATTTCTAGATTCAATAACTTGGATGGTTACCATCAAAACACTTCCTGCCAAATGTTTTCCTTCTTTTTATTTCCTAAAATACTTTTTTTTGGCTTAAATTTAGAAAGGTTTTTGACTCAAAAAACTCTAATCAAAGATCTGAAAATAAAATTTCATCGCTGGCATGAAACTCAAACTCACACGAGTTCACACAGCCATGTGATCGGATTATTCATCGGCCTTAATCTCGATATGCAGTTCTCATCATCTGAAGAATTATAATCCATCGGGAATACACAAAATAAACTGAGGGCGGAGAGACAAGTTGGAGACGCTCCAGCCCTATATGTCTGGACATTAGCACATCGCTCTCTCAGCGTGACATCCAAGCTGTAATCTGGTAATCATCTGAGATTCTCTCGCATGCCACTAGTTTCCCTTATGTGCAGATTAAAGAGCATAAATCCATGAATGGAGTTATTAACTAAAACCAATGTCCAGACTCTTATGTCATGCTGGTCTGTATGCTGTTCGCTGCATGTTCACCAGATGTTACCAGCTGGATTTATACGCTGGAATAGAGGATGAGGATTAGTGTAATGAGGAGCCTCATCAGTGGTGCTCTTGAGCAAATACATGCAAAGGTTCAACTTCCAGTCACCCAGTGAGTGGACATGCCAACCTCTGCTGATTCTCAGGATTACATTTAAAATCTGACTTTTTGCTCAGTTGACTTAAAAATATGTGTTTATTTCTAACACAGAAGCAGAACCAAAGATATTGATCGTAGCCGACCCTTCCAACCACCATGCATATGAACCCGTTTATCTTTGCCAATCGTTTGTTTGTCCTTTTTTCACTACTTGATTCTGTTTTATCATGTGGTTTAGAGCGTAGCTATTAGCTGACACCTATCTTATTACGAGTCTCTAAAAGTCAACATGGAGGTGGAGTCTATAGCAGATGACAGAGCGCCTTAAGCTAAGATACTAGCACAGCAGCTTTTTAAATAAACCTTTGGTATTGAGTGTGCTAAGGGGATTATGCGGTCTAATTAAAATCATTTATAATTATTGCTCAATAATTCTAGTGTAAAGAGTATTTATTTAGAGTATTTATAGGGTCAATAAGGCCTTTGGCCTTCAGGTATGTGATGATAGTAGCGTCATGTTTTAAGAAATAAATGAGGTATAATAGGCTGAAATAAAAGTGGAAATATGAATTTACATTTGCCTTTTTTCCATTTAAAAATCAGCTGTTCTTTATTTTTATTCATACATTTGTTTTTATAATTATGAGACTCAGATCAGTCTTTGGTTGTCGAGCTTCACTGGTGCTTGAATAAAAGACCAACATTGTCTTTCTTCAGAAAGTTACATCCTTACCAAAAACAAACACGTGTCTGATAATTAAAAAAAATAACAACTTTAATACAATTATAGTTATAAATCATTTTATGCCGTATTGTTAGCTCAAATAATATATATTTTTTATTTAGTTAATGATGATGTTGATAGTGTGACATATAAAGGTGAGATAAGGAACAACAATGATAAATATCAACAATTAGAGTAAATGGTATTTGATGCTAGTGTTTGGTGAAGAAGAATATAAAGACACTAAGGCAATCAGAATCATACTTCCTATTAAAGACAGTTTGGTACATATAACATATTGTTGGGCCCGCAACATAGACTGATATTTATGATGGAGTTTGACAACCTTGGTTTAATGGGTTAATTATATAAATACAATAAATGTAGGGTGATACGATTGAAAAATAAATACCAGGCGTAAGTGAGAAAGCCTGAAGAAGATCTGCGCTCTATGAGTCCTTTTCAAATCTATTTTATACCAACATGTTTAAGTAGTGGAACACAGTGATATTAATAAAGTTGAGGACAATGGTATTTCCTTCAATTTATTTTGCATAAATCTCTGAAAAATTAGATTTAATTTTGACAAGAATATTCTAGGGTAAATAAATGAAATATAATATTAACTTACATAATAAGTAGAAATGTATCATACAGTTTTCCTTGTTGACTCTTCAATTTGATCATTCTTCATTCACCTCCAAACAAAGGACGGAACCCGACTGTCCACCGCACAAAGACCAGGTCTGGTGTAACCAGTTTTAACACACACATTGCCAAGTGTGCGACACACAGTCTTCTCTCTGTAATTATGGGATGTTGGAGGCAACCTGGTGTGGAGTGTAAACAGTCCTTAATTCCTCCATGTCTGTCCTCTTTCCAACTGGAGCTTTATTTTTTTTCCCTCTACTCTCATTTCTGTGCCTAAAATCAGGTTAGCGTTTTATAAGGAGCTTAGCGCAGAGGGCCTCAGTGTGCCACTAATGTAATAGTCTCACATCTCTCCCTCTCTCTCTCTTCTCCACTCCCCTCTCTCCCTCTCTCCTGCTCCACTCTTCTTGTCTCGGTCATTCACTCGTCCCGTCATGGAGTGACCTTCTCTTCTCCGCCTCATCTTCTCTCAGCCTCGTCGGCAGGTGTGGGCACCACAACATCTGGAGCCTCAGGGAGGACGACGAGTGTGGAAAAGGAGGACAAGCAGGAGAGGCTGAGGCGACGGCAAAAACAAAGTGAGACATTTTTGTTCTTATTACTTATTGAACATGTCTTATTATTATGCTGTTTGTTATACAGTTATGCTGGTGTTTCACAAGAGTCTCCATCTGGATTGTTTCATATCCTAAAGATGATCCTCTTCCTCTTGAGGCTCTTTTTTTGGCAAATGTTTTAATATTTTAAGCGTTAGGCTCTGAGTGGACTTTGCATGCTTCCCTGACGCATCTTATCTGATACCTGGTCGTAAATATGCTCACCTTGTTGACAACAGTTGCACAGTGACGACGGCTAACTGCACAGAGAAGGAGCTGACTGTGCGTTTCTTAAACAGAACTGCCCCCTGAGTGACAAAAGTTAATAGTCAAACACATCTCACACTCAGTAACAGCCCGGTGAGTCAGTGAAGCCTTCAGCCACATATGTGCTCGCTTTCCATGATTAATCCACTTCAAAGAGATTTATTGAAAAACGACTCTGTATAGTAACAATATTCAACGCCTCATTGAGAAACACTAAACTGTTTCTATGTAGTTATAATGCCAGTGAACCTTTGGCCTTCAAGTCAAGAGTCTCCATGACGCCCATGTGCCTCTTGAGAACATGTTTCCTCACAGCAATAACTCACCAAGTGTAACTTAGATAAGCTGGTTTAAAGAAAAAGTCAAAATAAAAGAGGAACTTGAAGTGAGGACGAACAGCTACGTCGTCTTGTCTATTGAATTGAAATGATTGATTCCTTGAAATCATTTATTTTCTACCGTATATGCCTTCATCAGAGTTGCAGGGGGCTGGAGCCTATACCAGCTGTTGAGGGCGATATGCAGGGGACACCATGAACAGATCAGCAGACACACAGAGACAAATAGACAATAGAATGATTTACCGCTCTATGATTTTTGAATGGTGGGAGGAGAACGGAGATCCCAGAGTAAACCTAATCAGAGACAAGTTTTTATATTCAAATTAATATGAGTTTAATTGCTTTAAAATATTACAACACAGTGAAAAACATGTTGATATATTGCAGAAACGTATAAGCATTTGTTATTTATTCATACAGCTCAAAAAAAACAAAATGTCACTATATAGAAAAAAATACATCATAAGTATTTAATCAAATTGAACAATAATATATTCCTTATGCTTAACAAAAAAATGTAAATATGTATGGAAGTTCAATTTTGAAGTGTGTAATTATTCTGTCTCAATTTTCACTTTTTAAGGCCCAACCAGATGGAGTGTTGGTCTGGAGATGTGGAGGATGGCACACAGGACAATCCAGGTGAGTCTAAGTGTTTATTTTGATAGTAAACAAAAATGGATGTGAACATTTTTTTAACGTGATCCAAACTCTAAACTTTAAACTTAAAAGTTACATTATGGAGTTTTCATGGCTCTGCTGTGAAGCTCAGTCATCTGGGGGAGGCTCAGAGTAGAGCCACTGCACCTTAACATTCACAGAACCCAATTAAGATTAGACATCTACTCCCGACACCTCCTGGATTATAATAGGAGGAGGTCCCGGGACAGACCCTAGTCAGTTGCTTAGTTGAACTGGGAACACCTCGGAATTTCTCTTCTTAACTTCTTGTCTTCCAGGTCACAAAAAGTCCAGAATGACGTCCCTGAAAACTCGTCTCCTCTGGAGGAGCAAGAGGGCAGATGAAGAATCGAACCGTAAACTCAGCCAGTCAGCCCGTGACATCACCGCTAACAAAGACGTCGGGTCACAAGAAGATTTGTGAGTCTGGTGTTTCAGCAGCTGCTGGTAGATGTTTACTTAATGGATCTTGTCTGTGAAGGGGATCCGAGGGCATCATGGGGTCCAGGGCGTTGTCTCACGACAGCATCTTTCTTGCCGACGAGGATTCAGTCGATGAAGATCCAGTCAGGGTTTTGTCCCAGGAGAATGTCCACGGCAAAATAAAAGCTCTACAGGTGACACGTGTGACTCCAGGATCGTACATCAGCACCAGTTCCTAACTCGACTCTCCTCTCTGATAGATGAAGCTGCAGCAGCAGAAGCTTCACCTCGGGCCTCCACCGCTGGTCGTGCCAATCAGACGCCATGAAGACTCAGGAAGCAGATCAGAAGATCTACGACATCATCACAGTCCAGTGAGGGTATCAGAGACGGCCATCGACTCTCAGGCATCACCAATCAAGGTTTTTTTTTTATCTCTTAACTTCTTTGCATCATTGTACTATATCTGGCACTTTTATCTTGGCAATACCAATTCCTTATATGACTGAAAATCATACATAGCGAAATATCCCAAGGTCACAAATTTCAAGGTCAAAGACTCATTTTAAATCACAAATAAAACCAGGTCTTTTGAACACATAAATAATTAAAAATGTGCCTCGTATAATAAAATCACATCATTTATGAAATATATGATCTTCCATAGGTCGACTTTTTACTACTGGAGGCACAAATCCCTTTCAATATTTTACCCAGGTATCATTTTTTACAACCCTAAAGTTAACAAAAATAAAAGGTGGTGAATTTCCATTCAGAATGACTGCAGCTATCACTGTTCTCGACTAGCTAAGCTAGCTAGTTATCAATCACACTTCAAAATTCTATTAATGTAAAAAGTTACCTTTAGAGGGGCTTACATTTAACAAACTACATCTAACAACCAAAAAGAGCATCTTGTCTCTGTGTGTCTTGGGACCTACCTGCTTGAGACCTTGGCTCCAGCAAGTGTTTAAGTGATGTAATCTGCCATTAGTGATAACTCACTGAATCACACGAATGGAATAGATTTTGAAAAGCTCAACAGCAACTGGAAGAAAAATTGAAGGATGCTGATATTACCGGTAAAGAAATTAGGACACTGCGGATTGGAACCAGGGATTTTATGTAGCAGCTGTGAGGCTGCTGACGGCCTCAGCCCGGCGTCATTTACCAACAAAGAGGGAAAAACACAAAATAAAAGCCTAAAGATAACAAGACATAACTTTGCTAAGTACTTCTTCACATATTCTTCGTGGAATGTTCCGTACATGAAAAGATTGTCCAGGACTGAATGGTGTAGATTTACAGTTAAAATTACATTGAAACATGTATTATACTTTTCACAAACTCAGCTTCAAGTCACATGCTTGCCAAGCACCTTGATGGGAAAGAGTTATGTCATTATAAAATCAATTAAGTATTAACTTGATATAGATATTGCTGAATAAGCAAGTGTGCCTTATTGTGGTTCTTATTTTTCAGAGCATATCTCCGCCCTGCTATCGTCCACTCTCACCCGTCTACAGACCAGCATCTTTCAAAACAGTGCCTCTATCCAAAGCTCAGTTCAATGCAGTGTCTGCTTCAGAGACCAGCGCGGACCTTCGTTTTCCACCGCCGACCTCTCGATGTCTCGACACCGCTGCAGCTCGACACCGAATCTCAGTGAAGCCCAAAAACCAGAGACCCAGCCTGAAGAAGAGACAGCCGGCAGTGAGTGACGTATATAATCTCAACCTTTGACTTCTCTGACTCACCACCTCTTTTTTTTTTAGCAGCCGGAGTCTCAAACCTTTTCAGTCGATGAGAGCTTCGCAGAAAAGATGCAGATTCTCACAGATAATGCAGGGAACAAAAAAGCAGCAGATCGTGTCAAACCAGTGGAGTTAGAGGGGAAAGTACCTGACATGTCTCGTACCAGTCTTACCCAAAAGAATCATGCGGTTTCTGGGAGAACATTTTCGTCATCACCCGTCAGAGTGAAGTCTCACAGGGAAGGACGACCACATTCCTCTTTTATATCCTCAGAAATGATCAAGGATTTGGAAAAACTGTACAAAGATGACAAGAGGAAAATACAAAGGAAGCCAGAGGTGGCAGATACAAAGGAGGTTTTATCCGAACAGATGGGATTTTCACATTCAAGCCGACAAGGGGAACTAGAAGAAAGAGGAGTGCAGAGAAACTTTTCAGTGTCTGGTTCATCTCGCTTCTCTGGTGTTAGAGGTGCAGAAAGACCCAGATCTGGAAGTTTTGCAGGAGTGTTTGGACCGAGACAGAAGGCAGAAGAAACAAGGGTAATGATGAGGGACAATGATGATCTATCCACCAGAGGTCGACTAGGAAAAGCTGAGCCAGATGAAGCTGTCCACAAAGTCCAAGAAGTTCCGTTGGAGAAGAGAAGTGGTCTGAAGACGATGGAACCAGCATCTAGAAAACTATCCATGGATGTAGTCGTTTCACAGGTTGAGGTTGAGGAGAGGAGTCAGGAGAAGATGGAGAGGGCATCAGAAGAGAAAAATGAACAACAGGAGAAGGATGGAAGGAACGTGTATGGGTTCAAGCTGCGTTCGACAAATCATTCCGTGAGACTTTGGTCGAACTATTCCGCTCGACAAACGGCAGAAGCGCCTGAGGAGGAGAAAAAGCAAGACAAGGAGGATAGCGAGACAAATGAGACAAATAGACGACCCAACTATGATGACATCAAAACTGCAGGTGAGGACTCTCAACTTGTTAAAATGTTTTATACTTAGAGAGTCAAAGGTGAAGATAGCAGAGAAACAAATATATCAAAGGAAAAATCTGAAAACATTTGGTTTTATGTGGTGAATTCATCTGGAAATATCTACAATATGTAAATAGAGAAAATAAACATTAATATTAAAATAATAACTCACTCTCAAGCAGCTCATATTTGAGCCCAATATTATTGCTCTACATTTATTTGAATTTAATATTTTATTTATTATGAAATGAAATTATCCTTTTTAAAATGTTTGTAATGGGGGTGGCAGGTAGAAGTAGAGACCTTCTGTTCCACTTCAGGTTAAAATAATGAGGAGTCATCAGATTCAAACAACCCCAACATTTTACTTCCTGTTTGCCTTTGTTTTCAACATTTTCTAAATATTTCATTAAAGTTTGTTAATCTTTTATTTTGCTCTCAGATCATTGAATGCCAAAATAATATAACCTTCTTGGTATTAAAGTGATAGTTCACCCATAATTCGAAACTTTGGTTTAAACTAAGGGTTGGGATTATGTTCAGAGTAATCCGTCTATTTTTGGCGTTACAGGCAGAAATGTTAGTCCACTTGACAGTCCCAAGCAAGGCTCACTTTTCTTCGTCCAAAAAGACACACTAAAAACATCCAAGTACCTCCATACTGCTCGTCTGTAACATCCATCTGGTAATGAAGCCTTGACAAGGGAAACTGTTCCGAATAAAACAACAAGTATTTAATTGAAGCTTGTTGTTCGTAGCTCAGCTAAAAGGCTAACATGCTACACATGTAGGAAACACTCCGGGTAAATATCGCGAGAGCCAAGTAAGTAAGGAAGTAATTTTTATTTGTATAGCGCTTTTCCAGATCAGGGTCACAAAGCGCTTAAACAATCAAAACAATACTCAATAAAGTATATATTTTAAAGATCAAGATAAAACTGATAACACAACAGGAGTTCCAGAAAATCAAGGAAAAGCCTGAACAAATAGAAACAAAGTCTTAAGATGTTTCTTAAAGGAGTCAGTAGACACAAGACACTTTTAAGGTGATACTTGAAAACTTAAACAACCTTTTGTATGGAGAGTTCAAGAAAAGAAGGAAAGAAAAAATAGGTAACTGGCAGACCTGTTTCTACATTTTTAGTGACACATTTTTACAGGAAAAGAGCCGCATTTGGCCACTATGCCTCACTTTGGTCCAAGTCTGGGTATTTTTTAGTAAGTAAGTAAGTAAGTAATATTTATTTATATAGCGCTTAGGTACTCACCATGGCAACCACTGAGGGACAAAAACTCAAGTCAAAATAAATGCAGTCAAACGAAGTCTAAATGATCTGATTTCTCATCGCAGATCCACCTCTCTATGGAATCGCCTTTCCTGTCGAACTCCCTCCAGCATCCCCGGCTGCCCCCTTGATGCCCACAGGAGTCCAAACAAGCGTTGCAGAGAGTCCCAAACCCGCTGCACCTGAAGCGTCCTGGATGAGTCTCACCATGGTAAAGGCAAAAAGCCTGTTCACCAGCAGATTCCCGAGAGAAGTTCCTTCAAACCAGTCTTCAAGTCAGACACCATCAGAGACACAGTACATCAGAGTTCAGCCCCAGAAGAATTCTCCATTAGACATAAGTCCATCAAAGACCTCCAAGGATTCACCCTCGACTACATCTCGCTCCCTTCCTGAGGAAGCTTGTTGGTCGTTTGCGGGTCATTCTCATCCACGACCATCTGAGGGAAGCTTCTCTCCGTCTCCTCCGAAGTCACTTCTTTCAGGACATCAGCAAACCACATGGACCGCTGGAGGACCCGTCGTTCAGTTTCAACCCTCAACCACACTTGTGACTAAGGTGTCTAGTTTCACGCCAGACTCTTCCACGTCTCCGGAGCTTCCCTCCTCCCTGCATGACAAGGAAAGCTCCTGGTCACCGGGGAGGCAGGTGTGCAGGGCTGGATCTGTGAGTGAGAGGGCCGCCTTCTTGGAGAGGAGATCGTCTGTGCTCACTAAAGCGGTATGTAGAGCCATTAAGAATAAAACCCTTATATTTTAAGCATGAAAGCATCCTAAGTAGACGGACGTTAAAACATACTCTTCTTTTATAAAAGAGAAAAACTACAGTTAATTTTACAACTTTACAGTGGCTGGTAAACGCAATTGGAAGGAGGTCGAGGGTTCCACTCCTATTTATTGTATCTTAATTTAAAATGTTCTGCAGTGGTTACTGACTGACTGAGGTGGTGGCCAGATAGGCCAATCCCTCAAGAGGTATTTTGGTAACCTGGGAGGAAGCTCCAGGGCAGAGCTAGAACACACTGGCGAGATGAGTCTCTGATAGAAAAATCAAAGTTGTTCATGTTCCTCTCAATGAGTAATACTAGGTTTACTTTCCATAATCTTTTAATAAAATGTGCATGATATTAGATTACATAAATAACAATCAACCATTTTGAATTGTTACTATTTATATACTATATAATAACTCTAGTTAAGCATTTAATCTTTTTTTCTCTCCTTGTTTTCTTAAGTCTCTTTTCCAATTTTTCCATCAAGCCGTTGCTTCTGTTTATTTCTTCCTTGTCTTTTCAAACATGCTTAAAATGTATTTACTTTATTTTTTTAGGAAGAGTTATTGCCCTGTATGAGAACTCAATTATTACTTCAGAAGTGATATTTAAGTGTTAACCAGACGATATAAACTTAAATAACAATTTCCAGATCCTCCCTGGTTCATATTTCTTTCTCCTTATTTTCTAAAGCTCATTGACTAATAAGTACAGCTTCCACGGAAGCTATCGCAATTTTACTATCCTGGAATTTCTTTCTAAGATAAGACCTGATATCTTCAGGGAGTGTCTTGGGTGTGTTTACACAACTCTGAAGTGAAAAGTGGACTTTGTTTGTCACCTTTTAAAAATATGATCTCTAGAAAACATGATGTTTGTTTTATGTAGAAGATCTTCAGCGAAATAATGAAAAACTGTGATTATTTATCTATGACACAGGTTGAAGTAAAAAAAGAAACATCGGCATCTGATGAGTCGCCAGTTCATTTCAAAAGTATCCAAATCAAAGAATGGAATCCAGAGGAAAGATTGCATGCAGGTGAGTTGACTCTATATTGAGAACTTTTTTTTTTCGTGATTATTATGTGCGTTTTTGCCTTTTAGAGTCAAGTCCCAGCAAAGTTCCACAAAGGCCTCGTGAGGAGAAATGGCTGCGTAAGAATGTAGCGTCGGCCTCGCCACCTTCAGCAGTGGACGGCGGCCAGCCCTCCTGGATGGAGTTAGCAAAGAGGAAGTCCATGGCTTGGAGCAACAACAGCATGGAGAGTTAAAGCTGTGTGAAGCTTGTTTGTCTGCTAATTTATATGGTACTGTTTTATGATTAGAACATATTGAACAATCTTTGATGCCAAAATATATTTTAAAGACTTTTCAATCCAGTCCAGATTTGTCTTCAGGGCTGGATGTGAAATTTAAAAAATGTACTTCTTCAATAAATTTCATTTTTGAATGAAGAACAGGTGAGTTTTTCTATGAAACCTGCAGTTATTGTGTCTAATCTATTGTTGGAGTGCTTAAAATATATTTTACTAGTGTTAAATGAAATATTGCAAGTGACATAATGCATATTACGCAGTCAATGTAAATATACATATACACCTTTGAGTCATATTTGACAGAAAATGGAAAATATCCACATCATCACAAGTATAATTTAAATACCCTTTCCATTATTTTTCCTCGTCTTGTTATGTTCTGTTTACTTCATTTTTAATTTGAGAAAAGTCAAAGAATCAAGAAAGACTTAGCAAAACAAACCAAACTTAAAATAATAATTAAAATAAAATTATTGTATTTTTTTTTTTTTTTAAATAATTGTATTAATTAAAAGTATTCCTTCTACACTATATGCTATGTTTTTAAGTGTCATCGAAGACAAACCCTTGCTGCAGTCAAGGTCTCAAGAGAGGAAAATTCCCACACAATGAGACATGGTCTATTACAGGGGTGGGCAAACTCGGTCCTCGAGGGCCGCAGGGTGTGCAGGTTTTTGTTCCAACCGATCAAGAGGACACATTTTGACCAATCAGGTGTCTAAGGAGTGTAATCAGTTGATTAACAGTCAGGTGTTGCTTGTTTCAGCTGAAACCTCATTGGTTAAAATGTGAATGCTCGATCGGTTGGAACAAAAACCTGCACACCCTGCGGCCCTCGAGGACCGAGTTTGCCCACCCCTGGTCTATTACCTCCATGAGGTAGTTAGATATAGTCTGAGTAAAACCATTCACCAAATGTTTGAACTGCAATGTAGAGTAAAGAAGATTTTAAAATAAATGCAAGATTAGCTTAGCCTTCAGATATTATGAGTTGAAATTTATTTTATGCTATTAATCCCAAACTTCATATTAATTACTAACAATTTAACATTTTTCTCACACGATATTATATACATTAATCATTTTTTAATATACCTGTATATATATACAGTATATAAATTGTTTACTAATCGCAGCAGCCAATCACGATGTGCGTAATCGTGACGTCAAGACGTCAGCTTGTTTCAACGTGTGCTTCAACACGTGATGTAAACAACAGTCGCGGCCATTCTTCCAAACATGCGCTCATGTAACCGCTTCGTCCTCCTGGTGGGCTTCGCCTCCATCTTCTTCCACGCCTCCTCCTACACCCTGCGGGGCTCGGTGTCGTGGGTCGTGGACTCCAGCGACGCGGCGGAGGACTCGTCAGAGGAGGTCGCCCCCGCGCTGCTGGTGGACGGAGGCGGGCTGTGGAAGCAGGCGTACCCGGCGAGCGTCCTCCGAGAGACCGCGGAGAGTCCCGGGGAGCTGGTGGAGGAGGAGAGCAACGACGTGACTCGACTGTCTTCTCGTCTCTTCTCTTATCGTCTGGAGAAGGTCAAGGCCTCGGCAGCGGGCGGAGATCCTCCCCCGCACCAGGAGCTCGCCAGGACCGCCAGATACATCGCCCACTACAGTGACTGGGGACACCTGTCCACCATCTCCACACAAGACTCGGTACTACACACTGTTGTGTTGCTATTTCAAGCATTTTCAAGTTCGACGAAACATGAAATAATAATGAAATAATAAGCATTAAAAAAACAAAATAACATCTGACATAACTGTTAAAACTAATATAACATTACGGAATAAACAATTAAAACCGGTCTCATTTCCAAATGCATTGATAACGGTACCGATAATTGACTTTAATAACGGTTCCTGAAATACTTTTTTTGATAGCAATTTTAAAAATCAGTTCTAACAACATCACATATGATACAAAACTCTGGTTATACTTTTCAGCTTTGGTAAATTTCCGCTCCTAAAAAAAACTCTAGTGCAAAGGAACACTTGTTAACAAGTGACATATTAATCTGATGTTCAGTTAAGCTCCAGGAAAATCCACACAATATCAAGTTTCTATAATATTTGGATACCCAAAGATGTAACATCTATTGATACTTGGTACTACCAAATATTTTCTGTTGGTGCCACTAAAGAACCGAAGTTTGATTCTCAATCGATCATCCTACTCATGTATAATAAGTACTCCTAGTTATGTTGTGAACGATGAAAATGGATAAGGCCCTTTTTCCCCCAACAAAATGTCTTTCCTTTTTTCTTTTTGTAAAGCTTGTATGTCTTTTGTTTAAAGCTTTGCATTATGTTTAACACTACCAACAAACAAGATTAAATCTCTATCAATATTAGCATTTTTAAGCTCGCTTTTCTTGTGGCCCTTTTTCAATGACTACAGCAAGCATTGATATCGACTAGCTAAGCTAACAAGTTTTTCAATTTTCAATTAACCTTTACTTAGCATAACAGTTTAAGAAAGGAACATTATGTTGTTTTTTTTACATTTGTGTTGTTATAGCAATGTTGTCAGAACTTCAGACTGGGAATTATACTACAATTTCAACTTTTTCTTGATTTTAAGATCAAAGGAATTCCCTTTGGAAACATCTTCTCGGTCAGTGATGGCCCAGTGAAGAACAGCACTGGGATCCTCTACTTCTACGTGACACCGATGGACAACAGCGTGGCGGATCTGAAGAGCAACCCTCTCGCCTCTCTCACAATCTCAGAGGCTGAAGGGGAAATCTGCAGGTGAGTCTATTGGTACATGAGAAAACTGTCTCTCAATTACTTATTTTCTGGACTTATCTTGAGTTATACTTTTCTTCTATTACCTGATTATCATCTTTACCTCCCACCATCAGTTTAAGGTTTAAATCTTCTCTATATATGATGGTGTGTTTTTATTTTGGCCTTGATAATGTATAGTGATTACGACCAACTGTATAGCTGTTAAGAGCACTCTACTGTCGATCTATCATCAGGAAAAAGAGGTACGACCCAGAGGACCCCCGATGTGCTCGACTGACTCTCACCGGAAAGATGATGGAGGTGTCGCCAGAGGAGGTGGTTTTTGCAAAAGAAGCAATGTTCTCCAGGTACCTCCATGTTAAAGAAAGATGTGTTCACGTGTCACTCTTTAACAATTCAATACAGCAGGGATGTGTTAACTTTGATTTTATAGTTGTAGATTAGAGAAAAATGGGGTGAGAGTGAGTGTTTCTGTCCATTTTTACAGGATACATTTTAATACTGTTATTCAGCATTTCTGTGGTGTTTTGACTGTGCGATAACACTTGAAATTAAAAAAAGACAACTGTATTTTTCAACTTTATAACATGATATGAACTCTAAAATGACACTAATACATAATTTTTGACCTTAGATTTATCTTAAATATTTAGTTTTTCTGTTTCCAAAGAAGTTCACATTATTTAATCAATCAATTTTTAAGTTAAATTTGAGCAAGAAGCCTATGAAACTTTCTTGCAAGTTGTCCTTTCTGGACGACACTGGTATCTCTCGCACTATTTTCTTGTAAATATTCATATAAAATACCATCACTCCCTGTATTTGCAGACATCCTGATATGGCAAACTGGCCAGTGGGACACAACTGGTTCTTCATGAAGCTGGATTTGATCCAGGTCTGGCTGCAGGACTGGACTGGGGGAACATCTATTGTTCCTCTGGAAGAATACTTCAAGGCCACACCATTCTGAAACACCCAAACCAAACTGCCTGAACGATGAGGAAGCTTGATTTACAGACAATATCATCATAACATTTCATTTGAATGTATTTGCAGTACAGAAGCTTTTGAACTATTGAAACTACTGACATGTTGTTTTATTTTAAAGTGTGTGATTAAAACTTTGATTTTAATTGCCTTTTTTTCTTTTAAAAACTAGTTTGCTCAATAAAGAGGTTGTTACTTCAAGGTAAATACATAAAAATAATTCCTTTTGATCCAAATGGCAGCAATTTTTAATTGAAAAAAAAATGGTTCAGGTCATTGAGCAATACAGAATGTGACCACTAGATAGCAGGATTTCTCAGAGTAGAGGCAGCCAGCCTAGTTGCACAAGGTCCTCGTCGAATTGAATAGATTAAGAGATGATGGAGATGGATTCAAGTTAGTTGAAGAAAAATGTACAATTACAAAGTCTAAATAGAGCGAAGCAATATGGAAGTAAATGTGTGCCATCAGACTTTTGAATATGAATTTCTAACACGGAATTGTAAAGGATCAAAATCCGACTTTGAATGTACAAAAACCTTTTTGAAAATACCAAAACAGATTGCTTTTGGAAAAAAACACCAACATTTGAAGCACTGTTATCTCTTTTTTCTTCCAATGCATTAATAAATACTGTGTAAAAGTCAAGTGAAAAAACATTAAATGAAAAAATTAAACCAGTGTAGAAAATTCAATGTAATTAAAATATAATGTCAAATTCGTGTGAAAACAATATTCAGTTTAAATAAATGTAATGTAGAACAACCAAATCTATATAAATAAAAGCAGTTTTCTGAAATGGTTGTACAAAAAAATCAGTGGTAACATGATTATGAATATGAATGCATATACTTTAAATGGACATAATGTAAAATCATAGTGTGGTTTGATGTGTTAGAAATACATATTCAAAGTATGATGGAACACATTTATTCCATTAAAAATACTACATACAAATAAGTTCGAATAAAAAAAACCATCATGCTGAAGAGCATCAACTCGGACGCACAGCGCCTAAAAAACAAAGTAAATGACGATTTTCATGTAGGTTTTGCACGAGAAGTTAAAAAACAGTGCTGCGCCAAGGCGTCTTATTTTGAAAGGTAACACCGGAAATTGTACATGACAGGTGGTGTTATTATGGAAGTGTGCACGAAACATTTACATTTTAATAATTTATTATTAATAAATTATTAATAAATAAAGTGGGTTTTTTTTTTATATAGGGTTTATCATATAGAATTGTATTGTAGTTTATAATATTGGTTTCGTTGTTTAGCCGTCTAGCTAGCTAAAAAAACGCGCTATTTTGTTGTGAATTGTCATATTTAAATAGAGTTAGGTTAAGAATAATTTATCGCGACTGTTTTGTATTTTTTAATGTTCTATATTTACGTGTGAACCTGTGAGGCGGAATCGATGTGATTCGAGGCGTAGCTAGTCGGACCACCTTCAGGAGCGAGCCGCGCTCACTTCCACACAAACAGCGTCACTCCTCTCACCCGCACACCCGGAGGAGTGCAGCAGTTTTTACCGCCGGGGTCTCGATATCTGCACGTGAAAAAAAATGGGTCGTATCGACACGTCGCTGGCTTCTTCCTCACGCCTGTGAAGCCAGTCGACTCGTGACTGATCGCCGCAGGAGTTTTTCCAGGAGGAGCCTCAGCTCTCGAACAGTCAACCGAGGGGCTCGTCACAGGGAGGACGTGCATCTAAATCCAGAGGAGAGAAGAAAAAACAAAACATTCCGTCGTTGGTGTTCCAGTCTGACACATGACCGACGTCCGTCTCCTGAAGACGGGGTGAAGGACAGGGAGAGGGAATCCTTTGCGGGCGGGCGGCAGCACCGGGGTCCCCCCCGAAACCGACCGACCGAGCCGAGACGAAGGCAGCGCTGAAATGAGATGAGGCTCAGAAATGGAACTGTGGCCACCGGGATTTTTATCTTCACCACTTTCCTCAGCCTGTCCTGGTACACGTCGTGGCAGAATGACAAAGGTAAGTGGAGCAATGACAGCACCGTGGGGCACCCCGGAGGGTGAAACACTTCGAGGCCTTGTTAACAAACTGTCTGGTTTTGGTGAAACTTACGGCGAAACACTAAAAAAAAGGAAAGTTTTATGTTGTGATTTCCTGCTAAACAGCTCCTGAGAAAGAGCAACTATGCAACTGCCAGCAGCTGACACTCAATTTTTAGAAGTGAGACGTTACTCATCGATTAGTTTCGACATCAATTACTTCTTGATCGTCTTGTAGGTCTTCCTTGGTTAGAAAATAATAATAAACCGTGTAGCTGTTGAGTAACTTGTTCCAATAAAATGAACCATTAACGTTTTTCCCCCTAAATAAACACATGTCAGTTTCTCTTATCCGTCCTAATATGAATATTGGAGAAAATCAAAAATCAAATATCCTTTGCATAGTACTATCCTATCATTTATTTGTGGAAACGTGGAAAGAGAGTTCCACAACATGCATGCAACCCTGTGACACCCACATTCTTAATATGGGGAAGAAAAAATTGAGTCACATGACACAAGTCAGCAGGCATCGTGTTTGTCGACAGTATTTATAGGGAATCCTAGATTACATACATCGATAAGCTTCTCCTCTTACAACATGAACATGGTCAAGCATTACTTTGAATAAATAGTTAAACTGTATTAATCCCTCTGGAGATCTCCTTTGGGAAATTGGTATTCCAGTTCACAGAAGACAAGGACGATAGATTTATAAAAACAAGAAACGGAACATAATTCAGTAAAAAGAACAAAGAAAATTATACAAAGATTAACATAGAATATCATCTTTTCACTCCGCTCCTGACCCCAAACTCAGAATTATTAAATCTAATAGCACGAGGAATGAATGAGTCCCTGAGTCTATTAGTATTGCATCTGGGAAGGAGCATTCATGCTCCATCTGCTTCTCTGTTCATTGATGACAGTGCTGAGAGGATGACTGTCATCGTCCATGATGGACAGTAGTTTGTCCAGTGATCTTCTCTCAGCAACTGTCACCAGTGAGTCCAGCTTCATGCCAACCACAGAGCCAGCCCTCCTGATCAACCTGTCCAACCTGTTGACACTCCTCTTGGACACATTCCCACCCCAACACACCACAGCATAGAACAGGACACTGGCCACCACAGACTGGTAGAACATGCAGAGAAGTTTCCTGCAGATGTGAAATGATCGGAGCCTCCTCAGAAAGTACAGTGTACTCTGAACTTTCTTATATACATGGTCTGTGTTGCAGGACCAGTTTACTGTCCAGCCACACACCAAGGTACTTATAGTTGTCAACTATCTCCACCTCATCGTCTCTGATGGACACTGGACGTGGCTTTGTCTTGGACCTCCCGAAGTCCAAGACGAGCTCCTTGGTCTTTGAGGTGTTCAGCTGCAAGTGGTTCCTCTCACTCCAGTCCACAAAGTCACGTATCAGACTCCTGTACTCGTCCTCGTTTTTGTCCCTGATGCATCCAACAATGGCAGTGTCATTAGCATATAAATGATCAAGGTAAAACAATTGAATTCTTCACTAAAGCAAGTCTGACCATATTCAGCAAACAGCATTTCTGTTGAGAAGAAACCCCTAGAAGCACAACCAGTATTTCCATTAGTACTTGGTTATTGGCAACAAGAGCTTCAAGGTTTTACTACATGTACTGAAGTGGTTTGGAATGTTGGATGTTTGGCTAATGGGGATTAGTTTCCTGTTTTGCCTGTTGTGGCTGGTTGGTGTGAATCCTTGTTTTCATTGTCAATTTAGATTTAATTCTTTAAGTATTCAACAGCTCAACAAACAGTTTGGAGACGTGCTTTGTTTAATATGACCCGCGTTGTAGGATAATTCTCCGTGAGTAGAAATTTACGTTCAGTTTTCGAATCACATAAGACCCATTTCGTGTTCGAATATAACTTTCATTTCCTCCTTGATATGTTGGCTATGTCAGAATGTTCGTTTCCTCCAAACGTTCCTAACATTGAATAGGCGTACAGCCAAAACCACAGGTTGTGCTCAGGCAGCATTCAAAATGGAAAATAAATGTTTAATTGGCTTACCCAAATTTGTAAGACAAACTATTACACATTTGTCTTCCTAAAGATGTCAGCCCCAGGCATGGCCGTCACTCGGTGTAAAACATTTGACTGATTTCCAGGCAAACAAATGAGCAAACACTTAAGCTGATCTTAGGAAAAACTAATGTTTATTCACAAACACTTGAAAGAGGGGTTCCCCACGTTAAGCAAACACAATGCTGAAACGGAAAAAAAATGGATTGCCAGGAGGAAGAAACCCTCACAAAACCGTGGAAATGCAGTCAGAAATTCAGCTATAACATCCTCACTGGCTTTCCTGCTGCCATCCCTTCTGACATATCCGGAAATAAACAGTGATGATGTTGTTTAACTATTTGTGACATTGTTGAGCTGAGTGACAGCTGGCATTATCAGTAAATATAGGTGAGACAGACTTCTTTATCGAACCAGAAAGAAATGAATATTGGAATGATTTTATTCACCAGAAGTTCTATCAGACAAGTTGGGTAAAGTAGATTTGCCACAAGGCTTTAGCGGCATTTCGGCCTGATACTCTTTTCCTACTTCTCACAACTATCTATTCTGTGCCTAACTGTCCCTCTTACATCCATTGATGTACTGCATTAAAATATGTGATATGTGACACTGTCTTGTTTTAGTCACTGCTTGTTGGGTCAGCTGAACAAACACACTCTGTCAAAGACCCTGCAAATTCTCTTTTAGAGACGATCACTATCGTAAAACATCGTTAAAAGACAAGAACTCCAATAACGTGTTATTAGTAACTAGCTAAGAAAGATGGCGGTGAAACTGGATTCAAACCTTGATCTCACTGAACCGGATTGACGTTAAATATGCGTCTTATCGTTGAAAATGATCTGGTTAGTGATGTATAACCAGTATATATTTTAATAACTGTTTGAGACGCTGAAGAGTAATTTGTTTACAAAAGACGATTTGTTTTTCACAGCTGTGATAAGAAGGGATGCTTATGTATGAAAAGAAAACCGTCGCTAAGGGCAGCCAAAGGAATGGTCATTATCTTCCTGCTTTCTGCTTCTGACGTCACGATGCCAGTGATTCAAGGTCTTCATCAGACGTAAGCTCGGGAGCGCTGCGACATTCTTACGGTTTCATCCGTATCCTCAGTGTAAACATTTACAAATCACATCACAGACTGGATGCTTTACGACCACGCCGGGCCGTTTCCAGCAGCAATTTACTTCCATCATCGACGCAGTCTGGACACAATGGGCTAAAAATTGCTGACGGTGATGATGGAGTGCCTGATAGCTTATCAGTAGAAATCTGAGGAGGAGAAAAACGTCTTTGCTAGTCGTCGGTCCCGTCTGGGTGAGTGTGGGAGGGTGATTATATTTAGGAGGGCGGACTGCCAGGTGAGTTCCTCGGTGGATTCTATGAACGGGCCAGAAGCTCGAGGAAAGGGACAAACCTCCTCCGGCGGGCCAGATGATGTGACTGCTGACGAGGCAGTGAGATTTCTGAGCTCTCCGTCGAGCTGGTCATGCCCAGACTCACCCCTCCCATCCTCCGAGACAGGCCTGCCATAAACAGGAACGAACGTCTTCTACTGTTAGCGATCATCATTGTTTTCCCGCCTTACCGTTGTTCACATCCTGTCTTCATTCATGTTGCCTCGCTGCATCCTGATTAGATTCCCGACCATTTCTCCTCTGTATCGGGAAGGTTAATACTCTCTGTTGTCTCCCACAGACTAGCAAAGCTGTGTTTATATAGTTTTGGGCAGGCAGCCACACATGTATGAAATCTGAATTATAAAGCTATTATCTTTCATCTAGCTGTAATTACCCCATAACCGACAAAACTGTGTCAACTTTTATTTTCTTTGATAAAAAATGTCCCCAATTTCATATTGAAACATTTACGTTTGTGATTTAAATGAAGATCTACTGTAACTTAATTTTACTTTGTAGTGTGGGGTGTTGTAGCGCTCTAGCTAGCCTAGCAAGTGTTCCATACGTTATGGGGTGTTAAAGGGTTAACTAATGTGTTGATTTAAGTGTGTCTTAAATAGATGTTGGACCTCTATTGTACTCATCATTGTCCGTTTGTACAAAACTATCTTTTAATTAAATATTTACATTAGTAAATGTACATAATTATTATTTGCTCTTCCAGCTCCAAGGAATTTGTTGTATACACAAAGCTGGGCGGGATTAATGCAGGCTGGAGAAGTAAAGTCCATTATTTCTTGAGTCAGGAAAGTTTCAGGAAAGCTGGGTTTTGACATTATTTGCCCTTTAAGAGTAAGTTAATGGAGCCACTAGCACCACAAACAAAGAAAAGTCTAATTGAATTGCGTTAGTAGTTGTCTGCTTGAGACCTTGGCTCCTATCCCTGTGATTCTTGATATTTTAGACCCATGCCTGGTTGAGTTTGACTTCCTGTTGGGGAAGTTTGGAATGGAAATGCATTCATCAGGCCTTCTCTTTGTAAGTTTACATATACCATCAGGGATTGTCAGTCTTCCACCTTCAGCAATGACCTCTCCAGTGACACCTATCCTCCAAAACCATGAACTTCAAAGGTCTTCCTCTTTTTTGGTTCCCTCTTTTTCTGGTGTGTTCTTCTACTATTTATTTTAAGCCTCAAGTACTACAATTACTACCCAATAACCTTTACATTACCTGAAAGATCCACGTAGAGTCTATTCAGTCCCATGTTCTATCTATCCAGCTATCAATCTATCTCTCAACATGACTTTTGCTAATGTAAACAACCCTTTCATCTCCGTTCCTTCTCTAAATGTTCTCTTATCTGTCACCAAAACCTTCTCCACGCCTCTGTACTTATAGCAGCTGTCACCCTTCATTCAACATGGAACTATTCAAGTTATCTTTATTTTAACATTCAAAGCATCAAAACCATAGACGTCGAAATAGATGTTATCTGGACCTGCTTGGGTTTGAGTGATACTGATGGAAAATATTCTGACTGACTTTCTGTTGTGAGGTTAAGCCCCGCTGGCATGCATTTATTATTTTATTTTCCAATGTTTACCTTTAATTCTTTTTATTCTACTGGCATTTCATTATTTGCATTCAAACATTGAATGTAAACATCCTATATATATTCTGAATTTAATTGTTTTCTTGTTATACTTATAAATGATCAATCTGATTTAATGTCTACGTTTTTTTTCTATATATGTATATCTATTTTTATTTAATTATGTTAATGTAAAAACATGTAATTGACTGTGTTGTATTGTCTTCTTTAGTTTTACCTAATTAATAATATAGAGCAATATGAGCACTTGAATCATTGTATTTTTTTTTTTATTTAATAAAATGTAATATTATTGCTTGTGTAAATGATAAAATAAATAATGCATTTTGGGAAAGGTTCTTGACGTGTAGCAAAATCAATGGCCAAATAGTTAAGAAACGGCCTTGCCGTGTTAATCAATAGATTAAGAGATTAAGAGATTAACAGTTGAAAAATAGATTTAGGAATTTTTGCTTCAAAGTTTTCTTTCAGGGCCTAAATCCAGACTAAGTGGGAGAAATAGATTGAACAACCAAGTTGTTTCCAAATAAAGTCAGATTTATTTGATTCCAACTTGTGTCAACACAAGTCTTACTAATACTAAATCGTTTGCTTATGATTTCCTCCAACTAAGTAAGTAAGTAATAGTTATCCAAGGCGTTGGAGTGAAATAATTCTACTTTGGTCATATTGCAAAACCAACCAAAGACAATACAAGAATATGAATTATCAAGTGTTTATACATTTCTTACCATTTCCTTTTAAATGTTAATATATATTGTGTCCCTTTTTGCTTCTGCATCACCAACACAAGTCTGGTTCTAGTAAGGTGTTCTGCCTTAAGGATTCCAAAGCTTCAAAGATTTTATTTAAAAGAAGGTCTATTTCAACTTGAACTTTTAACAACTGTCTACCTAGACGTCAGACAGTCAAGGATGAAGGTGTTTTTTTTGTTTGGTAACTAGGTGGGAGCCCGCTGGGAGTATCACTTTCCAGCTGAAGAATTGACTTGTGTTTCCTTCAAGAAGAAGCCGGTTAAAAATCAATTCTCCTACACACAGCCTGTGCATGATTCCTGCTAACAGTTTGGAGCATTAATAATTTAAAGGTGCAGTGAAATTAATTGATGGATATGAGCAGCTGTGTTGCTCTCACCATATTTTATTTTACATTTTTAAATTGCGAAGCAGCCAAAACGAACATTCTGTGGTGAGTTCCAATTTTCAAATTTTATAAAAATGACCAGATAAGTCTGTTATGTTGGTTTAAATTAATGTTAGGACGTTACTTAGCTGGTTATTTTTATGTTGCTCTTGTATATGTGATTAAAATCTAGGTCAGAGTGAGGGTTGGCAAACGTATACAAGGAAAGTATACATTTTCTTGCTAATAAAAATATTTAATTTAAACCTAGGGGTCCTGAGTATCGGTATGAAAAATGGAAGTATTGTGACAACCCTTAGAAAGAGTTCTTTAATGTATGCTTATGCAATCTTCCTACAGCCACTGGGGATAAGAAGAGGGATTCTTATTCTTGATGAATCAGGAAGGAGTACAGGAATAACTGTCCTCGTATGTGCCTTATTCCTTCTCCTGTCTGTGAGAAAATCACTTTAAAGAAAAACATTTGTGTTGCTTTCGGCATATGCAGTGTGTATACGTACGAGAGTGAGGGCGGGCATGAGCAGCCACGTGGCCAGCAGGTGAAACCCCTGGAGGGGCTTCATCCTCCTCTTTGTTCTAAGTAAAAATGTGTTGCTATCTGGACACTGTAGAAAGAGTATTACAGTTTTTATTTGGCTGAAATTCAATTTAAAGCAACAAGAACTGACAATATCTGACAGAACAAATGGTGAAAGTGAGACTTGACTTGTGTATCCCTTTTTTTTAAATTAAGTTTTATACTCGGAGAAGTTAGTGTTTTCTTTGGTGACGTTATATTAACAGAATCACTGGTGTGATGATGCAGTATAGCAGCTGAGAGCAAAGATAGATTTTCTTGATGTTCATGATGTCTGTCCAACTGTGCGGAAGAGGAAACGGGTGATGATGAAAGTTTAAACACATCAGTCATACTGATGAAACCGGAATCCGGCTTATTTAAAGTTCATTGGATGATATGATCTTTCCATTGACTGTATCAACATTTGTAATGTTGGATTCTTTTATCTTGTACTCTATAGTTTAATCCATTTATTATACAGGGATTCATCCTTATCCGACCCATTTTCTTCAAATTATATTTTTAAGCACAATACAAAAGGGCTAAAGAAAACTAATAAACACATACAGTATGTGCAGAAATGGGTCTTTGGGCCCCCAAGCATAACCTGAAAGGCATGAAAGGAATCACCTTTAATGATTCTATGCACGTCTGAAATGTATGTTTTATTGGCATGTCAACACGTCTCAAACTTTGTTGCAATATATACAGTTAATTATTCTGAATATTAGACTTTTAATCCAAATTCTGTCAATGATTTTCAGCAAGTGGATCTTGGTGGAATGACGCAAATAAACCTACATCAATAAATGGATCAATGATTAGTTCTTGCTCCCATTTGTCTCATACATGTAGTAAAATAGTCCATTTTCAAAGGTTAAAGTTGCTTTTCAAGTTCACCAGCTTTAAACCGATTCCTGGAAGAGGCTTCACAAACTGCTGATTCATCAGTACACCCCAGATTTAACCCACTTCTCAATGTCAAATCTTCATTCCTCGACAAATCTGGTGTTTAAGAGCTGATGGAGGACACGGCAATGTTCTTGAGAACTCGACTGTGAGCTTCTTCAGAAAGGAAGAAGCTTTTCTGTTTAGTGTAAAATTAGATGTAAAAAGTGACTCTGAACAATGACTCAGCATATTAACACAAGCTCATCAACACATTTTCCTTTTGTGATGTTTGTCTTCTATGGCGTTTGAAAGCACACACTTCCCAGTACCTGCTATTAACGAAGCGTGTTGGTGATCCTTCAGGTTTTTGGTTTCATGAATAATATCTTGTTGTGATATTCTGTGACTTAACTGTCCCGAGAGTTTACTTTTTCATACCAGTTCGTCTTGTTTCATACACGGGTTGAACTGTGTTGATTGGGAAAAGTAACACAACTGAGAGTCACTGATACACACCCTCTCAGTTGTTCTTCCACATTTTCTGATCACTATTGTTCCTTTTCAACCCCCAGCTTATGAGTTCAAGTCAACATTGGTTCAACAACGGCATCAATAGTTTCTTCTTCTTTCAGCAAAGACTTTCCTATCAATTGTTTATTTTAATTTCCTCCTTTTTGTAGAAGGTTACCGCTCTGTATATTCTGTCAAATTTTTGACAGTTGTTTAACAACTTAACTTCTACATGTTTTATTGAAACCCTCCTATGAACTTTTTTCTATAAATGTAGCAACACATTGACTATTTCAAAGGCCCGGTAAGACACGGATCGATCAGATGTTATTTACTTTTAATAATGTTGGCCTTTTTTCAAGTTTGTATCTTTCAAATAATACAAAAAGTTTGAAGGGGGGAAATATCAAAAGAACTCTGATGGTTTTAATTTCCCTGCTCATCCATGTTGCATTTTTTCTCTAAATATAGAAATCTTTGTTAAATAATAATTGAGTTAATAGAAAAAAAATGATGTCACTTTTGTTTATAAGAAAATTACATACAATTATTTTAATTGTTTTCACATTTTGTCATTGAAGATTAAACCAAGTTCTTTTAAAATATTTTTTTGTAAAACTGTAGTTGTAAACTATCAATGACAGAAGGTGAAGAAGAGAGTGCAGGCAGGGTGGAAGTGGCTGAAGCCATTCGGAGTCAACTAGTCTCATTAGACTTTTCAATTTTCTTTTTGCGAAACTCAAGATTATCTTTTTCTTTTTCACATGCAAACTTACAGTTCAGTTTACAGCATTTACAAATAAATTGTTCATGGCGTGTGAAAGAGGAAATTGTTCTCAATGAAGTTAGAAGTGTTGTATCAACAAGTTCAAGATGTTTGTAGTTGATCTGAAGAGCCTCGACTGTTGCAGGAATCCAGAGAGAGGGTGAAACACGAGCTGCAACATTACACACACGTCACTCCGAGGAGAAAAGATTTCGGATCTGGGCCATGTTCTCCAGCTGGTTAGCCTTCTGATCGCTGTTGTTTTTTAGTGGCCAGGCTTGGATTTGAGGAAAAACTAATGAGCCGCATGCAGTCGGAGAGAGCGCTGCAGTGTGTTATCAGCACGTGCAGTCGGTGCAGCGGTACGAGAGGTCAAGGACGAACTCCCCGTGACTGTACTTGATTGAGTCATTAAATGTCTGATAAAAGGCTTTAACACCACGCTGGGTTCAGGACGTAGGTGTTGTCACGTGTTTTGACCTCATTATGATCCTTTTTAAAACCTCGTTGTATTGAGTAATATTGTTCAAACCTATCAAAGTCTTACGGTGTTATAAACCTGTCAGTCCGTATAAATGATTATACACGTTGACGAAATGATTGAGCCTTCAGTTTTTCGAAATCATTCCATAATTCAGATGATATACTTGAGCAGAAGTAAGATCACAGGCGGCATTACTTTACATCTGGTACAAATTTAATTTGAATTTTTTTTCGATTCCAAATTGGAGCCTGAATCATGTTTAACTTTTCCACCAACAATCTGGTCCCCATTGCTGGTGGTAAGCCAGGATCTGGCATGACTGGTCCCTGCCAGGACCTCGCTCGCTCTCTGGTTCTGTTCATCATTTTTGTGGACGGCATGTTCTCGGAACAGAGAATACGCTTGGGCTCTTGAAAAATGATTCACATTTTAATTGGAGATGAGAATTAAGTAGGTCTATGAATAATGAAATGAATATATCAATTTTTTCGATTAAATTAATTTATTTTTTATTGATTATGTTTTTTCCATCACATCCCCCACAAACTCACGCACCTTTAGGGGGGGGCGCATTTATCTAAACTTATCTCAATGTGTCTGTTATTAGTTGTGTGGAAACAACATGTGGGGAAATGTTGTAAAATTAGAAAATGTTGTCCAACAACAAACGGGTCAGATTTAGAACTGAATTTGTTATAAAATCTAGGATATTTAGTTTGCTGTTAGAATTATTATGACTTTATGATCACGCCACACTCTGTCCAGAATTAGTTCAAGGAAAATAATGTTGAATCAGATACTGTACTTCTTAGACAGCGTTCTCTCGTGAGTAAGCATATCGGTTAAGCAAATCTCTAATCCCACCCTGACCTCTTTCATGAAGGGGAACAGTAGGAGTCTCTTTAAATCAAGAACACAAGTCGATTGTCGCTTCAGGCATTTTGTCTTCTACATCTCGAGATGAGAGGGTGTAAACAGAACAGTATCCTTTACATCTTTCAACATGTGACTTATCATACACTCATTGTTATTTGTACAGAGCTTCTGTACTGAAGTGCCTCGCTCATAAGTAGCTCTCACGTTGGCTGATATATCCTGAAACTAGAGCACGTAACGTTACACTTTTATGAGTGAAGGTTTGTTGTTAAAATTGTTAGGATTCCATTATTTTAACATCTATAGTAGTAGTTTAAAAATGTGAAAATATGTGTCTTGAGGGTCTAGACCAGGGGAGTTGAACTATGTCACGCAAATAAAAGACATGTTTTAATTTGCGTCTGAACAATGTTTGCAATCATTTAAGGTTGACGACTAACTCCTTAAACAGGGAGTCTGTGTGTCAGTCTTTGTTTAGATTATTGACTTCCCGGCTCCATCTCGTAACACTCTGGCTTTTCTCTTGACTCTTTTCCGTTTATGAAAGTTTCAAGATTGATTGTGGACTTGGTTTTTTACTTTTTAATGAAATTAAAACCTGTTTTATGTATTTTATATTCAAAGTTGCTCAAATGAAAGCATTGATAACATGTGTAAGCCTTGAATGACCTTCATCTTCCCCTGAATGTTCTACTGAGCAAGGCATTTCAAACATGCACCCATGACAATTTCAGAATGCCAACGTGACGACCACTTCAAGGTGACCCTCTTTACTACACTCCCGTTTATCCTGGAAATATATTCTAGCAGAGAGTATTATTGTTGTGCACATAAAATATAACATCAATTAATGTTATATACTTTATAAGAGGTTTATAAAAACACTGAATCAGTCATATCAATATTTGTGGAACAAATATACTTCTTTCTAAAATTATTAAGCCACAACCAATATAAAATGACTGTGGAAAAATGACTTTAAAATGAATTAAATTATTTCAAGCTCCCATTTTATGCTACGGTGTGTGTTGTGCAAGATAGTCCTGGAACACTTCCGCCATGAGCTCTTAGTTATAAACAATATTTGCAATTGCAGAGATATCATGTTGGTTAAAAAAACACAATCTAGTTTGAAAATAAGCAGCTTGGCAGGGGCCTGCGCTCTCTCAGTGTGTCGAGTTATTTTCAGCAGTTTGATTAATGAGTCAGAAATGACCATATTCAGTTATGGTAAAGACGCTTATGTTCCTGAATACACAGCCTGGAGTGAATACGATGCTATAGGTGGAAGGAAGTTGAATAAATAATGATTGGTTGTGTGCAGGTAGACCAGAGCCACTCAGTCCCTCCCCCCAGCACTCCCAATAGTAGCCAGCACAGAAGAATAATGAGATTGTACAGCCGTTCAGGCCTCTGGCTGAGCTATAATTGTTTAATGTATTTTGTGTACTCAACCGTCTGACTGGAAAGCAGCAGAAGATTTATCACTTCCCTTGTACTGATGGTAAATAGTTGAGTTCTTTACATCAAATTTGTAGAGGCACGAGGAGCGAGATGTTGGGATGATTGGAGCAAACAGAGTGTATATTAACTGACTAGTGGAGGCACTCCTTGTGAAAGGAAGGACTGTGCTGCCCAGTGAAAGGCCTTCAGTTAACGTGGCAGCTATATTTGCAGAGCGTGGAAACACACCTAGACCTTGAATGCCGTTTGTGCTTCCCATGAGGCCGTGTGCCTCTGGTTTACAGGTGTGGCTTCATCTCCACGCAACCTGCTGTCTAAAAACAAAAGCTGCCAGTGAAGATGAAAGTCTCAGCAGCAGCAGGGTCAGCGTGGAAGAACAAGCACTGGCAGACGGAAGGATGAAGATGAAGTCTGCTGAAATTTAATGTCCTGATCTTATGATACGGATTCATATTCTTCTCTGAATTCTTGATGTTTTTCTTCCTCAGTAACTTGTTGACAACTTTTTCTTTTTAATTGTCAGTCATTGTATCCCATTTTAATTATTATTTCAATGATAATATCACTACATCATCAGGAAAACATTAAATAACAAACTGAAAATCATATTTAAATTTATTTTTCTTTCTATTTGTGCGGAAGAATAATTTCTCTGAAGATGCGTTTAAGCCAAACTTGCCTCTTAATTGTTTCCAGGGTAAAAGCCTTTTTAGTTTTAAAAGCTTGTATCTGTGGAACTAAGTTCCTGAGAGGCTGATGGTTGAAAACAGTGTTTCTTTTTTAACTTACCAAATTTAATTGAAAAATCAGAACACCAGCAAGAAGTAGTATGTTAACCAATGCGCTAATAATTTACGGTGACTTGTATAGAGTGAATCTTTATTACCGAGAACAACCTCACCAACCAAATGGGTTTTTTTTTCTTATTATTTTTCACCTAATGTACTTAAAATTGACCAAATTTTTGGATCGGTGTGTTGCTGAATTGCATTTGGTGTAAAATTGGTTAAATATCACTGAGACAGTACTTGTACAACTCCATAGAATATCTTCACAGGAGCCACAAGGTATCGTCTGAAACTAAACCATTTGTGGATGGCGCCGGTGGTGGCTACCTCAGTGCTTGGTTCTGTTTCTTCTGTTTTACTGTCAACACCACAGAAAATCCTGTGTTGTGTTTACAACACTCACAAACGTGTTCTGATTCTTATAGCATTAGCCGCTTTAGTAGACATGTTAGCTCAACATTCTTCGCAAACTTTCCAAACACTTTGGAATTCTACTTTGGCAAATTCACTTTTCTAATGCAGTTTTCCCTGTTGTTGTCTGCCACATGTTTATAATCTCTCATCATGCTTGCTAGCTTGTAAACAACGTGGCTAACCGCTGCTACTGCTTTGTGATGAGCAAGCGGGAGTAGTTGTGGTGCTGTCAGAGGCAAAAAAGGTAAAAAAAAACGATCATTACATCATAGATCAGAGAGGGGGAGACCATCACTAATTTAAAAGCAGATTGTGTAATCTAGTTAAATGAATACTAATGTAGGCTGAAAGCTCTAATTGTCGGGCATAAAGTATGTCAAGATATGCATCTATGGTGGGATTTACGTTACTCACAGGATGCTGCTAAACATTTTTGGCACAAACATGCGTACTTCCTGTCCTGATTCTAACAACTTTAAGGCCTCTCTTGACATAAGATAAGTTTATAGGAAACCTTTTTTTTAAACTCAAAACCATCAATGGAACACAACTGTTTAACATTTTAAAAAGGTCTTGTTGAGAACTTTCTAAATGAATCATATACAGAAAGTCCTCCATCTTCACCTGTTTTGAACACTCTCTAGTTCCTCCTACGCTCTTCAACCATCATCTCGACTATCTTATTAGTTGTCTTCCTCTTCTTCCATCTCCAATATTACTGGTCCAACCCTCTTTCTCCTTTACCAGTCTCAGAACACGAGTGATCCCTCTGATCTACTTCTGACTGATCTGTTCCCTTCTAGTCTCTCCCAATGACGACCTCAGTATCTTCGTCTCTGAAACGGCTTCCTATCTTTGAGATCAAATGGTGTCACTGAAATATGTCATAAAACCCCAGAGTGACACATCTATCACTGAAGCCGATTCCATTTGCATTGACGTGTGTTAAAAGTAGGGGATGCACAACTTTGGTTTCACTGACTCATGGAAGCCTAAAATCTTGATCTGTTAATGCAAGTAAAGTTGTGACGTCTGACAAACATCTGACTCCGTAAGCAAGAACATTATGGATGTGGGTGTAGGCCGTTGAGATGCTCATTCAAGTGGGTGTTGTCCCACTTGATGATGGCGTTATTGCTCCCAGTGGATTTGTTTTGTGTTTGTTTACAGGAAGTATGGAGATAGCCACCAGATTTACTCAACTTTGTTTTCTTCTCCCCCCTACAGAAAAGCTGATAGCGTATCAACGGGAGTTCCACGCCTTGAAAGAACGCCTTCGCGTGGCAGAGCACAGGACGTTGCAGCGCTCTTCTGAGCTCAACAACATTCTTGAGCAATTCAGACGAGCTATAGCTGAAAACAACACCAGCAAGGATGCACTCACAAACTTCTCTGGTGAGTTGAGGTCACGGTCTACCAATGGCAACCAAGCACGCACAAGTAAGTCATTGGGTTCAGTGAATGGGTGACTATGGTGAGTGGGGCGCTATAACTGAAGTTACCAGTGAGTGAACTAGAGCTTGTTCCCCTTCCTTTACCTTAAGCCTTGCTCCTTCCCACTCCAAATTCCTATGTCATCAGCAAACAACATCATCCGGTGTAAACTCAATCACACAAGGGGCCCAAATCTATTAGCAAAATGTTAATGTATATTGTCCTTAACAAATTGTCCCAAACAAATTAATTTCCTTCAGAAACAGTTTTACTCCTATTGTTGGCGTCCATAATGTATGTCCCTTATCTTATCTTATCTTAAACACTGATATCTATATTGGTCACCATTTCAACATGAGCCTTAATCTACTCTGACTTTGAGCCTACCATCTGGCGGGCCACATAAAAGGACTTGGCTGACCGGATCTGGCCTCCGGGCCATGAGATAAATGATCTACAATGCCATTCATTTATATTAAAGAAATTGACGTAAGAAAGATAAATAAATGTAATGATCCTGAAAATGTAGTCATCAACAACCCTATGGTGGCCATCATAAAAGTTATCCTGACAAACATCAGCTGAAAAGGGCTCTTTGGTCAATAATAATCATTACGGTAGTTTCCAGCACTTCTGCATCAGGACATTAGGCATTAGATTTACCTGCAAGAGAGTTTGTTCTTTTGCCACAGATGCTGCCTCATAACACATTATAAGAGACGCTCTGGATTCTTAAAGCACAAACAGACTTTGAACAAATTCCCTCCAATCTGCTTGTTCCAGATGAGTTATATTGAATATGAATAATATTTATAATCTCCTTGAACCTCAATTGCACGGCACGCTCTCATTGATTATATCAACATGCACTGTAGGCCATCAAGGTTTTGGAAAAGGTTAATAAGATTTGAATTTTTTTTTTAAGCTAGGATATAAATTTGAAGGACAAAAAAATCATGAGAAACCTAGTTGGGCAGTGTTTATTCAAAACTAACCAAAGTTGGGTTTTAGTTCAACATTTTAAGTCCTACCAGATTAGCGAAAAACACCTGTGCTGTGTCTCAAATCGCATACTAGCGTACTAAAAGTTAGTATTTTTAGTGCGTTAGTGCGTCTCAATTCTTAGTATGCGAAATTTAGTGAGCCATGCACACTAAATTGGCGTACTAACACAGCCACAAAACTGAGCATGGTTCGCTGGACACTAACCACCCTAAACGTCCGCCATCTTAATGACGTTTTAAACGGAAGTTACGTCATATATATATGCATATATATTAATATACTTACAGGTGCATTTTTCAGCAGTAGTAGACGGATGAGACGTCTTCGGTGCTGATACCAGCTTAAATATCTCGCGATTATTTAGATTCTCATATTTTTTCTTTATTTATTTTTCCAAAGTTGCAAATCGTGCTGCCAGCAGGTGTCGGCGATAGCGTTCAAACAGCTGGTTAAAACATCGTTAAATAGAAGTAGAAGAAGAAGCTGTCATGTGATTTCCGGTTAGTGTGTAGCAGCAGTGTTTGATTTGAGACATACTATCTATGGAGAATCTGCGTACTAGTTAGTATGTACACTAAACTGATGCATACTAACTTCTAGCATACTAAGAGTAGTATGCGATTTGAGACACAGCACTGGACATTGACTTGTTTGTCAGTCGTCTCCGGTCTGAACAAGATCAGGCCGGACTAAAGCACAACTGTGCAACAATCATGCGTCCGATTAGCATCTTGTTACGCCACACCTGTGAGTTGCAATGGTTCACAGGTTTGTGAAGAATATTTATTTTCTGTATTTAGAAATGTTTTTGTTTATGCGTAGTTCAGTTCATTAACAAATTAAGAAAACATAAACATCTGTGTTTGCTCGCCCACTAAAATATTTCAAATGTATTCTGGTTCTCTAATGTTACACGTTCAGTTGTATTTTCTGTATTTTATTTCCATTTCAACCAAAGTTAACAATAAAGTTGAGTACATACTTTTTTTAAATATATAATCTTTATCAATTTAGATCCCTTAATGTAGACCTAGAAAAGACTTGCAATGAAATGTTATTTAATTTCTTCCCCTCTTGCGTGATAGATGAGACACAGAAACTACTCAAGGAACTTGCAAATAGAAAACCTCTCCAGGTGCCAAACATCTACCACCACCTCCCTCACCTCCTCAACAATGAAGGAAGCCTACAGCCGGCCGTGCAAGTGGGACTCGGCCGCACCGGAGGTAAGACGTCTCACTGAAGATCTCTGTTTCAAAATCCCCAGATGGCTCGCATGGTTTCTAAATACAAGCTGCAAAATCTTACCCCCCCGCCTCCCCTCACGCAGAACGACATGTCTCAACAAATTTCCGTTGCTGAAGAGTATTTATCCCCTCAAAGATCTTTGCCCAATGAATGCTGGCTCAGTCGAAGATAATTACTGTCTATACATAAGTTACCTCACCATCTATGCATCCCACTTCCTGGCTTCAAGATCACATCAGGCATTTCCCCTTCTGCGTTAACGTTCCGCACTTTTTCCTCATTCTTTTCTTTGATATCGCAACACCAGAAGAGGATTTTGCACTTCAGTATTTCCTGTTTTCTTTCGGAATGTTTCTGTCGCACGTTGTTGAGTAACTTCCCCTTATGCTTAATTGAAAACGACTAGAATGACGAGTTGTGTGACAGTTGATGTGGGAGTCACTCACAGATGACTTGGTTCCTCCTACAGAGAACCAAAACTTGCTGTGACGGTAACAAATTTCAGACACTTTCACCTTCTTCTTTCAGTTTCAGTAGAAATATTACAATTGGCGATTGGGATGTTCCAATGGAACTATGAATTGTGGTAGAAACTAGAAATGAATTACTGAATAATGAAATTCACATGTAAGCTTAGATTTCTACTTCTCTGGCTCTCACTCAAGTTAGTCACTTCAGCTTCATGATAGAACAGGTAGAACAGGTGTTAGGTTTTAAATCAAAATGTTTCACATTCTTTCATTAGTAATCACTAATAGTGGAATGTTGCTAAACTCACCTCAGAGTTCCATGTACATTGTCATTGAATGATGGTCAAAATGTAAATGTTTTTTTATTCTTTTGTAAGTTGTTCCCAGTTCCAAGAACTGACTTTAATCTCTTAAAAGGATAAGAATTAACATTCAGCCTGAATCTTTTGTCAATGCCTTGGCAGTTCGAAAAGGGACTTGCCAAGACTGTCACTGTTCAGTTTCCTCTAATTAGAATTGGCTTTGCCTCTGTTACAATTTAGGATGTTTTATATGTTGTTCTTAGAGACGTCTTCAATCTTCTCTCATCCCGATTTGCCCCTTTTAACAACCACTTTTCATTAAGAACCCAAAAATCCACATTGATCTTATATAAAACTACTTTTTTTCATGGCAAGTCGGCCATCCCATCCATCCATCCATCTTTCCTATTTTTCCATCCATCAATCTATATTTTTGTCCATTTATCCTATTCATCCATCTCATTTTTCGGCCGTCCTATCCATCTGTCTTTTCCATCCTGTTCAATCTATTGATCAAGCTAATCAATCCCTTTAGTTTATCCCATCTCCTTTATCTGTAAATACATCTGACCATCCACCTGTCTGTCTATCCAGGACTGTATATGGTGAAAAGCTGAACCTGAACTGCTCTCAGAGTTTTGGGTGTTCATTGAAAGGGCAAAATCTTAAATGTGGTTTCTCTGCCTAGAACTGGATGGATAGCTCTGTCATCTGCTAGACTTTCAAGGTAGATCTGTTGCACCTCCAGCGCCAGAGATATTTAGTTAGTTGGTGAGTTGGATAGACTTCATTAAAGTGGTGACTTACTTACAGTACACAGAAGACAATGGAAGGTACAGCAAGTTTCATTAAAGCAAGAACAAGAAAAAAGTACAAATGAAAGAGTAAAGTTTAAAGACATTAAGCAAAGTGCAAAGATATCAAGCAACGTGTAAAGAGATAACAGATTAAAGGAAATAACACAAAGACCTAAAAGGATACAAACATAGAATACATCATCCCTTCACTCGGCTCCTGTCCTGAAAATATAAAGTCTAATAACTCGAGGAATGAGTCCTTGAGTCTATTAGTGTTGGATCTGGGGAGGAGCATTTGAGGTGACCTGGGATCTTGGCAAACGGGAGGAGGCCCAGGTGCAGACCCAGAAAATGACAAGGAAAACCTCAGTATAACTGACACAAAGTTACTTGAAAGAAATCCTCAACCAGAGCTTCTTCTTTAGATGACTACACAAGTCACTACACATTTTAATTCTCACATGGACAAGCCATAATGAAACAAGTCTATGAAAGTGAAAACCGCTTCAGTTGCTATGAGGTAAAAGTAATCTCAATGTGGTTTTGCTGATTTACATCCTGTTATAAAAGAGACTCTTAAGAGGCAGACTAAAGTTTTTTTTGGCACACAAACAAGGTTTAGTTCACATAAAAGTTATTGAGTATTGTATCGATGAAAAGAAAAACGGCAGTGTGTTGCTGTTTACGGCCCACTTGGAAGAGCAGACCCCGTATTGACAATGACTTGAGGCTGAGGGGAATTCCAAGTTGTCCACACAAAGGTGGGGGTGGGATAGTTTAGTTCGCAGCCGAGCAACTGTGTGCCAGGGCATTACTGATGTTGCTTGGCAGGAAGACAGGCAAATGGCGATAGAGGTCAGAGGTCGCCAATCTTACGACTTGACAAAAGCACAACATGTTAGGAATCATCCGGGGTTGGTGACAATAATACTGTTGTTGACTGCAGACTGGAGGGGGTGTCAGTCAAGCCTCTTATTCATCTTTAGTTTCATAAGATGAACTATAAAACTCAATTGTTCCATGTAATTGACTCATAATTAAACTGAAATTATAATTTGGAATTGGTTTGACATGTTAACAATAACACAGTAACACTTAACTGAAACTTAAATTAACATTACATTACATTCTAAAATTTGGATTATTACCCATTGTAAATTGTTTTATGAAAACACGAAGGCAAAACCTTCATCTGACAAAGCCTGTTTTTCTGGCTTTGTTTTTTTTTCAGAAACTATTTATGATCATTATTTATTATTAATGATTTATTTTTATTTGTATTAATAGTTGAGGGGTTAATGTTCTGCAAAGCCTGAATATTTCATAACATAGGTGCAGGTGAATCTGGTCGGTGTTTGGACAGATAGTTAAGTCATTAATATAAAATGTAATTTACAAATGGGGGTCACATCTTATATTATCTCTGTTATTTGGGACATTAAGCCAAGAGACTGAATAGAGCTCCAATTTACAGTAAAGGAAAATATACATAAAAAGGATATAGACACAATACGAAACCACCAACAGTGGAAGAATGGACTCACATTGTCAAAGGAGTTTTTGAAATGGAACTTTTAACCCACAGGATAAGGACACAAAAGGACAAATTTATAGAAAAATGGAAAAAGTGGACTGTTTACACAACAACGACACCTGTGAAATACTTTATTTTTTTATTTTTTTATTTTTGTTTTGTCTTTGCGTTGTTGGTTTTTTATTTTCTGTGACGTATGTGTGTTTGCCTTAATGTGGAAAATTCTAATAAAACTTAAGTTTGAAAAAAAAAAAGGATATAGAAGGATATTATACAATAGTGTAGGTAATTGTTTATTTTTTTTTTGTTTTATATAATTTACTATTAATCCTATAGAAATATCGTCAATATAAATCATAAAAAAACATGCACAATGCATTGACAATATAATATAAAGGCACTTTAAAATAGTTTTTATATTTCCTTTTCATTTATTTTGACTGACAAGAAATGATGCATAACAAAAGCCTAAGAAAAAATATTTAACAGTTTTAAATACAATCTGTGTCAGTAATACAGTTTCAATTTGGCCTCACGAGGGCCACATGAATGGAGTCAAAGGAAAGGTGTGGCCCTCAGTACACGCTCTGTTCTTGATACTACTGTAATAAATGTGAGCACAAAGCCCTGCTTATCTGATTTCAGATGTTCTTTCCTGATCAGATAAAGTTTAGGGGAGTTATTGTTTGTTAAAAATGCACTTTGAATCCTTTTTGGTGCTGCCGGCATCGCAGCAAAAAAGTGTCAATAACGCACTTTGTTTCTCATGACATAAACGGCAACAAAATGAGTAAAAATCAGCATGAAAGAAGCGGAGAATTAAGAGGATTGAAGGGTCATGTTGGTGTCTCGGGGCTAATCAAGTCATGTGGTGCCAGTCATGGTGCAGGCAACTAAAATAGTCCACTGTGTCCTATGTCACCCTCAAGCCCAAGGGGGGGAACATTCCTCACAAACAAAGAACCGCATGCTGCTCTCCATAATATGCATTTTAATGCTCCAAAATCACCACAACAAGCCTGCAGTGGTCAGTACCCAATGAGACAAGGAGGCTCCCTGAGGTGTCAGTGGGTTTCTCCTGCATCATCTGCAGTGACACATCTCTGAAGCTTTCAATCTTCTTGAAAATCTCTCCTGAAACGAAAGAGCGGCTGATGAAGCAGAACATGGGTGGGAGGGGGGTCCACTCAGCTGCTCTTACATGTATTATCACTCACTCACCGTCTGCCACCGTCCCGTATTCTGTCACTCTGCGTCTCCTCTCCGTCCGCCCACGCTCTCCTTTCATCCTCGACCTAGATTTTGGCGGTGGGTGTTGCTATCAGACACGGAGCTCAGTGTGAAGAGCACAATGCTAAAGTGGGCCAGATTCTCCAGCTGAGGCTTGAACGCTTCCTCAAGTCCGGCGTGGACCTCCGTCGTCGTGGACCCCACGTTTGTTCCTTCTGTTGAGGCTTTTCTGCGCCCCGAGCGTCAGTCGAGTCAGCATAATCGGCCTGCTCGTGCATTAGTCCGTCGTCGCGGCGCCTACGGGGCTCATTATTAGCAAAACCTAATGAAGCAAAACTTTAACTTGGATTTGTGCTCTGCTGTGAGACGTGGACACTTGAATTATTGCCTCCAAGTCAATCAGTGCAGAGATTTATTCCTCTGATTAATTTAGTTCAAACAAAGGTGAGATGTGGCTGTGGGCAAGAAGGTACTGCGAGTAGGTGCTTTTTAAGCATTTGAAATATAATTGATTAAAATGCACCCAGTTGAACAGCAGGTGGCAGTAGAAAATATGTTTGCACAACAAAGTAGGCAAAAGAAAAGTTGTTTAAAATGGTCAGCGCTTAATTGGAACATAAATATTTACTTATGTCATTACTTACTTTCCAGGATCTAAAATAATATTGGATTCGTCATGGTCTATGACTTGTAATCACAAATTTGTGAATATATTCCAATATACAAAAGTCTTAAATACAATTTTTTTTGGTCATAAATGTTGTTATTAACGAACCTTAATAAAGTAAGACGAGAAGCTAATTGAGTTCTGGTTATATGACTAGTCGTTTTACATCTATAATGCAATATAATTGATGAATAATAAGATGTCACTTCTAGATGTGAAAAATAATATTGGATTTATTTATTTTTTCAGAAAGAGGATAATGGAATCATTGGTCCTTATACATTTTTAATAATTGGTCTCACTTTGTTTTGGGAAAATTTGCTTTTTCTTCACTCCTCCTGTGTATGTGGTGCGTGCAAGTTCCATTAATACTGCCACCTGATGTTATGTGTCATTGCTATGGATTCTTGTTGTTTTTTTTATCTCTAATTATAATGTATAACCTAAAATCAGGGTTAGAAAATAAAATGATGTCTGTGTAAGCAGCTTGGCGGAGGTATGCACTCTCTGAGTGCTTTAAGTGTTTCTTTATCTTACCTTGAGTGTTGGCCTCTTTAAAGAAATTTCAATTCACAGCCTAGATGTTTAAGAGGTTTCAAGAAACATTCTAAATATAACGTGAAAAACAAAACAAAACGATAATAAAACATTCAGCTAATCTTGAACGGAACAAAGAGCAAGTGAATACAATTTGATGGTGTTTCAGATAATCATCTGGATCCAGGATCCTTGTGAAGAATTTGTATGTTAGAGAGAGTCACACTCTTCACGCGAATGAATTACTAGAACACTACTTAGATTGCTATAAATGATGTTTGAATGTCTCAAAACATCTGGAGTTATATAGATAAAATAAATGTAAACGTAAAAATGTTGGGTTTGTTTCTCTACTTTGTTTCAAATAAAGTCGAGAGCCCGCCCTTTTTAAAGTTAATTAAATTGACAATGATAATAAAAACCTCCTAAATATACATAATTAATTCTTTCCACCCACCAGTGAAGGCATTTAGATAAGATTTGAGCTGCTGATAAGCAGACACTTGCGTAACTGTCTTCATGAAACGTGATGCTGGTGAGACTCTGCTACCTACACAAACACTCTCCTAACACTTGCCGTCGCCACTTTTCTTTTACAGTTACCATGGTGATGGGGATCCCAACAGTGAAGCGGAAGGTGAAATCGTACCTGGCCGAGACGTTGCGTTCTCTTATAGATAAGCTGTCAGCGGAGGAGAAGCTGGACTGTGTCATCATAGTGTACGTCGGTGAGGTGAGTGCTGGAGTCGCAGCAGCGCAGCGGTCCAGAGGTCTCACAGCGACTTCTTGTTTTTGACCTCAGACCGACGTGGAATATGTGCAGAGCGTGGTCGCCGGCCTCGAGAAAGAGTGAGTGCTCCTCGCATGTGACGGCGTGACTACACAAGCTTTTGCAACATGGGCCACCTCTGATGTCATCTTCTCTTATCTCGCCTTTTAGCTTCTCCACAGAACTGAGTTCAGGTCTGCTGGAGGTGATCTCCCCCCCTGCCACCTTCTACCCCGACCTCACCAACCTCAAGGAGACATTTGGCGACTCCAAAGAGAGAGTCAAGTAAGGCTTCTTTATTAAACATCCCTCTTTGGTTGACATGGTTTAAAAACATAAGGGATGAATGAAACTCTGAAATTGTTGTTGCTGTAAACTGGTGGATTTCTGTTTCCACTTTTACAAGCGTGTCTGTAGCTAGATTTTTTTCAAACATTTTGAAGTTGGTTTTTGCAGTGGTATTCGCAATCAATTTCAAATCTCATCTTGCGTGATTCAAAATATAGCCGCTAAAATATGAGGCTAAAAAAAGGCACTTTCTTAGATTTCTTAGAGGAAACTGGTCATGTGACTTCGTCATGGTCTATGACTTGTAATCACAAATTTGTGAATATATTCCAATATAGAAAAGTCTTGAATACAATTTTTTTCGGTCATAAATGTTATTATTAACGAACCTTTATCAAGTAAGACGAGAAGCTAATTGAGTTCTGGTTATATGACTAGTCGTTTTACATCTATAATGCAATATAATTGATGAATAATAAGATGTCACTTCTAGATGTGAAAACCTTAACAAACTTTGATGTGTTCAAAGAATGGCTGTGGTGCTTTCAAAAGCGTAGTATTAATTGTATCAGCTATGATGCTACTCGTAATAGCTTTATGGACCTATTCTAAATCATATTGTTTAAGTAAACCCACTTATAATGTTTGATTTCATATTCCCGAACCAGAGCAATTATTAATAGCCATTGTAAAGAGTCTTTGTCTTCGATGAATATCATAAAATAAAATGCATCACCTTGCTAATACACAATTTTAATGAACTAAAAACTAGACTTTAATAGTAGATAAATTAGACAAAAATAAGACTATAAAATCTCAGATTTATGAATTAATATTGCTATATGCCGAGACTAGACTCAATCTCTAACATGTTAACAAAAACGACACTAGACTGAAAAAATATTTATTTTGTTTTTAAAAAGCATGTGTTGGTTTTGATTTCGAGTCATGGAAACCCAGCTAGAGTCACAGGATTGCAGATTAGACGGAAGATTGGGTCTCCGGGTTAAGTAGAGCGGGGGAGAGGGTTAGCTTTGATTTTGGGAGCTTAGCTGCTTAGTATTCCAGTGGCATGACACAATGTCAGATCAAGGTCAGACACAGCAGAAGCATCTACCTCTCTCTGTCTGTTCCGTCTCTCTATCAAGTGGACTAAACTTGTGTTTACACTGCATAACAACGGATCAGATCCGTGTCGTGCAGCAGTTGTTTGCTCACAAAATGGCAAAGATGAGCAATGACGTCACCGAGTCGAGTTTTTCCACCTCAAGCCAGAAACACAGACGTTTGATTTGGTGTCACTTTGAAACGACCCGCAGACTCGCGCTAATGTAATCGGATGTGAAAAGAGCATTATATTCCAAAAATAAGATGCCACTCTCCCAGATGAACACAGTTAGTTTCCCCGGATACATTAGCAGTCTGTGGATTGAGGTGATATTATTAGAGTAATGTGTTGGTTTCCGTCTATGAAGTGATTCTCAAGTGCTGGGCCGGGACCCAAAGATTCTTTCAATGGGCCGGGTCTTCACATCAAACAAATGTTTAATAAATGCATATTGAAGTGCACATTTTAGACTACCTTAAAGATTTATAAAGTAGATTAAAAACAAGACCTGGAAGCTGATAATGCACTTGTATAACTGCCATTACAAACCATTCAAACACAGACCAGATTCACCTGCAAGTCAAGAGCAAGACATTACATTAACTAATGAATGATCGCCGTGATTTAAAATATCTGGAAACGCTAAGCAATTCAAAGACGTGGGAAGTGATGAGTTCAATGAGAGGGGTGCAGACAGAAATTGCGTTTAATTTTAGTAAGGTTTGTTAAACAATGTTTGGGAAAATCATTGTACTTTTTAAGATTTTTTTTTTCGTTTGTACCATATTATACAGAGATGATAATAATGAAGAGGTCTATATCCCAGTCTTGGAAGAGTCTAAAGCCATGTGGAGGATCACAATGGCTCAATATATGGACATGTGATGTGGCCTTCAGAAAAGAAAAAAAAAATCATAAAGAACAAGCTGTATTTAGATTAAAAATAGGTTTCTTTATATTGTATTATTCCACATTTTTGAAAAAATAAATAAATAAAAAGCTTTATATATGTCAAATTAATTCATGGCTGATCTCAACCGATCATTTCGATAGTTTTCCAAGTGCCAGAATCAACCATACTGAAAATCCAACCACTCATATTAGAGAGGTCCGTATATGAGAGATACATCCGACTAAGCTGCCTTTTATTTACTCATCTGTGGACCGGGGTCAGACAGCTGGTCAGCACTAGGTTTTATTAAAGCTTTAAATGCTTGGAGAAGGATGACACGGATAACATCCTTCTTACCACCTACGACAAGTGACGCACTCGCCGACACCAGCTAGACACGCATGTGGTGAAGAGAAGAGAACAATCCATGCCTGGAAGAAATGTGTTAAATCTCAACCTGAAAAAAAGATCATTTAAAGCATCTATTATCTTCTGTAGGATTAACTTACACACACCAGACACCGCTTTCTGCTTCCTTACATTTCTATTATCCTGGATGTGAACCCTTGTGTCTCCACACACTCAGTCTCCACGCACTACCCAGACCTGATCAATCGTGCTTTGATTTTTACCTGCAGTTTAGTCGCATCAACTTGAATAGCTCACTTTGTAGAACACATGACTCTCATTTATAAGGATCTGGCTCTGAAACCTTCATCTGTCATATACATTAAAAACGATTCCGTTGACAGGTTTTGTCATCATTTATTATTTTAATTTTTGTTTACACGCTCTTTATCATAGTCTTTAATTATCATTTTATTCATAACGTCACGGTGCGTCTCACTGGCTCTATAATTTGTATTATTATTATTTAAGATTTATTTGGTTTCCTTTATATTTGTTTATTTCATTTATTGTTCTTACCCTCTTCTTATTTATTTCTTTACCTACAGCATTCAAACTGATACTGGCCCGTTACTTTACCTTGTAACCAGTTACTTCAAAAGTAACTGTTAACTTAAAGTAACTTAGTTACTTGTAAGTAGAGTAACTAGCAAATAAGTTTAAAAATGTAAAGTAACTTGCCCTACACTGTTTACGTGGGGTCTTTTATGCCCCCAAAACACTTGTCAAATTTCACCCACCTCTTATAAGATGTGTTTGTTTTTGTAAAATAGTTTTAAACATCCTGGTCGTCTGAACTAATAATTTGACCAATAAACATGCTGACCATGATTCTCTCTCTTAGATGGCGAACAAAGCAGAATCTGGACTACTCCTTCCTAATGATGTATGCCATCAGTAAAGGTGTTTACTACGTTCAGGTACGTCTGAACCTTTTGTCTGCATAACGAGTGGATTTCATGGTTCATCTCTTGTCTGTTCTGTTGCTGAGACGTATGTGAGGAATGTGCTGCACCTCTGTCATCAGTGTTTAACCCGTCATCATTCTAACGCTCACGCTGTGTCATTTCCATTCTCTGCTGTCACCTGAAGGGACGAGGTACTTCCTGCCTGACATCTGCAGCTTGTCCTGTTTAGCACGTCCAGCTGCCCCGTAGAGAAAATAGCCCAAATCTCTTCCTCTCCCGGAAAACAAACGCTGCCCTGTCGTTCATGTGTTTTCTGCCTCACAGTTGGAGGACGACATCGTGGCCAAACCAAACTACTTTGCCACCATGAAGAACTTTGCTCTCCAGCTGTCGTCGGAGGACTGGATGATTCTGGAGTTCTCTCAGCTGGGCTTCATCGGTGAGTCGTTGACGTCTTGTAAGACTCCTGATGACACTTGAATAACTCGTATTAAATCTGACGATTTGATCTTTTGGTCTGCAGGAAAAATGTTCCAGGCTCCCGACCTCAACCTCATCGTTGAGTTCATCTTCATGTTCTACAAAGAGAAGCCCATCGACTGGCTGCTGGACCACATTCTCTGGGTCAAAGTCTGCAATCCAGAGAAGGACGCTGTAGGTTCAAAACAACAACTTAAAAAAAAGTTGTCTCCTTCGTGCTCATACGTCTGTCGTCCCTCCAGAAACATTGTGACCGGCAGAAATCCAGTCTCCGCGTGCGCTTCAGACCCTCCTTATTCCAACATGTGGGACTCCACTCCTCTCTGGCAGGGAAGATTCAGAAGCTCACAGTGAGTTCTTCAGCCTTCGGTGTCACGTGTTTGCTGCGAGGTACTGACGGTCCTTCATGTTTCTCTGACAGGACAAAGACTTCTTGAAGCCGCTGCTACACAAGATGCATGTCAACCCGCCAGCAGAGGTTTCTACTTCAATGAAGGTAGTGAAGAGATCTAACTCATTCAGTCATGGTCTCATGAGGGTTCTGGAGTTTATCCCAGCTACCTGGGGCGTGAGGCAAGGGAGGGACGCCGATGGATAGGTCACAGAATCATCAATGAACCCTTTATTTTTTTACCCAGAGGCTGAAATATGGCTAGAATTGTTACTCTTTTGAGGAAAATAGGAGCTTTTCATGAGGAGTTAAAGAAGGAGTTTCAAAAAGAGTTGAGTGTTCACTGGTTTTATTATAGTTTTATATAAAAACATTCCTTATCTAGCTTTCAGTCAGTGAAGGTGAAACCCTCAGGCTGCTCAGTCCTATTAGACGAGCGAAAATGATGAACATTGACGAGTCAACCGACAGAAGAGTAATTAAACTCCAGTGTTGAAGGTTTGTTATTGTAGATGTTTAAAATATTTTAAATTCATTATCTCAGTTTGACTGTCCATGTCTGTTGAGTGTTCAAAAGTAAGTAAGCTTTAAATGTAAAGCTCCTTTCACAAAACGTCCAAATTCAATATACAAATGTTGCTCTATTAGTGCCATTTTTCAGACTTATCTAATCGATCAGTGAGCAAACATGAGTTGCAAATAGACCTAATATTTACGTTGCTTTGGTTGAATAGACTCTATTCTATCTTTCTGCTGGCTTTATACTAACATTTTATATTGAATTTAAAAGGTTATGGATTTAAGAAACGCTTTTTTAGGATTCCTTTTGACTAATTTGGAATAAGAATATTACACCCTTTATGTGAAAAAATGCATTTATTTTGAAAATATTTAAAAAAGAATATTAATTTATACAATAAACTCAACCTTTAAATATTCAAATGATTAAATCAAATTGTAAAAAAAAAAGAATGTAAAGCTTGAAAAACAAAAACAATTTGAAATGTTGTATTGACTGATGGAACTGATGTACTTCCATAGTAGTTGAGTAAGGTTTTGTGTTCATCAGGTTTATCAGGGCCACACGCTGGAGAAGACCTACCTTGGCGAGGACTTCTTCTGGGCCATCACCCCGAAGGCGGGAGACTATGTCCTCTTCAAATTTGACCGAGCTGTCAGCATCGAGCGGTGAGTGTCGTGGGATGAGTTCAACTGCCCACGCGGCTCCGAAAATATTTGCCCTCGCAACATTGCCCAACCTTGATTGAGGTATCGACTTTCACATGTGCGGGGAAGTCACCTGAGGCCCGTTACTGTCCGCCGTCTTCTGCCGTGATTTCTGTCCGTCCCTCTGGGGACGAGAGGAGCTAATGAGGTGCTAAAATAAGACGTCTCGGGTCAAACTCCCACATTGACTTCTTATATATGATCTTCTGAGGCCGACGTATGTGGAGAGAATTCACGGCTCGTTAAGTTAATAAAACTCTTTGCTTGAGTCGGGTGCTGCCAGACGGGTTCAAAGGTTACGGTGGTCTTTACTCTTTAACTAGTCCTTCAAGGTGTGTTTCAGGTCAATGTGTTGAATAGTAGTTGCTGCACTCTGATGCAAATCAGAGGAAGGAAATAACGCAAGGAGTATTTAAAACATATTCAAATGTTGCATCTGCTGCTTTAGCATTAAGGTACTTGTTTATAGTTATCCCTGGATCTAATTGTTACCTTAACTCTTAATACTATTATCGTGCCCCTATAGAAGTATATCAGTGCCATCATGATCCTAAATGTTTTATTTATTTATTTTGATATTTTTTATGAATGTTATTCAATCATTTGTATATTAAAAGTTGGATGTTTATTGAACAATTGAATTAATGATTTATTTTTCTATATGTAATAAAAATACAAATTCAATTATTTCAAGAAACAAATTCCAACTTTTCAATATAGACATTATTTAATGTAATCAATAATAACAAATGCATTGAATTATTGAAATAATTCAATACTTTCAAAATTACTCTGAAGGCACTGATATACTCTATATACCATTTAGTAAAGTTTTGTTATGCAATCACAATTTAAATGGGACGATTCAAAAACAGAATCTCTGTTATCTCACTTCTTAAAGTCACATGAAAAGTTTAAACAGAGATAAATAATCACACTAGCTTTATTTATTTTCTTATAATTTACTTATGTGTTGTGTAAGTCAAGTTTCTGTTATTCTTTATTGGTTTAGTTTTTCGTTCGTCCTTTCTTCATAAAAAAGTATTTTCCTTATCTGCTTCAAACTATAATAAAATAAAAATATGACTTTTATTAACCTTCAATGGTGTTTGAAGCACCTTCCCGGGGCAGCAGTGGAGAGAAAAATATCATCTTGCCTCTGTATTACCTGGACTTCTTGATGGTGTGAACCTTGTGAAAGTCAGGACCACAAACATCTTCTCATGACTTCACTGCAGATGATTCTCTATTGTTCTTACACCAGGAAAAGGAAACTTACAGATCATGCAGTGTGTGTCTGTGTGTGTATTTGTTGGGTGGGTGGGTGTTTGCTCTGTATACACACTGACCTGTGTGTGTGTGTGTTTGTGTTCCCCTGATATCTGTGCTTCACCCGCCATGGCAACCCTGTGTTTGCGGGAGCGGGTGTGTAGCCTGCATTGTCTTTGAAGATTAACAATGACGAGAATAGATGGAGCAGAAATACAAACCTATTAACGGCAACAAGTGTGTGATGGAACTTAAGCATCGTCTCACCGCCGTCTCGTTGCGATTTCTTAATTTTCCTTTTACTGAGCGTCCTGGAATACTTCACTTTGAAATACCTCACCAGTGTAGAACCATGACAAACATCCTGAGTCACCTCAACCCTTGTGGAGGACCAGTGGTTCTTCTTTGAGTCTTTCCCAGACGACCGAGTTTCTGAACTTAATTTATTTCCCTGCAAAACGAAAGAAATGTTTAAAAAAATGATGGATGAATTGAAATTGGGTTTACGCTGTATTATCATTGTATTCCTTTGGTGTTATTTCGGGGCTTGAATGTGTGTGAGTGAGGAGCTGTGTCAGGTTCTGTGAAAGCTTGGAACTATGAGTCTGATGTAATATTGTCTTTACATTTCTGAGACTTAATATATCTTATGTATTTCCATTTGCGGCCCTCAGTCTCTGTTAAGGACTGAATGGTGATTCATTCATCTTATTCATTTTAGTCAGATATATTAAACTTCAGATTGAAGAGAGACACTGTAAAATGTGACTCTCCTCTGAAAAGGTTTGAACACTCCTGACCTAAAACATCCCTTCAACATCGGCTTGCTCTTAGATCATTGCTGTTCCTTATCTTAAACACTGATGTCATTAAAGGTCATTATATCAACATGAACGTTACTCAACCGTCCTACAGGCCACATAAAATGACACTTGTTTGTTGTCTATGGTCTAGAAAGGCGCTATATAAATAGAGATTATTTTTTATTATTATTATAATTCCGTATCTAAATTATTGATCCGTCCTTTCTCTCTTGGCATATTCTGATTTCGATCATGTGTTTTAAGTTTGTTAAGCTCTTATGTTAACACATAATTCTTATTATGGTAACATCTCCCTCTTATAATCATAGTTTATTTGCGTTTATTTAAATAGCTTTTCCACTCTAAAATACAAGACTAACGTCATGTTTGGCGATGGGTCCCGCAGCGCCCCCTGTTGGCATTATCAAGTCGTGTTATAAAATCCACCGCTGACTTGAGGTTCTTCTGCTTCACAGATTCCTGTTTCGGAGCGGTAACCAGGAGCACCCGGGAGACAAGATCGTGAACGCCACGGTGGAAATCCTTCCCTTGTCGGTAGGTGCTCTCTCACACTCGTAAACACTCAAAGATTGAATTACACTCGGCAGTCGCCCGGCAGACGGACCAGGTATTGATCATCGGGCGCCGCCGCTGCCAATAACTTGTCGAACACTCATCTGCACCTTCTCAGACGAGCGCATGTGTGCGACAGCTGCTCAATAACTCTCGATGCTTGCAGGAGTCTGGCGTGCAGAACAAAGAGCAGTACAGGCGAACTGAAGACCGCTTCTACAGGATCGGTGAGTCTGACCACATGTGTCTTAGTACACACACAACTACACACATTGTCGGTTTAAACTGGGTGAGACAAAAATGCTGCCAAAGTTTGTGCAAAACCTTGTGACGTGACTTATACCTGATTGGTCCTTGGTTTCTAATAAAGCTTGTGAGGGGTCTAATGTTAGTGGAAAGTCAGAATGGTAAATGAAAAATGTCGATTTTATATTTGTCTAAATTGAAAGGATGTAAGAAAACAAAAAAGTTGCTACTGATCGTAGGTCCATCCTTCAGGATCTTTAAACCCTGTGAGTTGCTGGTTTCAATCCCAGTACTGCTGTGAGGCAAGGTCGAACTATTGCGAGTCCGCCTGATGTAATGCAAGTCCCCTAGGAGTGCCAAACTCAAGGCTTGTGGGTAGAAATCGGGGGCCGCCTCTTACCTGACCCATGATTGTTGAATAGATACGAGCCATGTATCGACAGGACAGAGGAGCAGTTGTTGTTGTGTCGTCGAGAACTTGAATCTGGAGGGGTCACAGGAGTCGGGGGAGGAGGGGCTAGAATGTGGTTAAGTGCTCACTGATGAACCTAAAGAACAGTTTCAAATTACGCACACATGCACACAAACACACGGGGAAGTGTTCTATGTAGCATGTGAGCAGTTGTGCGTCACTGGCTTTTTTGTTCCTTTACAATCACTGGCTACAATTTCCCCCCCCTTTTTTTGTCGTTCCTTCAAAAACCCTTGATTTGTGATACTCTCACATGACTGATGGAACATGGCCCCTCCTGTTGTCAGAGGAGTGTTGTACAGTCACTGAAATACGTTTGTTAAAATATGGTTCTTATTTGTTTCTGGAATAAAACTGACATTGTTTGAAGATGATCAAAGCAAATGACCTGGAATTGTATGTTTCTTAAGATCACGAAATGCAGATCAGTCCAAATATGACCAAAACTGGTTTATCTAGTTTTATTTTAACAGTTGACTTCTTTTTGATGTTTCTACTTGAAGACCATCACTTGCTCACTCGCTTTAGTCTTCAGCTGTGAACTCTAACCTCCTTGCTGTAGGTTTTCTGTCGATCTCAGGTTTGAGGATTCATAAAGAATCGTCTTACCTTGTGTTTATTATAAGTACAGGAATATGTTTAACATTTTCTTCTTTCTGTGTGCTCTTCCTTCAACAGGCCACTTTGAGAAAGGCGTGGCAGAAGGAGTCATAGATCCTTCCTTCAATCCCATCCAGGCTCTCAGACTATCCGTCCTGAAAGACTCCGCAGTTTGGGCCATCGTGAGTGAAGTAAGTAGCTGTGGAGCCACTCCAGGCCCTTCCTTCGCTTACTGTGGCTCCTGCACTGTAGAGATGAAGAATTCATTTTTAAGAAAAGAAGACGTTTGAAATATATTTTTCAGTTCAATTGGCTCCTCCTATGATATTTGAACTACACCTAGTATTTTATATATTGTCCACATAAGAACATAAGAAATTACTTCAAAATAAAAGAGAATATTAGTAGGCAAATGTAGTGTAACTTTAAAAAAAAGATACATTCAGACTTAAAACTATTTTGCTGTTGTTTGTTGTCAAAATAAATAATAGTTTTTATTGAGGCGATTTCATGACAGTAACAGCATTTGAGTGAAAAATAAAGGTTTAATATCCTTGTCATCTGTTCAGAAGTTAATATCTGCAGCTTTGAGTTAATTTGTAATTTGGCTATCAAACTATCAAAATCGCTTTTTACTGCAGTTACACTTCCAAGAGGACGAGCTTAAAGAAACAGAAAAACAGAAAAAAAACCAGCCACATTATAGTCAATAAACTCACAACCTAATGTTGTGATGCAGAATAAAATAAAATAAATGTTTTCAATTGATTCACAATTTATTTTTAAATATTATCTGTAATGATTATATTCGGTTTAATGGTTTACTTTTGAACAGTCATTACTCTTGTCTGGGCTGTTATTTTAACAATGCCCTTCACTATTTACCTTTGTCTGGATGACCTATCGTAGAGTCCATGAGTGTCACATGACCACCAAACTGCTTTTACAGCAGTGGGTCAGAGACGGTGTTTACTGGGACACTTTTTGAAGTTACCAGGCAGATAAAAGCAGAAACTGACATAACAAGAGCTTTTATCTTGTTTTGTAAACGAGTAAGTTTGCTGTAAAATGGCAACGGCGAAACGAAAAATTTACGACATTGCAGTAACAAAATATGACAATAGAGGGAGCCAAACTTAATTTATTACAACATTAATTGGGAAAGCAAATTCAAAAAAAGGTCCAAGTCAATTGAATAGCTATTATACATTTGACTTGATTCACTAATTAATAACAATAGTACTTTTATATATTTTTCTAAATCCTACTTTTTACAGTTTCTTGCACCTGAATACAGGCAGAGGGCTGCTTGCTTGTGTAACAGCAGTTGTTCTCTCTCTGCAGATACACATCAAGAAGATCGCTGGCTGACCGGGAATCCAGAACTCTGAGAGACTCTGATGTCCCAGACTTTTAATAGCAGGCACATAGCAACCAGGAGTTGCTGGTCTGAGGAAAACCTCCGTCCCCTCCGTATAGTTCGCTTCTCATCTATCCACCTGCCTCTCCGTCTCCCTCACTCTCGTGCTCTTAAATCTTTCGTGAGAATGTGAATACTACTGTCTGAAGAGCGGCGCCCGACAGAGTCCGGAAAAACACGGTTCTGGAGGGCGAACCCGGGCCGAGCGGGGCGGTCGAGCGGCTGCCAAATCCCTCTATTTGCACTGTCACAGGCGCCACAGCACAGCCAAGAATGTCGCGTCATCTCTGACTCGTCTGTCCCGGATGTGACGTCGGAGGTTCAGATCGACACCAGCCCGAAACAAAACCCACTCAGAGAAATATCCCGAAACCTGGAGCAGTCAGCGAACACATCAGTTACTCACCATATCCAGTCTCACGTGGTGTGAGTCCAGCGATGGAAGAATCAGACATTGCCTTGGTGTTTTCTGGAAGGAATATATTGTTATATTATTACAGCTCTGACGATCGATGAAGGTGACTTAATTTATTTGAAATAAATCTTTAATTTGTACAAGACGTAAAATATATTTTTATTCTATTGAGGGATGTTTATGGATTTATGTTTGCTCTCTTAAGTCGCGGTTGTATATATATATTGTTCAATGTAGGAAGTTTTTTCCTCTTCAGAAGAGTTCTCTCTCTCTCTCTCCGTTGGTTTAGTTCAGACCAGAGAAGTGTGCCTTAAATCACCCGTCATAACAGAACTGTTCCCGCACACGTCTGCCATCTTTTTTACTGGCCCGACATCCTTCTTTTAGAAATGGTGCTTTGATGGCACTGCTGGCTGTTTACCACACAGATTCTTGTTTGCTTTGCACTGTTTTTATTTTAATTTTCTTTCTTTCTTGAACATCCCACCAATCACTTGTTGTATCTGCGCCACCTTCCAATCATCTCCACCGTTCACCCGGGTTTAACCTGTCACCGATTGGACAGGAAGTTATTGACTACTGATGGTTGAAAGCGCCTTGTTAGTGTGACCTAGACATGTGTAGTTGTAAATGCACATATCTCCCCGCCTGTGTTTGCAGAAGTTCACTTGTCCAGCGAGATATTTTAGCGGAAGGTCACTGTTTGTAATGTCCGTGCAAGGAGGAAGTGAAGTGCCTTTTTGTTGTAGAAGATGAGACATGTTTTCTAACCGTGCATGTTCACACGCAGCTACTGTAAAACTCAGTGTCCAGGATCCAGTGAATAATTTTGTCACCAATATTCATTTAATAACAGGATAAATGAATATATATATAAAAAAAAAAAGTAGTCTCGCACGTTCATCGTTTCATGTGCCTTCATTTATGTGTACGCCCGCCTCGCCGACAAGTGACGTCATTTTCATGAACATCTGAAATAAATGAGGAAAGTTGCTTGAAATCATTTCCATTTTAACGTGTCATTTGTTTCCGCATGACGTCACCAAATTTTCTTTTCATCGTCCCACGTTTATTTTTGGGTCCGGAAATAAACCAAAAGCGCAGTAGAAATGTTACCCTTTTTTTTTTTACCCCGAAACTACACTTCCCAGCAGCCCTTGTGATTATAAGTACATCCGGGTCGGGACTTCCTGTACAATATGGTGGCTGCTTGTGTAACAACAAACCCATGTCCCCGCAGCTAAACGTCTTTACAATCGTTAAGGATTTAGGAACATAATGCCGAAGTTCTACGAGGGTAAAGAAGAAGATCTCAGAGCTTGTGCTGGAGTCAGAGAAGACTTTAAAGATTGTCTCATTCAACATGATTGCGTTGTGAAGGTAAGTGTCTTCACCTGAGGTGAACACAAGTATGTACTTTAAACTATAATAACGTTATACTTACATAGCTTAAAGGGGGGGAACGTCGTACATGAATTAAAATCTTTACCATCCAAGCTTTTTAATGATTATCAAAAGGTGATTTTTTTTTTTAGTGTACACATGATTTTTGTCCACCTGACATTGTGTAGACTTTACTGTCAACTGTGGTCTTCAGTGGTCACTGTATTTCAAAATAATGAGGTGGACAGACATTAAAACATTTCACTTCTTTATCATCATCCACATGTCGATGTTGTTTTTTCAAGTCAAGTATGTTGAAGTGATGAAAACAAAAGCTAAAATTTGAATGTACTGAACTTGGCTTTTTTTTTATTTCATAAAATGAAACTAACGTTGGACAGTACTCTGTACCATGTGCCTCACTGATATAATGTACACAACAGGTCGGAATAATATTTTTTTTCCATTCAAATCCAAATCACTATTGAATAGTACATTTAAAATCGCAGAAGCTGCAATGAAATAAAGAAGATTCCAGACTCTACAGTAGATGAGACAGAAACAAAAGTAGACAGAAGTGCCTTCTAAACGTTTTCTGTTTTACTTGTTTTAAAATGTGCAAAAATAGCTTTTATATTCTATTGGTTTAGACTGTTTAATTTAGATTTTTTTTCCCTTTTAATATGCGTGGGATTTATAATTGTCTGGCATATCGTCCATTCCATGTGTCTTATACAGTTCTATGTAATGTATGGTTTAATTTTAACATTTAAGAAGTTAAATGAAGATGTTTTATATTCAAATAAATGTATGTATCCATCAATTAGTTTTAAACAGAGCGTTATGTGTTAAGAAATGTTGTGTTGGTCATGATGACCCCCAAAAGTAGTAAAAGAGTACATTTTAAAGAAAACTGTACAGTCAGCAATCTTTCTGGTCCTAGCTAGTTTGAGTTATTGGACTTAGTTAGTTGGATTTGTAGCTGGAGATTGATTGTGTCTGACCTTCAGGAGGGGAAACTGCCCAGTGAATGTTTGAAAGAAGGACACTGCTCAGCACTGCAGAACACTTTCTTCGAGTGCAAGAGATCGATGGTGAGTCTGTTTCTTTAGATCCCATCAGAGAAAAAAAGTATTCAGTTTCATAAAATCAGCGTTCGTTTCCGCAGCTGGACGCAAGGGCACGATTCAGAGGAAGGAAAGGATACTGAGGAACCGTGGGGTCATGTGACATCGGACGGCAGCTGCTGTCGACACGTCATGGACTGATGTTTTCTGACGGCAGCGAGGATATTAGAGCTCAAGTAATGGCTGCTGAGGTTGTTCTCAGCTTGTGGTGTGAAATATTTTAATGCAATAAACTCACAAATTAATGGTTGTTTATTTTTTATTTCACTTCCCGACATAATGTCTCACAAGGGCCAGGCATCCAAGAGATACTCAACATGTAATACACAAGTAATTTTAGGTGAGGGTCAAGCATCACTTCAGAGCTGCCATCATCATCTGCTCAAACCTGCTCATGTCCACCTTCTTCAGGATGAACGCTCGGTGTGTTTTCTTCAGCATGTCCACCGTGTCCACCACCATCATCCCTCGGGTGTGCGTGCCGGTCAGCTCCACGCTGACGGGATAGCAGTCGCTCTCCAGGATGTACGACTCGTCCACCGCGGCCGCCGCCGCGTACGAGTCACAGGAGATTAAACCGGAGCCGCCGACAAACTCTTTGTCGAAGTCCCCGCCCTTGCATGCGTCGATGCTGTGACGGAAGATCCGAGCCATGAACCGGGCTTTGTTAGAGTCCTGAGCCAGCCATGTGTCGCAGAACTCCTGAAGACGAGCGCAGACGTTCTTGTTAAACATGTTTTTAAATTGACTTTACTTATTTATTAGCTCTTAAAAAGTGTAGTGTAGTTTCAGATCTAATTTTTAACAAGTAGTTTCTTATATATTATACTTATTAACTATAACAAACTACTTTTTTTCAATTTAATGATGTCATTTTATCGTTAGTTTTATTTAATGTAGTTCCTGCAGTAAAGTAATGCAGTTGTTCAACTTTTTCTGAAAATGTTATTTATAACATGTGCATTTAACATACTTTTTTTTAAATCTATAATACTTTAAATATAATTTGAAATGTTTAATAATCACATAATACATTGAATTAAGAAACTTATTTTAAGTGACTGATTCAAAACTTCAACTGTGAACTGGTATTTAACGCAAAGTACATGTTGCATGTATTCTCTTCAAATTGTTATATGAATAAAATTGTATTTTTTCTTTTAAGTATTTTTTGTATTTTTTATTTTTGAGCAATTACATTTTTCTTAATATTATTGTAGTCTTGTAGTCTATTAATTTTAATACTATTTTTTTTAACTTTTCTTTTTCATTTTATTATATATATTTATATATTCTTGCCAAGTTTGGACAAAAACATGAACACTGACTACATTGAAAAAAATTAATTCATTTCTATTTTTTAACTTTAAGTGAGAAAATAATTATAATAGAAAATAACTTCAAAAATTATTTTTACAATCATAAAATATGTCTTGATTTCCTGAAGTGAGATAAATCACAGTATTTAAATATGTACTCGGATCATTTTCAAAGAATCTGTGAGCTCACCCAGGACAGTTTGCTGAGGCAGGTGAACTCCCAGCAGGCCAGGTATGTGGGACACAGGAACTCGTTCAGGACGATGTAAGCAGCCTCTGGATCTGCTGTGAAGTTGAACTCCCCGCACACGGTGGTGTTCCCTCGTGCTGCAGAGGATAAGATCAGTTGATGACGATGATGAGATGGAATTCCTTCGGTGAATGTCGGACTTATCATCAACAAATTAATTCACTCACACTCTGTGTTTCCTCCCATGATGTAGAGCCCTTTGAGTTTACTGGGCAGAGATGGATCCAGTCTGACAGCGAGGGCCAGATTGGTGAGTGGTGCTGTGGCAACTAGTGACACCTGGAGGGAAAGGAGGGTACTGCAGATATTCAACATGGTCAACATCTCAGAATATAATTCTTTATTTGATGGATCTTTACCTCTTGTCAAATTTTTTATGTTCATCTGAGGTGTGTAACTACGTGTGTGTATTGGCCATAATCTGGTGATCCGAAACACATCATGATATATGTATTTATTACTATATATTTGTAGTATTGTCCAAGTAAAAGTCTGGCATCTCTGAATTGACAGACCACATGACTCTTGCTTCATTTCTTTTAAACCAAAATATGTCCAAACATCAGATTTAAAAGCTGCTGGAGACGACTGTATCCTCTCGTCCTCAGTCATCACAGGGATCTCTTGGGATTTTAATGTATATTTAGCTGCAGAAGATGGCACTAATGCTGCCATCCAGCGGTCAGAAGTTTAATTGCAACACAAAAATGAAAAAAGAAATGTGCTAAATATTTTAAAGTTAATTGTATATAAAAATTATTGTTTCATTATACTTTTTTTATCAACTGTATTGATATGTAAACGATAAAAGAACTTTGATAGAAATAAAATATGAATTGAGAAATAAATCGATACAGTATCGTGAAATAGCTATTTTCGTGGAACTCCTCCTCACCTCTCCTGGGTTTTCATTAACAATCCTGATCATGGCTGACGCTGCAACCTCTGTCTGAAGCAGGTCCAGACTGGGGGCCCCGGGGTCCGGAGCGTCACCGAACCCATCCTGACCGTGGAAGTGTCCTGCATTAATGCTATTCCCCAGTATTGGCTTCGCTGCTCCTCTAAACACAGGGACCTTCACCAGAGAACAAAATGCTGTGTCATCAAGATGAATCCACCACCTTCTGCGCCTCCTCACCTCCAGTCTGTTGCACGCCTGCAGAACTCGCAGCGTGTTCTTGCACACGTTCTCCACCGTGGTGTTTCCGTGCACGCAGGTGACCCCCAGCAGCTGCACGTGAGGCGCAGCCAGCACCAGCATGATGGCCTGAGCGTCGTCCACGCCACAGTCCACGTCCAGCAGCAGCTTCTTCTGCATCCTGGAGGCTGAGGATCAAATTAAATGAAAGTCAAACTAAATGATAAAATGAAGAATATTCTCTTGATGATAAATAAGGTTCAAGGTTCAAGGTCTGTGTCTTTTGGAATCCAGCTGAAAATATTCCTTGTGCCACATAATGAAGTCTATTTTCTCTTCACAATATATGCTAAACCCTGACACAATACAGTTACACACGTGGAAAAAAAGTTTTATATGAATATGTATAATTGCATTCTTATAATTATAAAAAGATTAACGAAGTAATAATATATTTATAGAATTCTCTTAAGCTTAAACAAAACATGTTATGTTTTATTTAGTCCTGTCAACAGATAAAACAAATTGTGGAGTTTATTTATTATTATATTTAATGGATTTTATACGGGGTTTTTTTTACCTAAAAAGGGCTGGGAAAAGCCTTCAAATTGAGTTTTTTTTTTTAACTTAATTCATTGTTGTGGCAGAAACATTGAAATACAAGGGGGAAAAAATATATTGAGTCATTTAATGTTTTGAGAAAAAGGAGTTGAATCTGAGTATTTATTTGTATTTAAATCATCAGAGATGTGTCGAGGCAACAGTGGTGCTTCACCTGCGTCAGAGATAAGGTTACGTTGCCTTTAACACGGTTTACAGCACAGGGGGGAACATTTATTTCATGTGTATTCGATGTAGAAGATGAAGAACATAATCCATCTATTTAAACCCAACATCTCAACAACATATAACCAGAAATAGTGAAATAAAAGAATGAAAACCTGTTGTCAGGTGACACGAGCTGATCTTTGTTGGTCCTTGTCTGTCAGGCAGGAACGAGAAATGATCTACAGAGAACAACCTTTGATCGATAAAAAAAAAGTTAATAATAAATCCAAATGAATGTTGTTGCTTTTTTTCAACGCTATATGTATATGTAATATAATATGAAACACGTGGTGTCGTGAACAATTACATGAAATGCATCACGATATGTTTTGTTTATTTATCAAAATGTGCATTTCTACTGAACTTTTTTAAGTATTGCGACTTTGAACAACTATGTCTAATCGCGGTAAAAACTAACTATTATAAGAAATCTGAGCTTAAACCTCCTAAAAACGGAACTTCTACGACGAAGAGCAGACACCGGAAGCAGCCGGATAATTGCCGCCATGTGAGCAGACAGAGATCGTGTAGATAAGATGACGTCTCACACTGTTATTTGTGTGACTTAAATAAAACTATGCTGTTAAAAAAGTGTAGCCTCATTTGGAATAAATCATATCCTCACATAATTCTATATTTATTTAATATTCAATTTGGTTCAATTATGGTAAAGATAACGACACAAATATGGATAAACCGGACTAATACTGCACCGTGTAAGAACTCCTGTCACTGACTCACTCACGAAATTAGCTCAGGTTTAAGAACCAGTTTAAATAAAAAAATATATATATATATATTTTTACGTTATTTATTTATTCTGCATTCTTGTATAGTTTTATACTGAATTTCCTAGATCATAATTGAAAGAAAGCTTTAAAAAATGATTTCAATTTAAGTGTAACGTCAGACCTTAAACTCCTAATAATAATAATAAAATAAAATAAAACTTAACGTGTTTAAGTCTTTATTCATTACCAGGATTCTGCAGCCAATTCCCCAAAATGTTTTCTTGTCCCACACTTGTGGACTTACAATTATAACGACAGCAAATCAATGAACAACATGAGCATGTAAACATATCAAATAAATCAGAAGCCAGCAGGGAGTTGCACCAGAGACCTGGTTCACTAACAACAGACATGTTTGTCTATGCAATATGCATCATTGTTCTTTTACAAAGGCAGTCCTTCATTAAATCCCTCATGCAGGTAAAACACAAACAGCTCGTGCCAATTCGTCCATTTTAACCAAAATAGTTTGTATGTACAGGTAACCAGCGCTGAATTAACCCTCTGAAATCCTCTTGATATGTGAAATTGTGTGCAGTAATCTGAGAAGTTCCTAGAAAACTCTAGGTTTCTGTGCTTTAAGATGCGTTCAGGGTCCTTCAGAAGCAGCAGAAACTATGTGTTGTGTAGGTCCAGAATCACATGAATGTTGCAAAAACGTGTTGCATCTTCTGGTCACAAGTTCAGCTAGCTAGACTTGACCCTGCTGAACCTGGGAATTGAACCAGCCACCTTTCCATGCAGACTCTGATAGTATTTGATTAATGCAACTGAGTTGAATTTTAGTTGAAACAAAACAATCATCTGGCAGAGACTCCTGTAGAGCTGCTAATCTTTCTTTAAGTTTTCCATTTACATTTTTCCTCAGTTCATCTTCTTTGCTGACCTGATAGAAACATTAATCCCACATGCTAAAAATGTACTGTAGTATTTAAATACTTCAGATCCTTGCTCAATTTAACACATTTTACCGTCAAACTATGCCCACTGTACTAGACCCTGTGCTACATAGTTGGCTCTGTTTTGCATGTTTTCAATCACTTCACAATACTGGTCCAAAGGTTGATAACTGGCTTCCATGAATTTTCAGAATAAAACCATCATGACCACAAGAATCATCCGTCGGATCCAAACCCATGATTTAAGGAAAAAAAAGGTTTTTTCTTCTGGGTATGAATGAGGTCTGATACAAATGGTGTCAGGAGTGGGATGAATCACTGTAAAACCAAAGCTAATCCTAGCATGTCCATGTAGCAGTACTAGATGCAGACAAGAAAGTAGTAGCTTTTTGAACATGAATTCATCATGATAGATATCACAGCCTCACATTGTCAGTTTCTAATTTGAATTCATGTAAAATTCTGCTTTTTGATTAAAGTGTGTTTCTACTTCTACTGAGGGGAAACGGCTATCAAACACTGGTACAGATATCTAACTTTTCACGAAGTGTTTGCGTAGTGACATCCTCAGTCTTTGGTCTCAGTCCAGCTTTTAGGTCTCCACTTTGCCGTAAGTCCCCTCTGGAGGACGGTATTGTTTAGGAAAGGCCTTTAGCTGGAGAGAGTTGAAGGCATATTTTCGACATCCCACGTTCTTCATGGTGTTTTCTCTTCTGCAGCCCTCGCTGTGGAGCACATTTATGGATTATAGAAATGTGTTTCTGTGGTAGGTTGACCGTGACGGGCTCACCTGCGCATGCAGTCCAGAGCCTGGTAGAAAACCTGCGGGGCGAGCGCGTGCTCCTGCTGCAGGATCTGACACTGCTCCAGGGTCAGCGACATGGCCGTGCGGTCCTTGGCACTTTTACAGCTGGTGAATCTGACGCCGTTCAGCCGCCGGCAAGTCTGCACCGGAGGTGAAGAAGGTATTGTGAAAATGTAGCTGGACTTAAGAGCACTCATTGTGTCTACATTTCATACTTAAAAAACACATTTGTGTTGTGTTTATAACACTGATAATGAAAGTTTCTGAGTCTGAAGTCTATTGTCTTTAAATTTGGACAATTGTTTACTGTAAGAAAAGAGTCGTACAATTGAATATCATGACATTTTTTCAAGATACCATATCAATATTGAACAGCACTGTATCGATATTATTGGGATTTCTTTCTCATTGTAAGTAAGTAAGTAAGTAATTTTTATTTGTATAGCGCTTTTCCAGACCAGGGTCACAAAGCGCTTAAACAATCGAAACAATATTCAATAAAGTATATACTTTAAAGGTCAAGATAAGATTGTATTGTTATTATGGTTATTTTATGGTTTATATATAAATATATGGTTTTATGGTTTATATATAAATTAAGTGTATGTTAAATACTATAATTAAATGTATTCATTTTTAATTCATCACTAACATATACATTTTCACATTGATGACTGAGGACAAGAGGATACTGTAGACTCTAGCAGCAATTAAAGCTGATGTTTGGACATATTTTGGTTCAAAACAAATGAGTCAGCTACGACTTCGTCAAGAGTCACGTTGTCTGTAGATTCTGCAACAACGAGTCAAGTACTCGACAATACTACAAATAAATCCTTGTTCCTACAGTATTGCAATACATCGTATTATTTCCCCTGTATCATGATCGTATCGCCAGACTGTTATTTTTGTATTTAATCTGGACAGAAATATGACAAATCAGCTATGATAGACTGTTGCATTAAATTATTTTAATAAATAAAGCAGTTCAGTTGGAGTTTAACTGTTTCATGTTTTAAGTGTTGTATCTTCCTTAACACAGCTAATGTGAGTTTTCTTTGCCCGTTCTCCAAAAATATTGTCATTGATTGTTAGAAATTGTAGGGTTCCATAATAAAAGTACAGATACTTAAATCTATATATGCACAAAAATGTGACATTTTTAGAATCAGGATCAGAATAAATAAACATTTGGATGAGATGCAGATGGATGAGATGGAAAAGTGAATCCACCTCGGCTGCCTGCCACAGTATCTCTACGTTCTTGCTTTTCTTGCTGTTGACATTCTGGCTCAGCAGTTTGAGCAGCTCCGGGAGAGAAGTGGTGCTGCGAGAGGGAGGAAGACCTGAAGAGGAGTGGAGAGATGAAGAAACATATATATCTACGTCTTCCCTCTGATGTTCACTCACAGTCTTCAGACAGAACTTCTCGGAACTGGTCGTAATAGAGACTGAGGCGGGAGAAACTCTCCATGTTGATCACTTCTTGTAGTGTTGTGTCTCCAAACCTGGAAGTTATTTTAGTAAAATTAAAGTAAGATCACATTTCTGCTACGTATGGTGTCAGAGGTAGGATGGCTTATACTCGTTACTCATTCGAGACTCACTTCTCTGCCATGGTCTGTTGTTCGTTGATCCCGACGTTGAACAGAACCGGCTGAACTCGCAGCAGCATCCCGTTCTGGATCTCCCGAGGCAGAGTTTCAAAAATGGCCGCCGGCATCGGGACGCGGACGTTGAAGCCGTTCCTGTTCCCGGTGATCACAGGCAGCATGTCGGGGCTGAAGCCCGAGGTGGCCTGGGTGATTTTAAACGTCACGTTTCTCAGGTCGTTGACCCCAACGCTCATGTCCTCCAGCATGGCCAGTTCCTCTCCTACATGGAGGATATATGTCGTGAAATATTTAGGAAAGAAATGTATGCATGGATGGAAGACATTGTACAGATGAAAAAATATACCTGGTCACTATGAAAAGGTTCATTATTTTAGTTTAACTGAAAACAGCACTTTGTATGAATATGATGTGGTTCATAAGGACATGGTACCGTAGGTGCTGAGCAGACTCTCATATTGAACCAAGAGTCCAATGGTGGGGAGTTGCCGCAGGAAGCCGGAGTCACAGAGACAGTTTCTCAGTTTGAGAACAAAGCCACAGATCAGAGCCGTCAGCTGTAAGAAAAATGGTGACATTTTTATTTATTGAGGAATTATTTATTGGACAGTAAAGAAAGAAGGAGAAGAGAGTGCAGACAGGGTGGAGACAACTGTGATGTTATAGTAGTAAGTATACTATAACTATAGGTTTTTACTTTTTCGAGATATATTAATATGGAGGTAGTTTTGGTTCTTTATTATTCTAGCCAAAAATAGTACTTAAAAAAAAGAAATATTTAAAAAGATCTATCAATAAAAAAAAAAAATTGCTTGAATCCAAAAATATTTTCAATTAAATATAACAAAGAAAAATTCACTTCAATTAAAAAATATGTAAAATAATTGATTTTAATTTGAATTCAATTTAAAGCAACTTTTTTAATTTGAAGAATTATTAGTCTTTTATTAAGGTAAGGTAAGGTAAAACTTTATTGAAATTGTTTTTTCCAATAGCCACAGAAAATACAGCAATTTTTCATAAAAAATAAATCAAAATAAAATAAGAATAAGAACAAGAACAAAGAGAAATAAAGACAAAGAACAAGATCATACGATCTAAGTCTAAATGATTATTATTAGAGCTTTACTGTTTAATTGTTTCTACGTAAGCATAGACGAACGATGTGATTTATTTCAGGTGATTGAGCTCAATGTCTTTCAAACCTCCTCGTACCGTCTGACAGAAGACGACGTCACGGCGATACTGCATGGTGAGGCTCATGGCGATGGTGGGGGCGCTGTCCTGCATCAGCAGGAACACCATGGCCTTCTTGGCTTTGTCGCTCATCACGGACGACGAGTCGTTGAGGCGGGACAGGAGGGGGTGCAGGGCCTCGTTCCACTCACCTGAAGACGCACAAACCCGTCAAAAACATGCTTTCTTTTCATTTATAAAACTTCTTTTGTCTTACCTGGGGATGTTTTTTCCAGAGGTGGTGGGTTGTCTGTCAGAAGAAAAATAAATATGTTAATAATATTAATACATTTTTTAAAAGGTAAATATATTTTATATAATATAAATAAGCATTACATATACTGTATATATAACCTTTTAATCTTATTTAATTTAAATTAAAAAAATTAATGCATGTATAGACAATGTTGCTTTAATTTATTACATGCTTATGGGAACTCAGTCCACAGTCTAAAAACATACAGAGATTGATTGAAATCTCTAAATTGTCTGTAGGTGTAAGTGTGTGTGGATGGTTGTGTGTCTTTGTGTGTCCTGTAACCTTTGCAGGGCGTCCTCTGCCTCTCACCCTAAGTAGCTGGGACAGGCTTGACCCCGGACAAGGGCATCAGCGATAGAAAACTAAGCGAGGAATCATCTTCCTACCTTTCTTGGGATCCTTCAGATCCTCCTCTGCGTCAGCGAACACGTCCTCCGAGCTGCTGTCGCTCTGGAGCTTTGCCCGGCGAAGCAGAAGATCCACTTTCTGGATCACACACTCCAGACTCTTGTCCACGTTCAGCCACACTTTGTCCTGGTGCACAAACATGTTCAGTTAAAGACCGTTTCCGTGACGACGTGTGCAGAGACGGGAGGTCTTACCCACTCCTCCTCCTGCATGTCCGCCTGCATGGAGGCTCGCTTGCTCCTCCGGGCCTCCCTGCTCTCGGCGTGGTACGAGGGAGAGGTGGAGGCGCGAGAGGGTGAGGTCGGGTGACGGCAGGGGGAGCGTGACGGAGAGCGAGAGGAGGGCGAGAGGGAGGTGGAGGAGGGAGACGGGGAACCCTGCAGGGTCATATCTGGTCGAGCTGCAGCGAGAGCCACGATGGCTGAGGACAGAAGCTTGGAGTCGCACACGGTCACCAGCTGACGAGTCTGTGAAAGAAATAAATGAATTCTCAGCTTCAGGATGATGATTAAATCCTCTACATCACATGTGTCAATCTTGATCAATCAGAGGCCCAAAATATTAAAGAAGTCGAGGTCACAACAGGAAGTATGATTGTTATATTACCGTTCGATTTTTGGAGTCTCATTTTATCCAGATTGTCTGTGTTTTTGTCCTTAAAAAATCTCATAAATCTATTTCATTCCACATCTGTTTTCCTTTCTGTATAATTTCTGACATTGTTTGAAATGTTGAAACTTTAGATGTTCTTTTTAAAGTTTTTAATATAACAATTTGAATATTTCAGAAACAACTTTTATTTTTTTAATTTAAAAATGTTGATATAGTGCCATCATTTTTATATTGATTTAAAAATATATATACATTTAGAAAAATGTGTGCATTATTGGAACTAGAGTAAAATAAAGGTTCTTTATTTTTTTTTTAAAACATTCATTTTTGTGTTTTTCTTAAATTCTACCTTAGAGAATTGAACTTTTCAAATATAGAAATTGTAAACTGTTCAAGAAAAACAAGTTAATGATTGAATTCAGTTATTCAGAAAAAAAAAATCAATACATTTTATACATAAATTCAAACATTCCAAATTTTGATGGCATCAATATACTTCCATACTTGGCGTGTCATATTTGGCCCACATTCCATGAGTTTAATATAGGCGCTCTAGACATGAAAAGACCTAAAGAATTGTGACTTCATTTTTGTGTGTTACTGTGTAGTACCTTCTCCGTGAGGATGGCCAGAGTTCTCTCCAGAGCGTTGGCCGACTTGTCTTTGGCAGCTCGGCTCAGGCGCTCAGTGTAGTAACACACTTGAGTCTTCAGAGTGTTGATCTGAGCGATCAGCTCCTTCGCCTTCACCACGTCCTGCTGCTGGTACGCCATCGCTTTGGGGCTGGAGGTCTGAGAGCCAGTGGAGCTGCGGATAAAACCACAAAGTTCATTGACGACTGCAGATTTTCAGTAGGAAAATCCAGAGATCTTCTCACCTCTCGTCTCCGTGAGCGCTGCAGACAGAACAGTGAAGAGCGTTAGTGATGAAGTAGTCGTATTACAATACTTTTAACTCACTTTTTTCGAGCCTCCTCTAACTTTTGAAGCATTTTTCGGAGCCCGCATCCTTTGAAGCCTTGATGGTGAGCTGCTGGAGCCCCGATGGTCACCACGTCGTAGGTGTGGTCTGAAGATGACCGTTCAATTATCATCAATGGATTCTTTTCTCAAATATATGGGTGGTTTTAGTTTAGGACGATGACTCACCATAGCCCGTCTCTCCTTGTACTCTCATCCTCTGAATGTGAAGGTTGGTGGGAATAAACTCCAGTTTCCTCTCTGCCTTCAACGTGCTGGACTTAAACGAGGGACCTGCCGACAACCAGATGACAATTGTTGGTGAATTTATAGCGAGTCAGACGTTATTGGTTATTAACCTCATTCATTTTATTTGAGAAAATATAATAAAATCAATTGTTTTTTCATCATTTGTAATTCCATTAAATATTATAACATCATATAAAAATTATTAGATCTATTTTGTAGAATCAGAAACAGCTTTTTTCACCCAAGTATATATTGACAATATACAGAGAATCTTTCTTTTGCTGTTATTGCCTTTTTCAGGAATATTTATTTTGTGCAGAAAGAAGATGGAAAAGTAATAGAAATATAATATAAATAAAATACAATAACGTACAGAAAATATATATAATATATAATAATAATATAGACAATAGTGCAAGAACAATCAGTGATACATATATTAAGGTAAAGATAATGGAATTTGACACCAGTAGGAATGTACCTGTGATAAGAAACTGTTCCTGTGTTGAAAAGTACATTTATTCATTGATTTTCAATACATTGTTAAACCTCTTTTTTAATTTTATTTCAAATGTTTATTGACGATCCACAACATCGACAAATAGGTATTATTATATAGAGATATTTTAATATTTTCTCATTGAAAATCCATGTAAAAATGCATTTTAATGACTATAAACCAGAAATAAATATTGATAATTAAAGAAAATTAATACTAAATAAGACTATTTTTGTAATTCTGTATTGAATCTTATGACTTTTACTTTGAATATTAAAATGAAAACAGTAAAAATAGTAAAAAGTAAAAGTTTTAAACTTGAATATTTAACTATTTGAAAGGTTAAGTTTGTTGAGTAATACATACAGGATTAACATTCAGTATTTGGTCGCGCAAACTATTTAAAGAACAACAATTTGAGTGCCCTGTAGATATAGAATTTTGGTAAAATAGAATAAATAATCTAACAGAGATCATCAGACCTTTGTATTCATGCAGGTCACTGATGGTCTCCTGGTACGTGAGGATGATGGTTTGGTACTGCGTGATGATCTGCCTCCTCAGGTTCTCCCAGCATGGAGAGAGCTCGCCCAGTTCTTCCAGCTCACACACCCTGCGAGGTAACAAGAGTTGTGAGCGAGATCCTTTGAAATTCTTGTACAAGCTTTAAATCAAACTAATATTCCGTATTAAACACCTGACTGCATCTTCCTCCAGCAGCAGTTTGACGAACTGTCGCGGGATGTGCAGCGACAGAACGCTCTCGGCCATCTGCTCCAGCACCCGCAGGTGGTTTCCATCTGTGGTGGGGAAGCGGTACGTCTGGGACATGACGCCTCCAAACACTGAAGAGGGAAACGAGGCCTTAAATCACATCTTCATAATACAACAGGAAGCCTGTTGTTTTGAACGACACTCACCCGCCTTCAGCAGCGGATCTTTACATAAAGATGAGGACTTGGATTTGATGGAGGAGGATTGAGTCAGACTTTCGTCCACAGGTAGAAGCATCTGTCACACAATGATTTGAGATCATTATCTTGCTCCTCATCATTTATAATGGACGACAAATCACTCAGATTCTCTGTCTATTTACACAACAATATACAAATTGTCAGAATCTACTTATGGTTCCACGCACACGGTTCAGGACCTGAGGAGAGAAATCTTTTCAGGCTGTTGCTCCTAAGCTTTGGAACTATCTTCCTCTCTCTTTGCGCTTGATGGATCTACTGACTCCTTCAAGAAACATCTTAAGACGTTTTTATTTGTTCAGGCTTTTCCTTGATTTTCTGGAACTCCTGTTGTGTTATCAGTTTTATCTTGGATCTTTAAAGTATATACTTATTGTTTTGATTGTTTAATCGCTTTGTGACCCTGGTCTGGAAAAGCGCTATATAAATAAAAATTACTTACTTACTTACTTACAAATTGATGTCGTTTTCGAACACTGCTGACTTTGTCTCACTCCCTCTCACAGAACTCATATATAAGTTACTGTATATGAACCGTTGCCGTCTCTCACCCGTCCATTGACCGTGTCTCCTCTTTGTAATCGTGCCACGGGCGTCCTCTGATCGCGCTTCTCCTCCACCTGCCAGGCGATCACCGTGATGTTCCCGACTCGCTCGCTGTCAGCTGACCTGCGGTTGTGGATCTCTTAGAACCGGCAGCTTGGGTCAGTACGGCTGTTAATGTGGACTTACTTTAGATTGAGGTGCAGTCTGTGGTGCTTGTCCTGCAGCAGCTCCTTGACCGAGAACATGGCCGAACCCAGCATGTACATCTGTGAGAGACAACCTTTTTATGTCGTGTTTCTGGTACAATGCAGTGATTTAAGAAAGAACTTACCGTGCCCTGCGTGCGATCTTTCACGTCGTAGACCGAAAGTTTGACCTGAGTCTGCTGCGTGATCATAGCGTCCTGAAAGAATGCGATGCTGCTAAGGAAGATGGGGTTGCTGGTTCCCTGCAAAACCAACAGAGTTAGCGACTAGATCGGGATTCCCTCGCAGACTCGTCTTTACCTCGATGATTTCAGTCTGAGCGTGTTTAGTCCAGAAGGCCTGCGGCGGCGTGGTGCAGCTGACCGCCACGAAGCTGGCAGGCTTACGGTCCTGGGCAGGCGTAACCAGTTCACTGCAGGCTGTAAACACGGAGGAGATTAAACTAACCTCTGGATTTAATAGCGGGGAAGTCACTAATCCACTGTTGGGAACAAATGTGACACGATGACTTCAAGTGAGGAGCCAAACAATCTGCACGAATGACGTGTCTTGTAGCTTTTAAGGAATCATTCAACCATAGACTGTATAAAATAACGGAGGTAGTACCTGAAACACAATTTTGAAGCCAAATAAGCCCGACTCTGGTCAAGAGGTAGATTTCCAGTGGGGTCAATTATGATTGGCTGATAAAACCACGCCCAGTTAGCTCAAATCCATAGCAGCTCCTTTCCTTTGGCTTGGCAGCCCTTAAACACAGTGCCAGATTATAATGTGCCCCCTGAGGAAATTGAATTGCCAACACCTGGTTTTAATGGTCTTGGTCTTCTATTGGATTTTCTCCTTCACGCCCAGTCTTGTTCGGTAAAAGTTGCTTCGGGTAAAAATAACTCAAATCAAGGTATACAGAAATGAACACAGGTGAGTGTGGTCTGTTCAGTAACGTAAGAACAGCTGTGGTGCATTCAATAGCGTGGGACTTGTTGGGCTAAAATCAGACTTTTAGTTGACTGAAACTGGACTAGGCCATAAGGGTTTGGAAATGACTGAAACACTAAAACCAGAATAAAAGCAACAGCAAAAATAATGTATTTGTCTTGGTATTTATCTGGAAAAACCTTGGTCTTGTTTTGGTCTTAACACTGAATCTTGTTCTCATGTGAGGTGATCTCGACTTCACGACAATTTTGTGTTGTTTTTTTCATGTTTGAGGATGAAATGGGGTTATGGTCTGTAGGTCCTCTTTTCTTCATGACGACGTTCCCTTTACGAGTTCATTTTCAAACATCCATCTGGATCCGTGAATCATTTGAAGATTTGTCACTCTCTGTGGCGCTAAAGGAGTTGCAGATCTCACCCGCTCCTACAATTGGAATTGTGTAAGCGAGGTCATGAACGCTGCTGACAGTGACAAACCTTAAACTAGCTTGCAGATCCAGATGGTAATATACCACCAAAATGTTTTAATCCGCTTTCTTGTCTCATTATCAGCAGTTCCTCAAAGATTCATTGAATCCATTTTTGAGTTTTTTGAAAAGAAACAGCTTACGACAATCACATGACCAGTAACCTTCTCTTTGTGAAGCTGCAGCCGTGACCCCTCATAGCTTCGACCAAATAGATCTGACGACACACTCACCCACACTGAACTCCAGCACAGGCTCGTCCGGGTCTTGGCTATTTCCTGACATCAGAGGACAGAAACAAAAAACGCACCATCTTATTTAACGATCAATGGACAGAGCTGGTTGCCATGGTAGCATTTCCTTAGTTACCTGACAGAGCTAACCCCATCATCTCGGCGGAGAGATCAAACGTGTTGGCCCTGTAGACCGACCACGGCCGGTGGCGAGGGCTGCGCTCCCTCCCGGACCCGGAAGCCTCTCGTCTCGGATTAGGATTCATTTCGCAAAATTTGTGTTGCAACACAGGATGTTCAAGGTACTTGTGAAGAGTTTAAGTCCTCTGGCGTCTTAGAATAATTCTATGGATGAACCTGGAAGTTGAAAAATCATCAAATCATCACCATGGAAACACTTAATGCAGTAACAATTTCAAAAAAGCCTTGAATGTGCTGGAAATGTACCTTTAAAGGTATTAATAAAGTCAGTATAATCTTCCCTTAATGGAAAAATAAATGAGATTTCACAAAGCAGTAAGATGCATGACTCCCTCATCTTCTTTCATTTATTCTCCTGCTATTTCAGATATAAATAGGTTTTTGTAGAGCAGCATGACCATCTGAGGGATGAAGTGATATGTGTATTGAAATAGAGACACAGTTTCCATTTCACACAGTTGGGTAAAGGATTCTGAAATCGAGGGGCAGGAAGTTGCTGTCAAAGAAAAAAAAAAAATAATAATTTTTCAATAATGTCGGACAATCCTTTTTTCATAAAGTAAAAAAAATAGGCAAAAGCTAGCAAGATAAATACGCCACAACATTCATAATATTATATTCAAAACTGACAATAGTAAAACCATTTCATATCACTTTTAAAGTAATAGGAAGTGTAATTGCTGATATAATGTTACTACGCCTAAAAACTAATATCTCTTTGAATCACAATGTGAACTTAAACTTTAATTTACCTTTTATTTTAAACCAACCATCCAGTGAGCCACAGAAAATGACTTGGTGGGTCTTAAGTTTGAGACATGTGTGACAGAATAAAATTAATAAACAAAATGAGCTGCTTGGCAGAGGCCTGCACTCTCTGTATACTTTTCTCTTCATTATTTCAGGTTTCATTGATATATTTGATCCAGTCTTTCTCTGAACATGTGGCCACTTGTATGTGTGTGTCGCTGTGTATTCAAGTGCAAAGCCCCTTTGCTTACATCGTCTATTTATACACACAATGACGTCACTCGCATTGAAAGCCTTTTCCTGCGCTGCTCACTCGTATGGACTCAAAATGATCCGCCTCGTCTCAAAACAACTGCCACACGTGCCGCTCTCATGTGAAACAGAAACATGACACAATGATGTTCTGCCTCATTAGGATAAACTCGTCAATAGAAGCCTCTAACGTTTCACTAATCTGCTCGGCCCGGAGGAAACCACCCACCCAGGCTTTAAAAACCACTGGAGCCTTCGGATCATCAGCGTCGTCGCATCTGTCTGACGATCATTAACCACATGCAGAGACTCCATGCCCCGGAGTTCAGAGCACTTAAGGAGGTTGTTTTTCTTAATCTCTGTAAATTCTCAGCATATGCAAATGATCCGATGCCTGATTAATGCACAGTGTACATAATATTTGTTTACCAACTAAAAAATGTACTATAAAAAAACTTGAAAAAACTAATAAACAACAAGGATTATATTATAAATTCTAAAATATTTATCCTCAATAACAGCTGGAGAAGTTAAACCTACTTAATTTCATAAGATAAAAAAAACAAAGCCCCGTTGTGCATTTTTTATTAATTACTTGGTAGAATTTTGTTTGAAAGTCATTGCATTTCAACAGGGTAAGGACAAGGAACAGAAGGTCAGCCGATCAAAGCCCAGTCGCTGTGGTGAGCCCTGAGGCAAGGTCTTCGCTTGAAGAAAATGTAAAGTGAACCATTTGTCTGCGGCTTGTTGGTCGCAGAGAAAGTTGTGGGTTACAAGTCATGATACAAGTCAATTGTATTAATCATCTGTACTTTCAAATATATGGTAGTTAAAGAACACACTTAAGATAACATCGACTTTGTGTTTGTTGCAGCTGCAGATGAAGAGAATAATATGTCTTTTTTAAACTGCATTGTTTTTCACTTATTCATCTCTTTGTCGCTGAAAGTGCACTGTCATCAATCTTCTTTCCACTCCAGTCTTGCTTTGCCAATGTTCCCTTGCATCCCTGATCTTCTCAATTTCCTCTTATTGATCCTGATTTAGCACATCCTTCGACCAGGGGTTTGTTTGGCGTCCCTTGAGCCTAATCCACAGGTTTTCAATACAACACTATAAGATATTTAAATTGTGTATTAAACTTGATTAATTCTCAGGTTAAAGAAACTAAGTTTTAAATCAGTGTTGGAATAATGGAGTATCACGTATCCTTGCTTTTTACCATTTAAAACATACACAAATTACCTTTACATACAACATCTGCATTTTAGCTTTAAGGATTGAAGTTTACAATCTTGTTGTCTTGTTAGTAAGGCTTTCCTAGCTTAACTTTTTCAGTCCTGTCCCATTAGTTAACTTATATAATTGTCTATTATGGAATGACAAGATTGTATTTCAGAAATATTAGTTTTTCCTTATTATTTACACATTTATTTATGTATTGTGATACAGCTGTCATATTTACACAACAATCGCTCACAATACTAAACTTGATTTTAAATTTATGAAAGGAATAGTTACAGAAAATTAAAAAACACAAAATATTCAGCACAAACTCAAACTGCTATTTGCATGCTAAGAAATAAATACTATCTATTACAAAATTGTAGTTTTTATGGCAATGTTTTTTATTTGAAATGTTTGGTTTATTGTTTACATCTTTTGTTTACACATCTAAATATATCCTGAAACAATTCAGTTAAATATTGAATACAGGTTTCAAATCCCTTTGAAATACAACTGTAAGCCTTTTAAATAGTTGCAAAATTGTTATTTTTATACGCGCGTGTTTAAAAAGCAATGGTTTAAGCACATGCTATTCTTAGCTAGCTTAGCTTACGTGAGCTTTTTTTGGGGGGGCAAAATATAAAACTGTTAAAAATATAGATTCAATTATGTGGCTACAACATAATTTTCCAATTGAAAATAAATGATGATCTTGAATTACTGTAACAAATAAAAACAGCTTTCGTCATCAACAAATGTGACGAGATGTTGCGTTCAGGTACTAATTACGTGCCTGCTTTTAGTCGCAAATAATTATAATAATATATAAATAAAACATTTAAAAAACAAACAAATATTTAGTGTATTGGATAAATATTATATTTAATAAGTATTTAGTCATAAATAATGAGCACATCCATCACTGGAAGAAGATTGTTATTAAACGGCATAAAACTGACAAAACATCCGTCATTATAATTGTATTTCAAGGATGAAAACTGAAGACTTTAATCCGGAAAACACGCATTGATGGACCTTTTTGAAATCCTTTCACGGTTCTGTTAAAGGCTCTTTTCATCCCAATATTATTATTCTTCCAGCTCGGTTGGTTGGTTCCCTGCCAGTCAGACAATAACACACCTACGTCATGATGCTCACAGATGCTGCCTGGAGGAGGATTTTTGTGATTTATTCATTCTTAAAATCGGAGTAAAATGACACATCGACAGATGCTGCTGCTCTGGTGATAAACACGCACAAGTGTCCGTGTTTACTGTTCGAATGCAGCATCTCTTCTCGTGGAAAAACGTTCGACAATTGATTTTTTTTAAAAAGACAAGAGATCAGTAGTTGAAGACACGAGGACGTACCGTTCAGACAGATGAAGAGAAGTCCGTACATATTGATGCGCATCCCGGTGTCGGAAGCTCGACGACGCCTGCAGTGGAGGAGACTCGCCCCGGTTTCCTCTGACACATCCTGGCGTCACAGCTCGCAGCCGCCGTCCACCAGAGGGCGCCGTCGACTCAGTCTGGAGACGGTGAAGAAAACATCAACGCGCAAACAATTTCGAGTCACTCATGTTAATTAATTAAAGTGTTTTCTTATAATGAATAAATTCAAAATGACTATTAAATAAATAAAATATATAAAAAATAAAATTATATTTTAAATAATTAATATAATCTTGTTTGTCTACAGAAACATTTTCGTTCGTTTTCAAAAGTTGCTATAAATATAAATGCTTGTTTTTATTGCTGTCATTATTATTAGTATATTATTTGTAGTATATCAGAAGTACATTTTTCTTGTGTGCTAGGGACAAATCATAATGTGTTCCAAATTGACTACGAGAGAATAAGAATCCCTATTTCTTATTATTCTTTGAAACTATTAACGCATATAATTTGTCATGTCGGGGTTACTTAGTGGAATCTAAGTGGCCGTTTATTAAATATATGTGTTTCTAGATTTATTTTACATATTTAAATATTGTACATGTCAACCTAAACTATATCCTCTGTTTAAACCGCCGTTTAAAGACGATACTCTCGGTGCCACCGAAACCCCTGAGTGGGTCGTGAATGTCCCTCAGAATCCCACCCTCGTAATCCCACAGGGGCCCAATCACAGCGTGAGCGTCGGGGCCGCGCCCAGGCTGCAACGGAACTCGTGGAAGCGCTTCAGGTGGATCTCAGGTGTGCGGCATCGCAGTTTAAGGACGTCAGGATGTGGATCAAACCACGTTGTGCTTGATGTCATTCAAGGGACTTGTTCTTACAGCTTTAAATTGTTAAAAGCAGCAAAGTATAGTCGATTTTTTTTTTTTTATAGCTTTAATGAAGTGAATCCGTCTGTTTTATCTCTGGAATCGTTATTTCTACACACGATGGATATACGCGTCGCCAGGCGAGCAGGAATTGGACTTTTTATCACTTTATTTTTAATCCTTCTTGATGGGTCCAGAGGAGAAGTTCCGCGGCCCACCCCAGGGGTCACGATTCTGCCCCCGATCAAGCCCGGCAATGACGACCCACAGGCCTACCCTGACCCGGAGATAAATAGATTACCCGTTTTCACCATGGACTATCCCAGAATCCAGATCCCGTTTGAGATCACTCTGTGGGTGCTGCTGGCATCTTTTGCTAAAATTGGTGAGACAAAAAAAACACCCCAAAAATATGAATCTCTAGACTTGAACCTCATTTGTTTGACTCTTAGGGTTCCATGTGTACCACAAGATCACCATCTGGGTGCCAGAGTCGTGTCTCCTGATCAGCATTGGTCTGATCGTGGGGGCCATCATGCACTCGGTCAATGAAGAGCCCCCAGCTGTGCTCAGCAGCAATGTCTTCTTCCTCTACATGTTGCCCCCCATCGTCCTGGACTCTGGCTACTTCATGCCCACCAGACCTTTTTTCGAGAACATTGGCACCGTGAGTTGAAATCAATCTTTGTCATTCTAAGGAACTGATAATTTGTATTCATGGTGGTTGAAATAACTTTATTTACAGGCGCCACAAATGTTTGCGAGCCATGAAAACCTATAAAAGTTTAGTATTATCTGCCACTGTGACTTTTATTCTCTGCGTTAATGGACTCTTATCTTCAACTTTTGGTGATTTACACTCTTTCATTGTTGATCATGGGAGTTGTCCTGTCCGTGGCTGAAGGTTCGGATGCATCTGACTCATTTAAACTTTATAAACATCATTGATGCAGATATATGCGTCAGTTCAGTCTCATGTAGTATGAGTTTTTAAGAGGAAAATGTTAGTTTGTCTGCGTAAACAAACAGAAGAACTGTCTTAAAGGCATCAGTGTTTACCCCACAACAACGTTGATATATCATCAGCCTTTAAGCCACATGCTGCTCGTCCACCATTTTGAAGCCACAAGCTAGAAACTGATATAATGCCGTGTAAGCATAAACATAAACCCTAAAGCTATTGACACAGATTGCTACCAATGTGTCTGTTTGAACCTCAGAATCACAAAGATTAAATCGCATCCATAGATGGATAAATAGATCAATTTCTATTATTGTCTTTCAGAATATTTATAGAAACATAAAATACGCATTAAAAGGAATATATTTTTAGGGAAAATGATGTCTTGAAACTAAAAGTCTGGCCACACTTTCTGCCTCTTATCATTAAAACTGAAAAAGTAAAGCTATAGCTGATTTATGAAATTGCATTAGTGCTTATAATATTTTGAACAAAATCCAAAATGTTTCTTAACATGAATTCCTCTCCTCAGGTCTTCTGGTTTGCGGTGGTGGGCACCCTGTGGAACAGCATTGGCATCGGCATGTCTTTATTCGCCATCTGCCACATCGAAGCGTTTGGAGTTCAGGACATTAACCTGCAGGAGAACCTTCTGTTCGCCACCATCATCTCAGCGGTCGACCCAGTGGCCGTGCTCAGCGTGTTCGAAGACGTGTCCGTCAATGAGCAACTCTTTATCGTGGTGTTCGGGGAATGTCTGTTCAACGACGCCGTCACTGTGGTGAGTTGTTGGTGGTATTTCCTGATTCAAACCTTTTGGTTTAAGAGCTTCCACTGCAGTGCGTTATGAAATCGGGTGAGAGAGAGAATGGTTTTTTCAAGCTGTCAGAGGCTGGTTTTCTTGACATTTGAGATGAAGAGGAAGGTCCACTGGTATAGACTCACTGTAGAGCCAATGAAACTCGAATTAGATGCTTTTCATTGAAGCAGTTCGTTGAACTTCCTACTTGAACTTGGAACTTCCTCATTTTTTTTCACTTAGCCAACACTATTCCCAAAACATTTCAGTTGTTTTTATTTGATTTCTGTGTTGTGTAAGGCAATGTCCTTGGCAGAGGTATGCGCTAACTCAAGTGGAATTTGCTTCAATGACGAGGATCTCCAAACTTCATTCTCCATGATGTCTTTCGAAATGTTCAGGCTAAAGTTCAGTTTCTAGCATGAAGCATCAACACCTAGCTTATCATTTCATTTGACGTACTGAAATAGTTTCACTTTATTGTCATTTTTTGGTTTCGATTTAGCTTGAAAGTCACAAATTATATGCTTCATGTCCGAGGTTGTTGGCCTTAAACACATGGCTTTTTTATATAACACACCCATTAAAAAGATTTAGGAGATTCTCAGTTTAATCTACAAAGGCTCAATTCTTAGAAATACACCAGCTATAGTAAATAGTTTTATTCCCTCTTCTGTTTAAAATGTTTGCTTAAGCATGAGCTAGCATCTGTTGTGCAAGCTATTAAACCTCCACCCTCTACTGAAGCTCATCTCTGATGATACAAATTTGTTTTTGTGTCGGCTGAAGCTTTTGTCTTCGCTCTTTAGATGCTCAGGTCAGGTTTCATCAGAGGATAGTTGCCCCTTTTCTTTCTTGTCATGATTGTCTGATATGACCACAAACAATCCAAGTGGGTCGAACCTGAGGCCAGGTCCAGGTCCAAATCTAGACTAGCACTTCAATCCATCTGACAGAGAAGCTGATGATTTGCGCTTTGATTGAAGACTGTCCAGAAACTTCTAGAGCATGTTGATATTGTGACACTTAAAAAAGCTGATCATGAACATCAAAATCTAGAAGTAAAAAAACCCCGTCTTAAATGCTGGTGAGGAGTCTGACGTGGACTACAATAATGCTAATATTAAAATCATCTATTATTGTAGAAATTTAACGGTAAAATTTTGGATTATCAACTTTAGTTTGTCAGTGAGCCGCTAGTCGGGAACCATTGTTTGCCTTGATGCTGCCAAACCAGTTTCTGAGGTGAACTGTTTGTAAAGAAGGAAGAGAAACTGAAACAGAAGTCGCCCCCCCCCTCAACCACCTCTTATCCTATATGGCACTTGGACTCGCCCAACCACTTACATGGTCCTGCTTTTATCTTATTGTTTAGTACACAGTAGCCAAGCGGACTCACAACATTTAAGCAGATGAGCAGGAGATTGCGTCCAGAAATACATTTCAAGTTTAACTAAGCTTTGCTTCTGCATAATTTATTATTTAAAAAGTTTTAAAGTTTTTTTTCTTCAATATGCTTATATTTGGTCACGGTTATGAAAATAAAGTTCAACAATACTGAATTAAAGTGATCAATATAGCAACAATTACATGTAGGTTGTTTATTAGCAATGTCAACAAAGATTCTTAAATCTGTCACATGTGTTAGGGACATTTAAATGTGCTTCCTCAGGGATCAACGAGTCTCTCACATCCGTATTTATTTTGAAACGGGTTTAACTGGCTGTAACAGTTTCTTCCTCCAATCCAAATTAACATGAGGAACTTTTTTTTTTCTTTCTTTTAGAGATACAAACATTATCCAGTAAAGATATTCAATATTTTGCATGCAAATAATTTGAAATCCCATAACGCACTGCAACAGTTCTGGAAAAATATATATACTAAGTCCCAATATTAGGATTATTCAGATGATCAATATTGTCATAAATCAGATTGAGTCTTGAGCCCTGATGTCAATAGAAGCCCATGTCTGTTGCAGGTGTTGTACAACATGTTCAACTTTGTGGCGGAGATGCCAGTGGTGGAGCCGGTGGATGTGTTTTTGGGGGTGGCTCGCTTCTTCGTCGTCGGCCTCGGCGGGATGGGCTTCGGTATACTCTTCGGCTTCGTGGCCTCCTTCACCACCAGGTTCACCTCCAGGGTCAGAGAAATCGAGCCGCTCTTCATCTTCATGTACAGCTACCTGGCCTACCTGGTGGCCGAGCTCTTCGCCATCTCCTCCATCATGGCGTAAGTGTGACGACTAAACCATCACTAGTTTTAGTTTTTTAAAACATCTTGTTGTCCCCACAGCATCGTGACTTGTGCCCTCACCATGAAGTACTACGTGGAGGAGAATGTCTCCCAGCGCTCCTGCACCACCATCCGTCATGTGGTGAAGATGTTGGGCTCCATCTCTGAGACCCTCATCTTTTTCTTCCTGGGGGTCGTCACCATCACCACGGAGCACGATCTGAACTGGGGGTACATCCTGTTCACGCTGCTGTTCGCCTTTCTATGGAGGGGCCTGGGTGAGAACTTGTCTCTGTGTCTCTGAGTGAAGCTTGTTTGATTTAGTTTAATGAAGCATTCAGTGGTTAGAAGAGCAAATGTCAATGATGAATTATCCATTTAGTAGGTCTGAACATCACTTGCATTGATGGAATTTTAAGGTACAGTCAGACTGAAGAAGATAAAAAATATTTCTTCCTATTACTACTGTATTGAACTGTTCATTAGCAATTATGAGTAACTGTACTATAGTCATTGGTGTCTATCAATTGAAAGAAGATAAGAGGAAAGTATTTTAATTCCTTTTTGTTTAGATTGTCCCAAAAAATATCATCATTATCATCACTATAAGTAAAAGATTTGTTAGCAATTACCCCCGGGTATGTTAGCATTTTATGTTTCTGGGAATTGATCTGAAAATAAACATTTTAATTAAAATTTGTAGAAAAGAATGTGTCAAACTCTAGGCTGTCATTTTATGTGCCTCGCTGGATGGTTGGTTCACAATCAAAAGTAGAAAAATGTTCATTTTGAGACGGTAACCTATAAATATGCCAGTGTTTAAGATGGATGTCAACAATTATTTTCTATATTTAAAGAGATTTTTTTCATGAAATTATTGAATTTAATAATTTGTATATTGATACACTATGATCTGATATGGTTGAATTTGTGTTTTTTTTTTATACAATTGACACTTAATTCATCATCATGGATTCCAAAGCACAGATGTTGTCTGGTGGAACTATTATACCAACATTCTATATTGGATTGAAAGGAATATGAACTGATTAATTCATCATCAATCAACCTCAGAGATAATAAGATATGAACAGATGATCTCACACACATACTCCAGGTTATGTCTTGGTAAATATAGATTTGTTTGGACAATGACCTTGTTAGCTAAAATGATTAGCCCGTTTTAAAATTGGGTTTGAAACCCATGATGTAAACACTTCAATGTTAAAGTTCAAAATTCAGGCAATGCGTCATGAAACTTTGTGTGTAACAGTTTCTTTATTCTCTGCCTCAGGAGTGATGGTGCTGACTCAGATCATTAACCCCTTCCGCACCATCCCCTTTAACCTGAAGGATCAGTTCGGTCTGGGCTACGGTGGTCTCCGAGGGGCCATTTCCTTCGCCCTGGCCTTCACACTTCCTGATAACATCGGCCGAAAGAAACTTTTCATCACGGCCACCATCGCCATCATCATCTTCACCGTCTTTATCCAGGTGATGCCAATAACCTCTCAGTTAGTAACTTGGTCTTTTGACTAATACAAAGGTGACATGTTCTATCTTCAGGGCATCAGCATCCGTCCTTTGATCGAGTTCATCAACGTGCGTAGAACCAATCGAAATCTGGACACCATCAACGTGGAAATTCATTGCAGGGTACGACACAAGTCAGAGCTTCTGTTAGATATTGTACTTCAAGTTTCTCCTTGGTTCCCCACAGACGATGGAGCACACCATCGCCGGCATTGAAGATCTATGTGGACAGTGGAGCCACTTTTACTGGAAGGACAAGTAAGACTGGCTCCGGTGAAACCTGCAGTTTAGATTTCCTCTTCTCAGGTTCCCTTTTTTATGGTTTTGTTTGACGAAGCTATTGTCCGCCCTCCTTCCGTGTGGGAATGTTGATGGCTTAAGCTAGACTGGTGTCGAGTTCCTCTTCCCCCGCCATGAGTCTTTCTTCCTCAAGACTTAATAAGTAAAACATTTAATCACATTAAATATCAGTTTAGTTTCTCCTCATGAAAATATTTGTTAAACCTTAAAAAAAAAAACATAAATAAACAATAATTCCTTTTCCACCTGTGGGTTACATGGAACATACACTACCGAAACTTAAATCATAATTTAATCTATTTTTTGTAAGTAAATCTGTGTGCCCAGAAGAACTCCATGAAATGTTGGAGCAAACGTAGAAACTTAAGAAAGAACCTATATTTGCTTCAACTCTAATCAATCCGACCAATGTCTCTCGATTTCAGGTTCATGAAGTTCAACAATCGAATCCTGCGAAGGATTCTGATCCGGGACAACCGAGCCGAGTCTAGCATCGTGGCGCTGTACAAGAAGCTGGAGCTGCAGAACGCCATGGAGATCCTGGACAACGTTTCTGGAGACATCAGCGCGGCTCCGTCTATCCTGTCGCTCCAGTGAGTTAAAAAATGAGGTGCGATCACATGAGAGAACACAACAAATGACGCTGTCTTCAACTGTCCACAGGGAGGAAAAGCAGGTCTCCTCTAAACCGAGGAAGAAGTTCTTGGCTCCGGACTTGAGGAACATGCACGACATCCTATCCAAGAACATGTACAAGATCAGACAGCGGGTACAAGTTCCATCTTTAACTTTTGTTTTAAAGTCGTAAATATTTAGTATTGGTATCACCAGTGGGATTAATCTTTAGGTGATCTGATATTTTTACAGTCAGTCACTGTTTATTGAGGATTGTTGAAGTATCTTCTAACCATTACGGCCTAAACTTAATCTTTTAACATTTCTCAGATCGACTACTCTTTAGATTTCCCATAAGTCATTGCGAGTAAATCACCCTCCTCCTTATTTCCTGCTGTTGTGTCCCAAAATGCTTTTTCTGCATTACTCATTATTTCAGAACAGTTTGAAAAAAACTTTAAAACTTTTTAAATCATAAATTATGCAGAAGCAAAGGCAAACTTTGAGAGAACTTGTTCTGCAAAATAAGGATTTGAACATGGTGTTCAAATATTTTGCTGATGAGAAAATAAAATATTTCTTCGGTGTTCATAAGTAGCTTCTGAATCTGTTACAATTTGCCACCATTGAGTTAATTTCAATCAACAATATTTCATAAAATGGATACAGGAAAGCAATTTATTCGTGTATCCTACATTAGCAAGGTTTTTACTTCTTCAGCAGTAGAATCCCTCTCTAAGGGTGAACTAAGGTTTGTACCAAATTCTGTCAACGCATTATTGTGAGTAGTCAAAGCAGCCGGCGTGTTGTTTTGCATGGACGTTGTGTTTTGCATTAACACACTTGAGTCGTCGGTACTTTTCCGTTCATGGCATCATACTTTTGAGGAGCACAAACAAGATGCATGTGATTCCAATCTGACTCATGAAGTTCAGTCTAAGTGTTTAACCTTCTGAACTCCTTCTTTTGAAGACGGTGGCGTTCACGGGCAAACACGCCCTGCCCAACGACACTCACACCAAAGAGATCCTTATCAGGCGTCACGCCAGCATCCGACGCAGCATCCGGCCGGGGAGCTTCAAATCTCCGGTGAGTCACAAGTTTATTTGCAAAAATAACTCTTTTAATTGAATTCATATTTTTCAGATGGTGCCCAAATCCCAAAAGTACTTCTCGCTTCCTGCTGGGCAGAGCTTGACTTCTGAACTCCCAGTTTTAAGATCTGGCAATTTAAGTGAGTTCCTCAGTGATTCATGTCAATTTATATTCACACGTACTTCTTCATTTCTTTAGTTGGCACTTCCTGCTTACAAACAGTGAAGAGATTACTTTTTCTTCCAGCTGAAATAAATGACATGGTCTTTTAAACACAAACTATTTCAGTATTAGATTGTTGACCCAGAACTCATTGCTTTAACTTAAAATCTAGTTCAAGCAAATACATTTGTTTAAAAGTGTCATTGATGCCAGTGCTAGCTAGTGTTGGCGTATAATCAAACGTATAGTCATCTTAAAACAACAATTTTTGTACCTTTCATATTTCTAGATGAAACTTCACTCATGAATTTTAAAATCCTTTTTTTTCTATGATATAATTTGACTTTGCTCTAATGAAAAAAACATCTTTAATACAACTGTTTACTTTTAGAAAGAAGCAAGTGTACATGAAAAGCATTAGTAATACATTAGAAATTACGAAGCATCTGAGCAATATAGTCCTTTAACAACGTAATGTTTTGATCTCCTCAGATGATCAAGAAACCATGTCTGAGGTGAACTACCCCTCAAGAAGATCTCGTTTCGCTCCGCCTGCTCGAACCTCCTCTTCCAGAGCCATGATGCCTCTGCACAGGCTGGACACTCTGGCAGAGGGGATCTCTGTGGAGTTTCTGGACGAGAGTGGAAGGAGCAGGAGAGGGCACAGGAGTTCCTCCTCCAGCGACTCGCGCCTGCCCAGCCCTCGACTCCAAATCGACGACGGCGCCTCGGATAACTTGAGAAACGAGCAGCAGCCTCCAACCCCAGCCTGGGCGGCAGAACCCACAGAGGTCACTGTACGAAACCCACTGCTCAAGAGACCTCAGTGGATCCCCAAGAAGAAGTGATCTTGGATTTTTGATGAACAAGAACTGTATTTATATTGGTATGGATAAGATAAACCAGCACTGGTTGTTGGCAAGGAGACTGTTACAAGGAGACTGACAAATATAGGCTCATTAGCGCCCTCTGTTGGAGCACCTGCATATACTGCACATGCGTCTTAAAAACATGCTCTAGATTTCTCTCGTTTAAATATTTAGTATGATTATGTTTAGGCTTTAAACTTTACAACCATCTTTATGTGTAAATATTCTTTTTTTTGGTCATTTCCATGAAGCGGGTACTAGTTTTAATTGCAACCGTATTGTCACTCGCTTTAAACTGTTGTTTATTTGTCTTTTTTTTGTCGTATTTAAGCATTTTTAAATTAAACTTATTTAAAATTAACCGACTGGACAAATGTATGTTGTGACTGGTACCAATCTCCATAATGATTATATTGGCATTAAATAAAACTAAACGTGTCCAAAAAAGAAACCTAACAATTTGGAAATTATAAATGATCTACTGATCATAAAAAAACGTAATTGAGCAACATCTTTTAATTAAAGATACAAATATTTAGTGGGAACAATAAAAATAAATACAAAAAATATCAAAGGCAAGAAAGAGTCGTACAAAACGCTATTTATTAAACTGTATAAATCTTTTCAAAACAAATCAATTTCACTGTGGATCCGGAAAAGGTCATATGCATCACATATCACATCAATGTCAAAAAAAAGTGTTAATAAAGATTATAAATAACTCAAAAGTGCACCAGTGTGATTTTAATCAGAGCTGCGTCCAAAATACTTTAGTCATGACCTTTCCTTTGAAGTGAAAGAAAAGTAGATTTAAGCCAACCTTTAATCTGGTTTGGTAGATCTGTGGAGTCGGTAACTCTGTACTTTCACGAGATTCATCTAAGGTTGATAAAATAAAGGCTTAGGTATGTGAGTGGTCTGTTGCCCTGCAAGCTGAAGATCAAGAAAACTTAGATTCAGTTTCCTGATCAACTGTTCTTTGTCATTGACTGTTGTTATGGTTCAATAGCTGGTCTAGTATAAGTGTAAACAAAATGTATAAGTTAGCTATTAAATCATTGTACAACATTTTGACGCAACTGTATGTGCCAGTACTAACCCTTTCGATGAGTCCCATCATCAACACCAACTCAAAAATGTTCTGCATTTTTTCATAGTTGAACAAACAAGGCTGACATTTATAGAGCCTCGTGAACATTGTTAACTGTATATAGCGGTTTCAGGACTATTGGTGGATTGTTTTTACAGTTAAGTTTAGGAAAACCCTAATAATATGGACTTGCTGATTCGCTGAAGCACAACACAAAAGAAAAGCGACAGAAGCTTAGTCTCCTTTACCAACACAATCTTCAATTTAAATGTAAACATTAGGAGCTATAAACAAGCTAACAAGCTTGTAACTGTTTTTGTTATAAGCATCAGTAAACAGTAGTGTTGGGTTGATGAGGCAGCTGAGAGGGCTAAAATTAAATATTTAATTCACTGTATCATGATACAGCAACAGCTGAATCATCTAAATATGTGCGTTAGACGCGGTTTTGTGCTCTTTAACATACGTAGGTTATGTAAATCATTGAACACTCTCGTTTCACAATCTTTTGACCCAACATTAAGTGTTAAAACCTATAGCCAAAGTTGTATTCTAAACACAATCCTACCATAAACACTGATTTTTTTTTTTAAGTTCAAATTTTTCAATGTTTGACCAAAATAACGTCAACATTGTGTGTAACCCAAAATACTTTAACTGTGCCTTATTCAATCGGTATCCACTTCAACTAAACAAGTCTTTGTATCATTAAATCAAAGTTAAAATGACACTTTTCACCTCCAACAGTTTTATGAATCTTTAAAACCAAATGCACAATATGCTGTTAACCTCATTTAAGTACATTTCCAGTGTATGTTGACACCGACTGGCGCCAATTTTTTCGCCGCAGGAATCACTTAATTTCAAATGATTACATTCAAAAGACATTTTAAAATCCTTCTCCAAGCCAGACAAGATTTAAAAACTACTCCCTGAGACAAGTTTGTGATGATGTCACAAGTTTCGGTAAAATAAATCAGTCAGTATTCGACCCAATGTTTTCATTTTGTTTTCCATTTGGGGATTCTAGCCAGCAGCAGACAAACAGCAGCTACAGCCAGAACCACACCGAGGCTCGGGGGTCCACAGGGGCTGTACTCCTGGGTCAGCCCTGAGAGCAGCGGGGCCAGAACTCTGCCTACAGAATTGACCGACTGCCCTGCTCCGATCAGAGTCCCGCTAGCTTGGACGCCTCCTCGCTGTAGCTCCAGGTCGGTGACACAAGTCCTTCCTATCGTGGTGGAAATGCCGAAGAAAGTGGAGGTGAGCAGAACCTGCCACACGCTCGCCGCCGTGGCGTACAGGAAGATGAGCGAGCATGTGAGAATGGAGGAGTGAAGCAGTAACGTCGACATCCTGTTCCTGTACAGTTTGGTGACGGGACCCACCAGGAAGCCGGCCAACGCTCCCAACGTGCTGCTGTAGCTGATGAGGTAACCGGTCACCTTCGGCTTGAGGGAGAAACGCTCCTCCATAGCTAGAGAGAAGTTACTATAGTAGAGCATGATCGCGATGGCCATGAACAGTCGGACCAGAAACAGATCCCACATGTCCGAGTAGGCCACTCTTTGGATCTTGGAGCCTACTGAGCAGAGCTGCTCCCAGGCTGGCTGCAACAGTGACGCTCCTCTCGAAACAAGACCTCCTCGATGCTTCTCTGCAGGATGGTGGCTGTTTGTGTGGAAGCCGTTGCTCGATGGTTTTTCCTTGAAGGCTGAAGTCCCATTGGTGTTGTTACAGTAACGCATGGTCTCTTTCCAGGGCAGCATGGACACCAGCCCTGGGAAGGTTCACAAGATCAATGAATCTCAACGTCTTTAAATTGTCCCATCATCGCTTTGCCCTAATTTTAACAGCTAATGTAGAATGGTCCACATTGATATTCATCGTTTCTTATCTTATCTTAACCACTGGCATCAACACAATCTTAAATTTAACTAATTTAATCTAACTAAAGCAGGCAAACTAAAATGACTTTGCAAACTGGATTTGGGTTTGAGCTTCACACACGTGGTATTATATGATTCAAGTGGCTCTGTTATACAATATTGAATTTGTTAAATACATTTCCAATGTGGCCTGTTAAATACTGAACTTCTTCCAACAACCAAAAATATACAGTTACTCAATAATTGACACTAAAGTTTATCAGTTGAATTTCATTTCATTTCTTATTTTTTCTTTGCTGTGATTTTTTTTAGATATATTACAGCATTTTGTCTCCTTTTTGCATGTTCTCCCTGGATTTAATCGAGTCACTCTGGTTTTCTCCCACAATCCAAAAACACACAGCAGTTAATTGATGACCTAAATTGTACTTAAGCGTGTTTTTAAATGTTTGTGTGCCCTTTAAGAGTCCAAGCTGCAACCACTTCACTTTTTATTAGTTCCGCTATTGTTGTTCAGTCAATCTGTAAATTATTTAAAAAGAAAAATGTTTAGGGATATTTTGAGATTTGAAACTAAAAAAACATCTTAAAATGTCTGTTCATTTTTAAGACTTTTCATGATTTATTTAATTTATGAATGTTTACTGGCAATAAAGGCCTTATTTTTATTTATTTAATGCCTTTAAAGACTTTTTAAGGATCTGCAGAAACCATGAATAAAAACTCTCAAATATCTTTTTTTACTTTTCGTTTATAGCAGGAGATAAAATTTAAGACTGTAATAATTATTCCTGGAAAAATGTATTTGATTACACCATCATCCAAGTGTGAAAAATGACATATATCTATTATAACTTAAAAACAATAGGTGCAATGTGATCTGAAAAAGGATTTTTTCTTGCTCACCTGCATTTATGAGGAAAATGGATGCACATGCGAAAGCAGAGGTGTAGAAGCCGCCTTCATGCTCTGTGAGGTATCCTCCGACAACTGGGCCCAAAATAAAGCCCACGCTTGAGGCTGCATTAAAATGTCCCATGACTAGGGGGCGCTCTGCCTCGGACACCAGGTCGGTCAGCAGGGCTCTGCAGATGGAGAGGGAGTGCTTGAAAAGCCCTGGAATGATCAGTACATGTTGAATTGAAATTAATCTCTCGCTGCATATTCAATCATAAATCTGTCATGGAAGTCACTTAAATAGTTATGGATATATTATTGTTGATATTTTTAACTAAAAAGTGCATTTTATCAGGATTTCACTTTTGTATTCATCTTATCTGACATTGATATACAAGTAAGTATGTAAGTAACTTGTTTATATTTTAAAGCTCCATGCTTTTTCTCTTTGTAAGGGATGCTGCTAGAAATGTGAATTTCTTAATTTGTACGATTAATTAAGTATATGTCCATCTCTCTATCGATCCATTCATCTAACCCAAATAAACAAATGTCATCAACACGCCAGTTGTAATTGCAGCTGCTGTGGAGTTTAAATGTTACCCCTCAATGGACTCTCATTTAGAGATAAGTTAAGGAACTTATTCATTCAGGGGACACTCTACACTAAAACTTGAGAAAAAAGCAGGTTATGGTGCTATAAAAAATTCAGGAAGCCTTGAATTTACTACATATGCTTTAATATGTAGTTAAAATGAATAGTAAAAAACATTAAAATGATTAAGCATTGTGTAGTATCATCTGTGTAAAACCTCATAGACCTGAAAGGTCATATGACCTTTGGACAAACTTACCAACGGGAATTCTTGACAGCACAAACAAAGTGATGGAGGCTGATATTCCGAGCAAACAGTAGCCGAACGCGCTCAGCAGTAGACAAGTGAGCAGAGAATACCGTCGTCCCACCACGTCGCTCCAGCTGCCCTACAGTCACACGGATTAAAACATCTATATTAGTTTGACACGATATGAAAAGCATATAAAAGTATATCAGTGCCAAAAGTAAATTGACATTTCATTTTCTATTAAAATGTTGTTTTATTGAAGCTTTGACATATTTATTCTTCTACTCAAATGTAATAATTCAGAAAAGATTTAATGTGTTTGGTTTTTATAATTTAATTAAAGAAAAGAAACATTTCAAAATGAATATAAATGAAATCATGTTTGCTATTCTTATTTCAATCACTCAAAAATAAAATTTGTAAATTCAATATTTTTTAATTGGTAGCCTTTTAAATTCAATATTACATTATGTTGGTATAATAGTGCCACCAGTCAATAACAATAAACTTTCAGCCAATCATGTGACATGCAGAAGATCCTGGACAACATAGAAACTAAATATTCATCCTGTCAGATTCCAAAGCAAGAGTAAGAGTTAAACTATTTGCCACTTATGGTAGTTTCACAGCTTGGTGTAAATTTTAAAGTAAGAGCGAGTTGCTCAGTGCTCGATTGGATTAGTCTGGTAAGATGGCACCATTATCCTAAATATAAATATAGAAAGAACACATTTCGTTATTCTACCTGTACATGATGTACCGCACAACTGTTTCTCACTCTCCCACAAACACACATCTGATGGGATAATTGCATTAGCACCAATTGAGTTTGCTCTGTTCTACAAGAGGCCTGGTCAAAAAAAAGTCATAGAGCAGGAGTTGTTCGTGCACATCCACGTTCTTCAAGATTCAGCCACTCCGCACGCTGGAGCCAACAAGAGACTCCTTTATCTGGTCAAATTTGTTGCATGAGCCTTGCGATTTAAACCAATTGCTGGAGCCGCGCACTGCTGTGAAAATCCAAGGGAAATCGCAACAGTTCGACGATGTTTAGCTTGTGAGAGGGACATTAAAATGCCAAATATATTCCATATCGAACACGGTGGGAATACATCCATCGAGCGACTTCAACAAGATAGTAAAGATAAAGTATCCGAGCGTTGAAGGTGTTGTGCGACCACAAGCAGTTCCACACAGCCATCGTCTGTCTCACTGAAATACCACAGATGACAATGGAAGCGACCACTTAAAGAAAGCACTTTCAATGTGAGCGCTGCAGTGAGAGGAAACATGTGAGCGAGACGTACCACGATGGTGCTTGAGAAGAGCTGTAGGATGCCATACGTAGAGCCTGCAACAGATACATCGTTTTTAACTCCCTTTACTGAAAACACTGTGTCTTTTGACTTTCTGACTCACTTTCTTACTCTTAAACACTGTTCACAATTTAAACTACCACATCAATAGTAATTACAAGCTTACTAAACTCAAGTAAGCTAATAAGAGTAATGTAAGTGTAGCCACTTCTATTGCATCTTTTCTTAATTTTTTTTCTTTATACACTTAAACTGTTTCATTTGTCGTTCTTTCTGATCTTGAAGTGGACAAACCTTGCTCATATTTAGTTAAACCTCACAAGGACATGTGATTTAATGCAATTATATCAAGATTAAAGCTGTGTGACACAAGTTATACATGTTGTTGGAGTAACACAAGACTTCAATTCTTAGTCGTATAACAGTGTTCAGACATACGTTTAATCCGACAGAACCATCAAGAGTGATTGACATGTCATACCTACAATACCAGCGACAGTTGGACTGGCTCCGAGCGCTTTCACGTGATGACTAAGCAGTGGTATGATCATGCTCACTCCAAACAGGTCCTGGAAAAAAGAGAGTGATAGTCCAGAAGGTTAGTAGTTGGGCACTGTGCGAGGGCAGGTTGGTATCACAGGAAGGTTCTGCAGCTCTCTTCACTCTCCCTAAATTAAAGGACAGACAGCTTTTAATCACTTACTTACTTACATTAAATTCCATAGGAGTTGGTCTTTAATATCAGTACCCCAGCCACAGTAATGACTCAAAGAAGGATTATTACGAACAACCAGACAGCTGGGAGGATAATCTCAATGTTATGGCTTCCTAATAGAGTATTTTTATATCCAGTAAGAAGCTGTATCTGTTCTTTCTACAGCACACCTGTCTCACTGTCCTCATACATGTGCAGCACAACCCTCACATACTTCTCTCCCAACCCTATCGGTACCCCACTTCCTCTCTCTTAACTCTTACATAGACTTTCTCAAGATCTAAAAGACAACCTCACCACAACAATGCACAAAATGACCTTTTCTTTGAGACTTTATAGTGTAAATCATAATGAAGGAAGGGGACTAACTTTATTTCAAGTTGCACATTTCTTGTCATTTCAACGGTGGATAGTATATAATGGAATTGTTAGTTAAATGCTTAAATATCCAACATTACATCTCTTTGTGTTAACAGAGAACATTTCTACTTCAGTTGTCACTCGTATAACTTGAATTTCTGCTTTGAAAATGGTCAAACACAGCATACCTTGTAGTAAAGGGCATATGAACCACACTTTACATGTCACAACAGGCAATATGTCATTTTGACTGTTGACTAGTATTGGTATTATAGTATATGCTTTTGCTTAAGGTTATAACATTTTAACATTCCGTCTGTCTTGACAAAAACAGATGTTACAAAGATACAATTTATTATATATATCATTTATAATGACACAGTGCTTTGTTGGTCTCAAACGGTGGTCAATTTGCTACTATATTATCTCATTTTATATTTTATCTTAATCTGAAAGTTTACAGGTATATATTTAACATGGACTTTCCCAGTAAAAAATAATGTTCTTGTCATATATCCAGAAAAGCAGGTTATTTAACAACATTGTAGTGAAGATACATTCGAAACAAAGCCCACTTATTGCAAGAATTCTGTTAAACATCTGTGCACATCTGTGGCCTCAAATGAAAAAAATGCATCTTCAGACAGACATCCAATATCGAAGATACATGTTTTAGAAACACAATCTTTATTCTTCAAAAAGTGACCCATAATGGGTCAAACAGAAGAAAAACAAGTTTTATATAATTTGATTAAACTTATAAATACTTCAACCAAACCATTATTTGCAACCAAAAGGAACACATGGTTGGACTTGGACTTCGACCACTGTTATTACATTGTGTAGTTATACGCGTATGACTGTCGGCTATGGTTCTAATACTTATTATCAAGTGACAATTATTATTGTCCATTATTACCTATTTCCTGAACTTCTGCTCTCTTCTATAAACACATATTTAGAAGCATATAGACCTTATGTGTTCCATGTTCACTCACCATGAAGCCCACCACATAGATGCAGTGGATGATCCATCTCCTTCCATGCGGTGTGTAAGAAGAATTACCACATTTGTGGTTGTTATGGTTGTTCATCTTCTTCCTCCAGCAGAACTGAGCCGATCTGCTGTTAATATATAGCAACAACTCAGCACGTCTGCGGCTCCCGGCTGGACTCAATGTGAAGAGGGGAATCGATATCCCGTTTTAATTTCAAGTAATATCTCCTGAAATGTGAGGGATGTGAAGGATTTTTTTTAGAATCTACAACACTTTTACCAGCCTACTTACTAAGCAGCCTCGTGTGTGGACATATAATTGATTAATTCAAATTATTATTTTTTCTGTCTCCCCCCTCACTGTGAATGGTACAACCTAGTGACGCCACACACCGGGTTGCGAAAACTTTTAAGGCTATTATAATTATTATACTTAAAACGAATTAAAAGAGCATTATGTTCATTCACTTGGAAAATACAAATATATAAACTATTTTTTGCATTTTATCTGTAACCCTCAAGTATCAAACGTAAAGTGACACGCTTTCATTTGTCGGAAATACAAAGGAAGTGTCGCAAAGATTTTGAAGACGTGACGTGACGTCTCGACCGCGCCATCTTTGGAAAACAGCGAGACGCTGCACTGAATGAAACTTTCCCCTCTGTGATAAATACAAGCAACCTGGTCCATGGAGTGATATTCGTGCTGGTTCCAGGTGAATATTTTAACGCTAGTCACGTCTGAGTGATATTTTGAATCCGTCTATGTGCCAGTTTCTTACCAAATATTACACATGCGACCATGTAGTCCGGCTACGGCTAATGCTAGCTCCAGGCCGAGCAGTGACCGTGTTCAACAGCCTTTGAATAAGCAGTAGTATGGTAGTTTTATATTAAGATCTATTCTCAAAAAATAGCAAGTTACATTTCCACGGTATATGTATGTAAGTCCTTGAAATTCTTCTGTGTCGCATCGACTGTAAATACTATAGATACCCAAAACAATATTTAAAGTGCTCAAAGAGAATTTGTTTGAAATCGATGTAGATTATTAAATGAAATGACTGTGTTTTTCTCATGATGATAAAAGCATTTCCATCAGATTTGGATTAATCATTGTTACGTTTTTAGATTCTGCCTCTAAACGAATTATTGTTATGTTTTCCCTTGGAAGTTTCTTACCTAACAATATTTACCAATGCTCAACATGCTTATTCGACCAGTTACACACCATTTTGTTTTGTTGCATTATGGGAAATACATGAAATGCTGAACATTTGAACTCATGTACAGTTGTTTGCGGTACAAGTCAACATTTATGCTTTTGACATTATAAACTTCTTCCACTATATTCAATCTCGTTGACCACTGATGATGGGATTACATTATGTGGATTAGGAGTTGCTATAAAGTTGGTGTGGCAAATAGACGGAGATGCTGTGAGTGAAGAAGAAACCACACTATTGTAGGGATGTCCTACAAGTATAAAGGCATTCAAATATGATGTGGCCACATTTGGGAATGGATGCATCTTATTAAGTCTACAGTTTTTGTTCATGTGCCAGTATTTATGCCACCGTTTTGTTTTAGTTTTAGGTGTTTAAATCATGGGGATCAAAGCCCAACGCACACGCTGTTTCCTGGACATCGGAATTGGAAATGTACTGGGTAAGTGTAAAATGTTTTTAACACATCAACCAGTAAAATAAATTGCATTTTTGTTTTTCATATGAACTTATTTTTTATGCAACAAATGAAAACCCACCATGCTTGTCAACAATATAACTTGATGGTTATTGAAACGCAATGCTGAGACCAAATTAAAAAAATATATATTATGTTTTGAATAAAGTGTTTGTTTTGTTTAAAGATTAAATGATTTACATTAAATAAATATTAAAAGAGCATTGTCCCGATACACATGGATCTTGGTTTTTAAAGAGTCTTCCGTTTTTATTTTCTTTCCAGTCGGTCGGGTTGTGGTGGAGTTGTTTTCAGACGTTTGTCCTAAAACATGTGAAAACTTCAGGTGCCTATGCACAGGTGAGGATAAAACGGAAACTACGAATTTATGTTATTGGTTCAGTCTTGCTTAAGATGTTTTCTTTTCTCTCCAGGTGAGAAAGGCCTCGGTAAACAAACTCTAAAACCGCTGCATTACAAAGGATGCCTCTTTCACCGCATTGTCAAAGATTTTATGATTCAAGGAGGAGATTTCAGTGAAGGTACAATCTTCAGTCCGATTTCTTTAAACATCCCAAGTTTTTTTGTTAGTTTTTTGCTTATGCTCCTGTTGTTTTTTTATGACCCAGGGAATGGAAGAGGAGGGGAATCTATTTACGGAGGCTTCTTCGAAGGTATAGCAGTCATTAGCTTCACAGCGTTAGCTTGGTGGTGGTACTAACCTTTCTCTTTTTCCCCAGATGAAAGTTTCTCCATCAAACACAACAAACATTATCTGCTGTCTATGGCCAACAGAGGCAAAGACACTAATGGATCACAGTTTTTCATGTAAGAGTTGTCATATAAAGCACATTCAAATATCATTTTCCTGTATGGTTGGACACTAACTGTAATTTCTGTATTATTAATAACTTGCAAACATGGGGAACAACAGAACAACTAAACCATCACCACATCTGGATGGGTAAATTTTCAATTTTGTGTGTCATAGCAAAGTACAATCTCAAGTGCATTCTAAATGTAAAGTGTTGTTTTTTTGTCTAGTGTTCATGTGGTTTTCGGTCATGTGATATCTGGTGAAGAAGTTGTCCAAACTATGGAGAATCAGAAAGCGGATCCAAACAGCAGGCCCTACGCTGAGGTGAAGGTGTTAAACTGTGGGGAACTTGTCCCGAAATCCAAAGGTTTGTGTTGCTGGAGTATTTTTAAAAACATTTTTGAGCTTTCGAAAGTTGTGAAACACTTGTGACATTTCGTAGCAAAGAAAGGCGAGAAGAAGAAAGAAAAGCACTCTTCAAGCTCCAGCAGTAGTTCCAGTGACTCTGATAGCTCGTCAGACTCCTCATCAGATGAGTCTGAAAAGGTCTCCAAGAAACGAAAAAAGAAAAATAAGAAGCAGAAGAAGAAGCAAAAGAAGGAAAAAAAGTACTTTGCAAATTGTTTCGATTTTTCTCGGGAAAAACGGTTTCTATTAAAGCCTTTTTCAACATAGACAAGAGGCTGAAAGTGGAACCGTGGAAGAGAAGGAACAAGAGGAACTGGTGTCTTCTACTGTCCGTCCTGAAGAAATCCCACCCATCCCTGAGAACCGATTCCTCATGAGAAGAAGCCCTCAGGCCATCCAGAGAGCTCCAGAGGAACCCGAGAGGGATCAGCGAAACAGAGAAAGACAGAGAGATGGGTGAGTCTCTAACAAAGAGTTGTTTCTGATGGCCGTTTTGTAATTGTTTTGTGTTTTTAAGGTACAATGCGTCGTACAACAGACGACTAGTGATGACAAGGTCCGGTAGAAAGATAAAGGGAAGAGGCCCCAGGGTAAGGACTTTCCTCTTGTGCACTTAATTACCTTTTAAATCAGATTTTAATCATGTTTTCTGTGTCAATCTTTTATTCAGAGATACAGAACACCTTCACGCTCACGTTCAAGATCCAGAGATCGTTTCTGGCGGAGCGATACACCTCCTCACTGGCGACAGGAGATGCAGCGTCAAAGGATGAGGGCCTCAACTGGAGACCGCTGGATCAAGGGGGACAAGTGAGATGCACTTTATTTTGACACTGTTGTTTCAAATTGGCACATTTTGTGCAGCAGTTCAACGACTTATTATGCCCCATGCAACCCGATTCCTCGCAGCAACAAGGACGATAGATTCATAAAACAAGAACAAAGTGCAAGATGACACAATCTTAAGATAAAGATGAAGAACATGAAGCAAGGAAAAGGGATACAAAGATTAACATGGAATAGAATCATATTTTCGCTCCACTCCGGCCCCAAACCCAGAATTAAACGCCCTAATAGCACGAGTCCGAGAATGAATGAGTCCCTGAGTCTATTAGTATTGCACCTGGGGAGGAGCATTCGTGCTCCATCTGCTTCTTTGCTCATTGATAACAGTGCTCAGAGGATGACTCGTCATCCATGATGGACAGTGGTTTGTCGACTGATCTTCTCTGCAACTGTCACCAGTGAGTCCAGCTTCATGCCAACCACAGAGCCCTCCTGATCATCCTGTCCAACGTGTTGACACTCCTCTTGGACACATGATCAGGCATTGATTATTGATAAACCTTTCTTCTTCTTCCCACATTGGGGAAATTTTTAGTTGCTACAGCAAAAGATTAAACATGAATGGACTTAAAATTAAGACATTGTTTTTGTTTTTTTAACAGGGGGGACATGAGTGAGGATAAGGAAGGAGCTGCTCAACCAGAAAGACGCGAGCGTCGCACCTCCAGCTCAAAGCACGACACTACAGATGAGGGTAAAAAAGACAAGAAACGCTCACATCGATCCAAGAGCAAGGAGAAGGAAACGGAGGATAAGGAAAAACATAGCAAACATAAGGAGAAGAAAAAGGAAAAATCCCGAAGTCGCAGTAAAAGCCGAGGTCGTAAAAGACAAAAATCTGGTAGTCGCGACAAAAGTAAAGATAAGAAGGCCAAATCTCAAAGCCGCAGTAAAAGCAGGGAGGACAAAAAGTCTCGCAGCCGCAGCAAAGTTAGCGAGAAGAAAGAAAAGTCTCGTAGCCGCAGTAAAAGTGGAGAAAATAATTCACAAAATCGCAGTCCTAGCAGGGACCAGCAAAAGACGAAATCTCGCAGCAGAAGCAAAGGAAGAGGTAGATCTGCGAGCGATGAAAGAAATGACAAAAAAGAAGGTCGATCCAGTAGTAAAGGTCTGGGTCCAGAGTCTGATAATAAGGAGAAAGACAGCCACAGAACCAGGACTGGGTCTGAGTCCGAGAACAAGGAAAAGTCTACTAGCCTAGACCAGAGCACAGCAGCACCGTCTAAAGACCAAGATAGTGGAAGGAAGCGAAGCAGGAGCCCACGTGATGACGAGAAAGGGGAGAGGAGGCAGAAAAGGTCCAGGAGCAGAGAGCGCAGTAAACGGAGTCAAGACAGAAGCACCAGAGACTCATACAGAGGTAGAAGGTCCCGGAGCAGGAGCAGAGGGAGGGGGCATAGCAGAGACCGCTTCAACAGAAGAGACAGAGAACCTGGCAACCAGAGGAGGCGGCGACGCAGCAGCAGTCGTAGTAGCAGCAGCAGCAGCAGCAGCTCCGACAGCGATAAAGAGAAGGGGAAGATGAGAGGAAGCAGCTCCTCCAAAGATAAGAGAGGTGGTAAACAAGAAGAGAAGGGTAGGAGGAACAATCAGAAGAATAAATCAGACTCAAGTTCTGACAGCGACTAAAGCTTCCTTCTTCTTTTGTTTTAATAGCTGTTTTTTTTCAACTGTGATTTTGATTTCAAGTCATTGTGTGTCCCAAGTCGTCATACACGACTAAACAACCTCAAGATATCAAAATAAAAAGCCAAACTGGAATATTCAAAAAATCAAATCACTTTTTTACACAATCTGTGAAGGACAATGTAAAGATTAGCTGGAAAACGTTTTCCTTTTAGCTGCATCATGAAAGTAATGACTACTCAAAAAAAAATTAGAATCTTTTTTTATTGATCTTTTCAGCTACAACAGTAACTTCCATATTCCCTTTATACTGGATTAGACTGAGTGGTGGAATGGGAGAAAAGTCCAGTTTGTAATGTGATTTTTCTTTTTTTATAATAAAAAAAAAAACTGTTCTTCCAAATCCATGCATGACTGTTTTGTATCTTTTCATCTATGATTAGCTTTTGGTGTGATTACTGTAAAAGTCCGGTTTGGGTTTGAAATATGTTTGATGTAATTAAGAAAGTGCCACATAAAAATTGTTCCAATTAAACTTTTGTTGTTTCAGTAACTGTCTTTAGATTCAAGATTCAATCATTTTCTTCAAGCTGTTGCTGGGTAGGTTAGAGCAGGGTTACCAGCATCTTTTGCACCACGGACCAATATTGTTCAGGCATTTTATTCAAGTACCAACTTTAAGAAAAAAAACGGTAAAGATATCTTTTTGTTGTTCTTTCTGTATGACCCGGTAACAAATGCCTCATGGACCTGAGACCACTGGGTGTCTTAGTTTCTTGGAGGAGGAGAGGACTCCCTGGGCGGATCATCAGTCCATCACAGGTCTCTTGTTTGTTCCCCGGGTGATAAGTGTACAAAAGTTTAAATCCAGAATGTCAGAAGTTTGAAATTAACCAGTTTGAGTGATGCGAATTTTACATACCAGCTACTTTTATGGAACAATAATCCAAACGTATAATCCACATTAACATTTCCTAGCTCCATGTGAATCCAAGTCGCTTCTTTGCATCTTGAATATCCTCCACCTCAATAAGTTTCTTGACATTTTGGGTGCCATCGGTGACATATCTGGGCATCTGTGCCCCTGATCTATCCTGTACTATGTATCTGGGTCTGGGACCAGCTCCCATCCCTTCTCTGGAAGCTTTACAGAGCGGGATCACGTTCCTTTGGGCCTCCAGCGCCGCCTGGATAATTTCCTTTGAGTAACGCTGGAACTGGACTTTGTCCTCAGCCTGCAGTTGGATGCTCTTGTCTAAAAAGGATTGTTCATGTCTCTGTTGCTGCTCAAGATGGCTGTTTTTTCCAACCTGCAAACATCTGGATATCATTAAACACGAACTTCGTGGAACTTATCAACGTTACCGTCTGAGAGGTGTTGAAGTCTTGGATCTTCTTTAGGTTTTCTCTCGCGGTCCTGGCCTTCTGCTGCTGCTCCTCCAAGAACAGTCTGTCAGCCTCCCTCTTCTCCTGCAGCGACTCTCTCTGTTGTCGCTGCCTCTCCATGTCCTCCTGCTCCTTTTCATGTCTCTGTTGGAACATGTAGCTCAGTGAAGTTTTAAAGTACAACGTCAACATCAGTTGCATTTCGCCTGTGTTCACTGGCTGCTTCTTTGTCAAGACCTGGTATACAAGCCACACTTTTATGATCCAGTATTACTAGTATTACAGTATTAAACACTTTCCATGGCACAGATGCACCTGGGCAAGGTGCTGTCAGGGGGGCACATGTAGCCCTTCGAATGTATCTACGTTGTCCCCATGAGGTAAAAAAACAAACAATTTTATTTTGTATATATTTATATTATAATAATATTTATGTATTTATTTATTATTATTATTATTATTATATATTTATTATTACTTGTCCCTGTAGGTTCCCTTCGCTTTTATTAGTTTGTGAGTATTGTCACTTAAAAATATTAAAGTGAATATAAAAATTAGACTTAAATAAAAGTAAAAAATACAACAAAATAATGCATTTGAATAATAAGCTTGATTTTATTCTTTTCACTCCTTAATTTTTGCTTAAATGCCCCTCACAATATCAACTGTATGAAAAGTGGCCGCTGAGGAAAATGTAACTGCCTTCACCTGTTCAACACACTTTACCCATTACGTCTTAAAAAGGTTTACCAACCAACCCAACCAAATGAATGTCAGACTAAATAGGTAAAGTAAAAAGCGACCATCTTAGTTGGTCAATTTTGTTTTATTTTGAAAGAGGTGCTTTTATTTTGCTGTATTTCCTCTAATGCTCGATGTCTATCTTTAAGTCTCTGAAGTGCATATTTCTTCAGGGGCTGCGTAAAGCTTCTGCAGAAACGTAACCGGTGGAGATTCAGCGTTTATGTGTGTTACCATTTTCTCTCTGTGCACAGCTATGCTTTCCGCCATGGCCGCCTTCTTCTCTCTCTCCTCCTGCCGCAGCAGCGCCAGCTTGACTTCCCTCTCGGCCACAGCCTGAGACGCTCTCTGCTCCTCGTCCCTCAGCTGCTGCTGCTGTGAGACGCTCAGCTGGTTCATGATGCTCTCTCTGCTCATCTGAGCCTCTCTGTCCACAACAAGTATCTGATATTAAACCTCCAGACACCAGTGGTTTCATTTAGTCTCACCTGACGAGCTGCAGCTCTCTCTCCTTCCTCAGCTCCGTCATCTTCATCTTTGCAGAGAGAAACAGTTTTCTGTGTTCCTCCTCCAGGGTTTCTTTTTGGGTTTCAGTTGCCTTGATGTTGTTTCTGACGCTTAGATGCTCCTGAAACAACCACTTGTTTATGGATCATCTAGAGAAGGTCGAGCCCAAGTAATTCATGTGATCCACGTAAAGTTGCCTTAAATTAAGGAGCTTACCAAAATACATTTTAAAGGATCAAAATGGTTAAAAATAGTATAGTTTTTATTATAAATCTACATTATTTAGTGTTCTTTGTCAAGAAAAAAAATGCTCTATGTATACAGTCCCACATGTAATTAGCAACATCATATTCAATTTAAACTGCACTTTTTAAAAAATATATATAAATAAAGATCATGATTTATGTCTTTCCCGGTTTAATGTATCAGCCTATGAAACACAAACATGTTCTGGCTATTACAAAGACACTGTTTATTTTAGTGTGTTTAATAAAAAGTAAAGGACATTTTGAATGTTATACTCGCTAGCTTAGCTAGTTCAGTTCAGTTCAGTTTATTTTAAAAGGACAATCAATACAACCCTGTAGCACTTTGTATCTTTTTGTGGTTTTAAGTGAGAATGTACGTTCTGTAAATGTCAAATGTATTAACAAACCTTTAACTATGATTAACATAGGATGTTTTTAAATTATGTGGATCCTCTAAAACGGTGTCACAGCAGTGGTTCTCAACCTCCGATCTGGGGACTAATAACACTCCATGAGCCACTTACCGGGGAGCAAAGATAATTACTGTTTAAAAGTTTTTTTTTGGTGGTGATGTCATACCTGGTGAGCCTGCATCAGTTCTTTCTTCAGACAGACTTGTGCCTCCTCCTCTGCTTTCTGCTTTAAGTGATGAGCTTCTTGATGAAGTTGGATTTCTTCTCCTTCTTTTTTCTTTTCCAGTTCTTGTTGCTCCTTCGCTTGAACCCTTTCTTTCATCCTAAATAAGAATTATGATGAGTTTTAGAAAGATTACTCATGTTTAAATGAATACAAAAATGATTGAAGTATATCAGTGCCATTGGATTTTTCAATCATTGTATTAAAAAAAAAAAAAATTATAGAACTGACAGAATCACATATTTTCATAATAATTTATAATACCAACATTTATATTAAATTCAAAAGGAATTGAAACAAGATTGAATTTAGAAAATGTATTTTTCGAAAGAAACTCTATGTGTGATTAAATTCAATGTTATATTAATCTATTGAATAGAGACACTGATCTACTTCCACAGAATGTAAACAAAATACAAAGAAGGGAGCTGTAATAAAATATGTGAATGTAGACTTTTGGTTTTGGAGCAATTATCAAGAATTGTGCAGAGTTTATTGGGTGAAGAAGCGAGTGCAGGCAGGGTTGATTTAAAGCGTCAGACACTTTTCTTAAAAAAGGACAAGAACAGAAAATAAGTCTAACCAAGGTAGACGACCAATAAAGATTGGCAAGACAAAATGGAATCTTACTGGTTCCTCAAATCTTCAACGACAGCCTGTCTCTCAGTCTCCATCTTCTTCTTCCTCTCCTGCTCTTGTTGTAGAGCTTCATCCTCTTTGCTCTTCATCGTCTCCAGATACTCTTTGTCCACATCTTTCCTGAGGCACTTCATCCTCTGCTTTAGCTGGATCTGAGCCTCCCTCTCCTTCAGCACCTCAGTCAGCAGCAGAGCGCTCTGGAAGTGACACCATCATCACCATCGTCATCATCATCATCATCATCATCATCATCATCATCATCATCATCATCATCATCATCATCATCGTCATCATCATCATCATCATCATCATCATCATCATCATCGTCATCATCATCATCCTCAGGCCTGAGAGGTGTCACTCACATGTAACCCTTTGACGCGATCCGTTTGGTAGTACAGTTGTGTCTTTGCTTTTTCTATCGCCTCCTTTCGCCTCTGTTCCTTGAACTTCTTCTCCTCTAGGTCCTCAAGTCTTCTCTGCTCCTCCTCCATCTCCTCCCGAAGCTTCTTCGCCTCCAACTTCTTCTCCCTTTGAGCCTTAAAAAACACCTTCATCCACCCGTTCATTTGTCAAGGAGAGTGTTGTCTTACCGCAAAGCTGTTAGGCCACTGTTTCACCATCTCTTGAGACTTCAAGTGAAGAGCTTCTCTCTGCCTCTTCGCCTCCTTCAGCTGCTCCTGCTCTTTGTTCACCGAGGTCAGTTGGTCCTCGATCCTCTGCAAATCTTTCTTCTTGAGGAAGGTGACCCTTCGCGGGTCAGGCAGCTGGACTGAATGCAGAGAGATGAGCAATCATTTAAAAAAATAATTTAAAGTAATATATGATATATAAGCTCAACATTTACTATGATGAACTATTAATTAACTATATAATGCAAGTCATTATTTCGACCAATTATATAGATTTTTCCACACCTGAGATTGAACAGTTAAAAAATATTTCTTAATTGCTCACCATTTGATCCATTCTTCCGACTATTTTGTGCGCCTGATGCCATATCTACACACCAGTAGTCCCGATTGGGAGAAGAAAAGTTCCCTTCAAACGTGCTGAATGCAAATGTATTCTTCTCAAGCCCAGCAGGTCGTTTATGCTGAATTTGTTGACCTGTGTCCAGGCAACGGCTGACACGACGAAAGCATTTCCTCTAATTGAACACAGAGGGCGCAGTTGTGCACAGAGGTTTATATAATCACGCGCTTTACTGATTTATTCTCATTATTAAAACAGTCACATATGTACATTTATCCGTATAAATGGGAAAAAACTTGGCTATAAAAATCGATCAAATAACCCCCCACCCCGAGATAATAGTTTCCTTTTTGTATATTTCAAGGTTTTCTAGATTATTTGCTTTGCAGTTATTTACAGAATATTTTATATATATTTTATTTTACAAAAAAAGAATGCATGTACGAAAAATAATTAATATATATTTAATGGAATTGTTAGATGGTCCTTCGAAAAGGTATTAATATATAATGCAGGCTATTAAAATAAATACTGCGTGACAAAATCCATCCATCTGTTCAATCCTTACATTTTGTTTTACATCTTGAAATATGCAAAATTGTTCATCTAAATAATTTAGATAATACTCACTTTTTTATGGTTTTTTTCTGGAACGTTTATGCATGAACCAGCTTCTAGCTTTTGGTTTACTGACCAAATAGGATTGCCCTTTTGAAGGCCCCTTAACTGTAAGCCTTAATAATCTCGTATCATATTTTGTTTCGTTGCTCCACCAGACTTTGTAAAACAACATTAATAAAGCAACGAAGGCCATTGCATCATCTAAGATCAAACCACAGATAAGAATAAAAGACTTAGAGGCGTGGTCATGTGACGCCTGTCAAATCAGATGATTAACTAACTCTAATGGGGGAAGAAAAACTTTTCTTAAAACTTTCCGGAAACTGTCTCTTGGCTTATAAATGCTGTTGATTAAAACATGTGAAATGAATAAGAATTTTTATTTAGAAGTCTAAAAGTATCTCTTTTTTGCTTTTGCTTTTGGATTTGCAACTCATTTTGTGGCATGTTTATTTAGTTTAACTTTAATAGGATGTGACCAAAGAATTTATAAAGGCAAATTGAAGTCTCTTTTTATAAAACCCCATTATTAATACTTGTGAACACAAAACATTTAAACTTCGCATTTATTTATTGATAGTTAAACAAATATAAAAAAAACTTAAAAAAAAAGTTTACTCTGAAAAACAAAACAAATATGTACACAAAAACAATTCCTAAACAAAAGCTGAACAGCAACTTATATTTCCATATTTCCTGCATAAGAGACGGAATACCTTGGAAAAGGTCATTTTTAAACTTAAAGATGCATAAAAACGTAGCGCTAGAAATGAACGCTAACTATCTTGACTCGCTTCCTCTTTGTTACAACTCCAAGGCAGAAGGAACCGCACGGACCTGGGCGGGTCTAAGTGGAAAAAGGGGTGTTTTCTGCGCCATACTAGCCATTCAAAGGCGGCAGAGGGAACAATTACAGTCACACTTGACCCTCTCTCCACACAGGCTGCAGCCACGCAGGACTAGTTTCCAACCAGCGAACACAGCAAGATGGCCCCCATCTCCATCCAGAGCGTCCTGATCAGCGAGAGTGTGGATCCCCGCTGCAGAGCCCTGCTGGAGGACAATGGCATCCGCGTGACGGAGAAGACCAACATGAAAAAAGATGAATTACTCGCAGAAATAAAGGTGACTTTTGCTAGATTTTATCTACTCTTCTGTGACTTTTCTGATCGACAGTGGACTCGTGCAGGAGAAGTCTGCTCGTGGCTACGTTTTAAAAAAAAGAAGTCTTGGTGTCTTAAACGCAGTATATTTGTTCATTTAAAGCATTTAAACGTGTCTATTGTGCATACTCGGCATGTTTTTTTCCAGTCTGTAAGTGTTGAATGGGATGTAGCGCCGCCCCTTTGACAAGCTGATGCAACTCAACCCATCACTTTCTCTGCTGCAGCCTGGAGACCAGCGAGCATGAAGATCAACCAGTTCACTCAGTGAAAAACCTTCTTTACACTGAGAGATCCAAACGAGAAATTGCATTTGCAAACATCTTTATATCATTCCTAGGCTGTGTTTACAACACTGGCAATAAAAGTTTCTGATTGTTTATTATTATTATTATTAAGTGTCAATGAAGATCCATTCTCTAAAAATTCTCCCATCTGTCCTCCTCAGAATTATGACGGTCTGGTGGTCAGATCTGCTACGAAGGTCACCGCCGATGTCATCGACGCCAGTAATCTTAAGATCATCGGCAGAGCTGGCACCGGCGTGGACAACGTGGACGTGGATGCTGCCACCAGAAAGGGTGTTATTGTCATGAAGTAAGCTTCGACTGAACTCTTATTCATCGAGTTAATCTTGAGGATTGTATCTGATATTTGTTCGCCTCTCTGTCCCAGCACTCCCAGTGGAAACACCATCAGCGCGGCCGAGCTGACATGTTCTCTCTTGATAAACCTCTCCAGGTGAGAATCTTTAACCCTTTGTTGACGCATGATAATTTAATTTATTGTTTGACCAGATTCACTTGAATATGCGTCAAGAGTTACACAGGCTTCTGTAGCTCCTGGAAAGACTTTGCAATAGAAAAAAACTAGAGTAAAACTCTATCAAACACACACAGCTGAGTTTGCTGAGAGGGGGTGGGACAATGAAATGTTTTGCAAACTAAATTTATAGTGCAAATAAACTGTTAAGTGATTTTTTCTTATTTTATTTAGAAGTCTTTTTGAACAGTGTTTTCCATATTTCATTGTGAGTTTCACTAAAAACATGCATAAGAAATATTAGTTATAGTTAAAAAATAAAGGAGTATTTCAGGTCATACAGCAGGGAGTAAATTATTATCTGACAGAATAACCCTAATTAAAGTCTAGGAGTAAAATAAATGTTTTTGTTAACGTGTCAAATACTTTAAATTCGTCATCTCAATTAGATTATTCATGTCTGATTTAAAGACTTTATAAATCATACATCTTAAAAAATGTGTTTCAATTCAGTCAAAAGCTTAACAGCAGTGTTGGATGGACTTGTTTTAAATTTATGGACAAATTCTACAGCCGTTAAATCAAAATAAAACAAGGCCACCTGTTTGTTATTGTATTCGTAAGAAGATCGTATTCCTTCTTATAAAATGATCTGCAATCTATGTCTGCTTCCAGAAATGTGCCTCAAGCTAACATGTCCATGAAGGCCGGGAACTGGGATCGTAAAAAGGTGAGCAGGGATTCTTTGTGCGTCTCTCTCTCGACACACACAAAGTGGTTAGCCATGCATGGACGGCTCCATTATCCAGTCAGTCAACAGTGATCAAGATCTGTGCTGGCGTACATCGCACTTGTTTTGTTTTTGTAGTTCATGGGTTCTGAACTGTTGGGAAAAGTTCTGGGAATAGTTGGACTCGGAAGAATAGGAAAGGAAGTGGCTTCCAGGATGCAGTCTTTTGGAATGAAGGTAAAGAAATTAATATATATTTTAGCACTTTTGACACTCACAAGTTCTTCTTTTTCACAAGACTATTGGTTATGACCCGATCACTCCAGTGGAGGTGTCCGCCAGCTGGGGTGTGGAGGCCATGTCTCTGGAGCAGCTGTGGCCTCAGTGTGACTATATCACCGTCCACACGCCTCTCATGCCGTCAACTGTCGGTGAGTCCAAGGCCGTTGTCTACCTGCACGACCTAGAACTCTACTGCCGTCTTCTGTCATTGCTTTCTACGATATTCCAAAATACTTCAAACGGATATTGATTTGTACATGTTGATGAGCTGCTCGTCAGATGTTTAGTCATAAGGGAATTTCTAGTCTGAACACATGCAGAGGTGTTAACTCTTTATGAGGTTTATTTACAAAGCTCCTCAACAGGAGCCACGTCCGGTCTTTATCACCATGAAGAAGAAGCAGCAGCAGCAGTAGTAGAAGACATTTAAACAAATATAACTTTAGGCAGAACAAAAGTAGACAAATTTAATCTGTGTTTTATTACAACAAAGAGAACACAAATAAATTAAGTTATGGACGAACAATTACACTTTTCTGTTATTACTATTCTTCTTTAAATAATTTTGACAGGAACTTATGTGTTTGTTGAAAATATTGTTATGGAACTAAAACTAGTTTAAAGACCTTCCTAGTTCAGTTGTTGTGTATGAAATACTAGGAGTGTCATGAATCAAAATTAAATGACAAAGAAATTTTATATATTAACTTTTATTTCCCATTTTCCCTCCTCTATTTCAATACACTTTTATTCCCTGGATTGAGCTGCTCCTGTCTGAATGTATTTGTGAGAGAGTTATAGTTAATATAAATATTAAAAAAAGAAAAAAGATTTTTTAATTACTATAAAGACCAGTTTGATTGACAAACAGATTTTAGATTGTGTCACAGTAAGATCTATAAAATGACAAAATATACAAATTATTAAATAAATATTACTGGTATACAAACATACAATATTTAAGCAGAGAAATGCTATAATGTTAGCAATAGCGAAACAGTACTTGCTAGCTCATAAGAAACATAAATAAACTCAATACAATCTACTTTTTTTTTAAATTATTCATGCAAGTAATAAAAGCATGGAGAATAAAAATATTTTTCTGACCTTATCTGTTTTGAAATCTCTGGCATTTAATGCACTTCCTGAACAGGACTTTTCAAAGTATAAGAGAATCCTGCAAAATTCCAACTTTCAATTGTAGTATTTAAATACTAAAATTATAATGATGCTAACACCCCTTAGTGGCGTAAAATGACATGTCAATCATTTTTATTTCTCCTAAGGGCTGCTCAACGATGAGTCTTTCGCCAAATGCAAGAAAGGAGTGAAGGTGGTCAACTGTGCTCGCGGGGGCATCATCGACGAGGCAGCTCTGCTCCGAGCGCTGGAGTCCGGCCAGTGTGGAGGAGCTGGTCTAGATGTTTTTGTGGAGGTAAGGATCTAATTGTCTCTTGTGTCACGTGCTTACGTTGAAACTATTGGATTGTGGACGACAGGAGCCTCCAGCAGATCGCTCCCTGGTCAACCATCCCAACGTCATCAGCTGCCCTCACCTGGGAGCCAGTACCAAGGAGGCCCAGGCCCGCTGTGGGGAAGACATCGCCCTGCAGATCGTGGACATGGTGAAGGGGAGGAAACTCGTGGGAGCTGTGAGTTTACTTTAAATGTGATATTTCATCAATTTACAAATATTTGCTGTCATTTATAATACATATCCATTGTTGGGAAAAGTTGGTCATAGGGCTCGCTGTGATTTGTAATTAACTTACTGTTGAGGTAGTTGATCTATTTTTCTGTTTTTGCTGAATTGTAGTTGAGCATGACTTGTGATAACGGCTCATACTCCTCTTTTGTTTGCCTTTAAACAAGAGACTGTTCAAGAACATGCAGACATTTAACTACTGAAGTGAAACAAGAATGGATCAGGATTGAGTAAAATGACAATTTCAAACTTAGTTCTTATTGTCTGTATTGGATGTTTTATAATGGTTTTCTTTGAGGTATTTGTTAATGTTGTTGTTGTTTGTGTTTTTCATCATCTAGTTATTATTCTGCTTTCCTGTGGATTCTTAAAAAGCCTTTAAATGCATTAAAATCAGGAATCTAATGCCGAACTTACATTTAGTAAGTTTTTATGTTGGTTTCAAATCTCGTATATCTGGTAAATATATCTGAGTCAGCGCGGTATTTAATCGCACTTCATGATGGGGAAGGAATATGCTATGCTAAATTTAACACAATTGATTGTTAAAGTGCTTAGTGACCCTGGTCTAGAAAGGCACTTTAGAAATAAGCCTTACTTACTTACAATATTATCCTCTTCATCTATTTTTATTATTTTTCATTCATTATTAATGGTGGATGAAGTGATGATGTGGAAGAGTAGTACAGCTTTTCTGCTCATTGTGTGGCCTTCTATCCCCGTCTGTCTTCTCTTTGAACCTCTTCATGAAACGCTGATCGATCATTTTCATCTGGTGTGCAGGTCAACGCTTCAGTCCTAGCCAGCACTTTTTCATCAGAATCTCATCAGCTGATCAAACTGGGAGAAGCGTTGGGAGTCGTTCTGAAGTCATGCACAACCTCTAAACCCTTGAGCAACGTCCAAATCATCACTCAAGGTAAGGAGACTGAACTCTGTTTGTCCATGATGATTTGAATTTGATGCGTGACGACAGACTTTGCTCTCTGCTCCAGGCGACTGCATGAAGGCCTCCACTGGCTACATGACCTCGGCTGTTCTTGTTGGACTCCTCAGTCACGAGTCAAACGGCTGCCCCAATCTCATCAATGTCCAGAGTCTTGCCAAGGAATCCGGGCTCTCGGTAAGAAACCCTGACGCCTCGCTTGTGTACTGGACTTTCATCTTGGCCATGTTTCCAGGTGACCCAGAACCACCAGGAGTCAGACGGAGCCTGCAGTGGGATGTGCACAGTGGAGCTCACAGCTGGCGGCAGCAGCTATAAAGCATTCGGTTCCGTTCAAGGAGGCGTTCCGGTTTTACTGGGCCTCAGTGAGTTGGTGTTCCGACAGCCGGTCGCTCTCGCTGGGAATCTGATCTTCTTCAAGGCTGCTGCAAGTCCTCAACTCCTGTCTTCAGTGGCTGGTGAGACAATGTTTGTTGAATGGCATGATTTTCAAAGAATATCCAGCAGGGGGCAGTATTGAGACGTCAATGCTGACAGTTTGTGTAGAGAAGTTTCTCACACTTGTCAGACTTCAATCAAGTTCTTTAATTTACCATCATACTGTTTACTGTTTTAAAATAAAGATGCAAGAAATTAAAAAAACACATTTAATGTGATGAACATTGACCAAAAAAACTATCAAATATTGGCGGATGTTCCATTAAACGAGAGGTCTGAAGCCTCCTACACCTCCTTGATGCGGCATCTGCAGTTTAGAGCGTAAACATTTGGAGAAATTAAATTAATATGTGAACAAATACTCATTTAATTTATATAGATTTTAATTTTTGAATTATTGTTTGTGTGTATTATTTCCTCTGACATTTAAAAATGAATCTTAAATTGATTTTATGATAATAACATGTTTCTGATATATAACTCTTCAAATGTGTTAACCTCACTAGCATGTTTTACATCGCCGACCCTTTTTCTAGGAGTCGTGATTTTACCGCTCGTCTTTTTCTTTCCTCAGGGTTACTGGGCACAGCCGGAATCGAAGTTCTGTCCTTCAGTGCGCCTGCGGATCGGGTCGGAGCTCCGTGGTTCTGTGTCGGCGTGTCCTCCCTCCTGCCGGACCCGGACGTGTTGAAGTCTTCAGTTCAGGAGGTGGCGCAGCTCAGCATTTAGATGGAAAGGGGCACATGGTGCCAGCACAAATCCTGACGAGATGTAAAAACTGTCTGATGAACCATGTCTGCTTTGTAGACATTATCACCATCTCTTTTGATAACATTCCAATGTCAAACTAATGCATCTGTCTAGTTTATTAAAATAAAATGTTACTGAAATTCTGTTTTTTGTGACTCCCACACAGATACACACACAAACAGTTAATAATGAAACTCGGAAACTGTCATTAAGATTTTGAGCCCTTTGTATTTCCTGCGTTAATTTGAGGACACCCCAATTTCCTCTCATAGGCCTAAAGGACACGCATGTTATTCAGCAGCTGTTGTGGGTTAATCGCTAACATCTCAACTCAAGAAGACTGGAATAGAACATCATCACTGTCATTCTTTTCTATAATCTGTCTCAACAACGAGTTAGAAAAGACTTAGAATAAAAAGAGGAACGTTTCGCTCATGTCTAAATCCTTTCTTTGGGTATTTTCTTCCACTTGGGGGCGCTGTGTTTCCATAACACCACCGGGGTCAGCCCGGCTGTGATGTTTCCTGGCCCTGGTCAAACCGAACATCATTTTTTAAGATATTATATTCACATAAAATATCACATTTTATTTAAATGCTTTCCAGTATTAAATATAGAATTAATAATTTTTAATTGGATTTAGGACTTTTTCTAACTGACATTTAAATTTTTATTACTGCATTTGAAGAAAATTAAAAGAAAAATATTGTTTTAATTTGAGTGCCTTTCATATTAGATCGATAGATGTGTGTGGTTTGAATATTTTCTCAACAAAAAAGAAACAAACTCGGTGGTGCCCACTCTCTGCTGACATGGCACATAAAATGCCTTTGCCCCCCAGTTGAAAACATGTTGTTTGCCAGCAAAATACTTGAACTTTTCAGTTTCACTTTTACAAAACACATTATGATTAACAAGAACTGTACGTAAAATGGGAGGGAAACAACCATGCTGTGTTAAAAGACGACTTAAAAAATGGTAAACAAGCTTTATTTATAGACCGCAAAGACCACTGTGGGAATCACCAGTATATATATATATATATATATTTAACATTTTCAAATAAAAAATCCTTTATTGCATAGTGACTTAACGTTTTTTGAATACATGAGAAAACATTGAGACGTGATCAAGGGCCTCAGTCAGTCCTTGGATACGTTCCATTGTCTGCATGAAGGGGGTCGCAGGGTTTGGCCTGCAGTTATAAGATAGTAGATCCTGTGTTGAAAACATTTCTTAACTCTGATCACCTGACAACTTCCACGCAACTCATTCATTCCTACAATCTGGAGTACAGGATTATCCTGGCCTCAATGTTTCCGTGCTAATCCCGGCACGGATTTGGGAGAGTCCTGCGCGACAGATTCATTGGAATCACCATGGCAACCGAGTCCGAGTGAAAACCACGAGTGGGGGTCTGTTGTTGACCCGGAGTGGAGGCTCGTTTGTATTCCTCTTCAGCTGCTTGTTGTCACGGGTCTGCGTTTATATTTAGTCCGTGGGAGGAAATATATCGGGTGGGCTTCTGGTCAAGAACCTGCCGCTGGAGGAGACGTCGTGTGGGGGGAGGAGGAGAGGGATGAGGGGGGGGGGCTAGAGCCGGGACACCACCAAAATAGGACCGAGGGAGAGTCGTTGTGTGTTCCTGCTGCTTCTGGAGGAAGACGGGGTTCTCTCTCGTACATTCATGGAGGTGAGGAGCTCGAGATGTTCGTCAAGTGTTTAGCTAGTAGAGTGCTGTGACCACGTGACACTGCTGACCGCCATCACTGAGGACCCTCTGGATGTGACCGGGTCACTCTGTTGTCCTCACTCTGCGTTGCAGGTCAAGTCATTTTTAAAGACATCCTCATTTTGTTGACCTGCAAATACTATTTTACAACAGCATGCATTGTTTCATAGAGCAGGGGAACTTTACGACCTTGTGCTATACACACTTTTTAGTGTCGAGATATTGACCTCAATTTGTAATAAATGTATACCTTAATTATTCAATATTTATGATATTTGTAACATTTAGATTATAATGAAAATGTACACTGCGATGCATTTCACCTCAGAATGACTGTATCTAGCGTAGTTATTGACTAGATAAACTAGCAACTATAGATTCTACATTTCGCAATACGTTTGAGAAAAACACTATATATATAAAACTACACTGGGTGACCAGGCATCCTCCTTTCCCTATAAATTATTCTTATATGTGGCGCTTAAATGTGTCAAAATTATCTGGGATTTAATACTCTTAGTCATTATCATGTTTTTTCATACTTCTGTTATATTACCGTCTCAGAGAATGTCTTACTTTATTTATATTTACTTGTGCAGCTGAAGAGAACCAATAGTATAATTCCTCTTTTCAAAGGGCCTTTCCTATTGGTTGATTTTCTTTATCCCGCCTCCCAATTAATGATTTATTTCGCATTACCACAAAGGGTGATAAATCATAATAAATATTGTGGGAACTGTGCTGCTTGAGACCTTTGCTCCTTCTTAGGTTTGAGTTTCCATATACTGTCTTTGATGTCCCTTAGAGAAACAGTGTCTTTTTAGTTGCCAAAAACATGTTTACAACACAAACTATTTTTTATAAAAAGAAAATATACTTTTATTAATCAAGATATAAATAAATATAAATATATGAAGATAAAAAAAAATGTAGTAAAAAGGTGTTTGGTGCTAATTTATAAGAAAGTTTACGGTCATACATTGAAACATACAATACATTGAAATTAAGATTTATTTTCACACTGAAAGGGTAATGTTGTGGATTAAAGAATTCACAGGAGTCATGTTCTATATATATTTTTAAATATATAATGTGCTATTTTCTCCTCCACAGACACGATGTCTTTTCTTCACGCTGAGATGTACACCTACGACTTCAACGACGGTCTCCACCCACAGGAGCTCCTGGAGGCTCTCAGGCACTTCTACAGGACGGGTCTGTTCACGGACGTGGCTCTTCAGTGCGGCAACTCGGGACAATTGTTCCACTGCCACAAGGCTCTGTTGTCAGCACGGAGCTCCTATTTCAAAGTCATGTTCACAGCTGATATGAAGGAGAGGTCAGACAGTGTCATCCAGCTGACCGGTGTGGACGGCGCCATCCTGGAGGCTCTGGTCAACTACGTGTACACGGCTCAGGTCAGCATCACGGAGGGCAACGTCCAGAGTCTGCTGGAGGCTGCAGACCTGCTGCAGTTTACCAACGTCAGACAAGCGTGCGAGCGCTTCCTCATCCGTCTTCTGGATGTTTACAACTGCTCCGGGATGCACGCTTTCGCTCAGCTGCATCAGTGCCAGACTCTGGAGAAGGAGGCCTGGAGGGTGATGGTGAGCAGGTTTGCGGACCTGACGCAGCAGGAGGAGTTCCTGGAGATAGATCCAGATCGACTGAGGTCTTTGCTGAGCGCTCAGAACGCCAGCGTGAGCAGAGACGATGTTTTAATTGACGCTGTAGCCAAGTGGATCCATCACGACTCGGACGCTCGAGTTGGCTTGACAGGAAAGTTGCTGCAATGTATCCGTCTAGACCTGGACGAGGTCTACTTCCAGACCACTCTGGAGGTTCACAGACAGTGTTTGCAGAGGAATAATGGGAAATTCAAGTCCATGATCGTCAAAGCGTCGAGACCCAGCATCACAGAGTCTACAAACAAAAAATCCTCAAACTTGTGCATCATCGGGGGGTACTACTGGCGCCCCCTGTGCGAAGTCCACATCTGGAATCCCATGAGTGACACGTGGGTGCAGGGGAAAGACATGCCAGACCCAGAGATTGAAAGCTATAGTGTCGCTGTGCTGGGAGCGAACATCTATGTGACGGGCGGCTACAGGACGCACACGGTGGAGGCTCTGGACTCCGTGTTTGTGTATGATTGTGACACTGACGACTGGAGCGAGGCCCCTGGAATGGGAACCGCTCGGTACTACCACTGCTCCGTCATGCTACATGGCTGCATATATGTCATCGGAGGCTACAGAGATGGCGCTCCAGAGCAGGGGACGGAGTTTTACGACCCTTTGAAGAAGAAGTGGTTTCCTGTGGCCAAAATGATCCATGGTATACATGCAACATTTATTTTGTTACTTATAGGAACTATCTGAAGTTACTAGTTATCGTCAAAAGTACATAGTTACCTCATCTCCAGAAAATAAATCAGTGCCATCAGAATATGAAAGGGTTAAAATGTGTTGAAACTGATTTTTTTTTAAATGTTTATTTGTATTTGCAATGATTGAATTCAATAGTTTCTGTAGTAAAACGTTGAATTCGTATTTAATTGGATCTTTTTTTTAATAATCTTATTATTTTCTTACTACATTGATTGAAAAGTGTAAGAAATTGTTTTTTTTTAAAATCAATTAACATATTCACATTTGTTTTTACGAATAGCTATCGAAATTTTAATGATATTATAATTCAAATACATTTTTTTAATTATAAATTGTTTAGCTTTGACGATTTAGATCAAAAACAATAATTCAATGGCATTAAAAAAAACAGTAAATACTATAAAAAAAAAAAACAAGAACAACATTTCAATAAAAATGTTTTAAAGTTTCAACATTTGAAATGTTAAATTCCACTGTTCAATAATGTGATGGCCCTGATATACTTCCATAGTGTGGGAGAAAAGTGCTGGTCACAGAATTTAAGTTGGGGCCATGGAGATGCTAGGCAGAAAACCAAGAAATGTAATTTAGAATTGAAATGTATTCTATTCTACATTGGAAACCCATTGTTAGGATGCTTGATTGGGGTTAATAACTTAAAAAAACAACATATATTCCAATTAGGAAACCTGGTTTCAGTCGGGCTATGGACGGGCAGTATAATAAAAATGTGAATCAGCTTTTCAAAATAACGCCAAGATAAAGCCTGTTTTATTCAATATGTCACTGCTATCGGTGCGTAGAAATTGACCTACTGTTCCCTCTTCTGTCTTTAAAGGTGTCGGAAACGCTGCAGCCTGTGTGATGGGAGACAGAATCTACGTGGCCGGAGGTCATAATGGCTATCGAGGAAGCTGCACCAACGAGAAAATCCAGGTTTATCGACCAGACATCGACGAGTGGAGTGTTCTTACTTCTATTCCTCACCCCGGTATGAAGAAGAGTATCTCCTCCTCCAGTTACTGTAATTGATTGCTTCTTATTTCAGAGTACGGATTGTGTTCTGTGACTCTGGACAAGAAGTTATACTTCATCGGCGGACAGTCGACGACAGCAGACTGCTATAACACGGAGAGAGATGAATGGAAATCGTTATCAGCGATGAAGGAGAGCAGGATGGAGTGTGGAGCTGCAGTAATAAACAACTGTATTTATGTGACGGGGGGTTACTCTTACTCCAAAGGGACTTATCTAGAAAGCATTGAGAAATACGACCCGGATCTGGACACTTGGGAGATTGCGGGGACACTTCCCAGCTCAGCTCGATCTCATGGATGTGTTTCTGTGTTTACTCTTTAATCCCAAACTGTTTAAATGTAAACACTATTTTTATTTACAGTAATATATATATATTTTGATTATTTATTTTCTATTTTAAGATCAGAAATCTCCTAGATTTAGCCAATAGCTTCCCTCAATAAAGTATCATTATCACGCACAAATAAAAATCTATCATATTAAAAACTAAGCTCTATAATATTCAAAAATAATTTAGATAAAAAGCAGTATTATTTATAATATTAATTTCTTTGAATTAAATGATGAATGAAACTGAATTGTTGTTGTCTTTCCTACTAATTTAACTACTGTTTGTCAGGTATATACCGATTTTTATTTGACTGAATTTAACTTAATTTTCTTAAAGTTCTCATTTTCTTTTTAAATATTAATTATCTTAACCTGCATGCATACTTGGATTTTATAATGAAAGCCGCCAAAAAAAGACGTAAAAAACACAAAAATAATGAAATCAAATAAAATATTTATTTCATTGAAAAAAATGTTTTTATTGAAGAATGTTTTATTGAATTTTTTTTAATGAATAATGAAGAAACAAATCTGCCTTCATGTATCAACAGTACCTATCTCTACGTCTTCCAGATTTTAAAAGAATACACAAAATATTATTTCACTCGATTGTACGAATGTATTGACTCGTCGAATAAGTGGTAAACAGCGACATCACGAGGTTAGAACATGTATGAAACTCGGCGTGGCTGTCTCTTCTTTTGGTCCTCCCCTGTCTCCGTAGCTCTCAACACCACGTGTCGGACACACGTTACTCTTTCGTTTTGAAATAAGTGACTTAAACTGTAGTCAGCGGCTCGCAACACACAGGTAAGTCATAACGAACTATTTGAACTTGCATGCTGGTGTTTTCAATGTATAAATAAACTTGCTTTTGAAAATGACGATGCATTTTTGTTAGTAATTCATTCTTCTCAGGTAGAGTTGCGTAGTGTAGGTAGAATTGTTGTCCACATCTGCAAATAGAACCTGCTTTAACACTAGATATGTAAGATGCATATTACACATTCTGAACAGATATGAATTTGCTTTCAGTAGTTATTGTAAGTTATTTAGCTTAAATGCTAACATTAGCGCTAGCTAAACTGTTAGCGCCGCTATATAATTTCTCTTGTGCACACGTTATTGCGTCATTTGGTTAAAACGCGCAAACAGTTAAATGACAAACACGTTTTTATCTTTGAACTGACTGCTTTATTTTTTTTCCAAGCGTTCGTAAAATATGCTATTTAACGATAAAATGTTTGCAACCATTGTCTTTGCTTAGAAAAATAAATCAAAGATATAAGCTTTCTGTCACACGTTGATTTATGCTTTAACATTTCTACTTGCAGACCATAACCATCATGGCAGAAAACCAAGAAATGTCTTCAATTGAGAAGAAAGTGGCCCGTCAAGTTGAGGTATGGGATCCTGTCATGTGGGTTTTTATGTTGTATACTTAAGCAGCATGTCTTTTTTTTTTTCTTGCAGTACTATTTCGGCGATCATAATCTTCCCAGAGATAAATTTCTTAAGGAACAACTTCAAATTGACGATGGCTGGGTAACTTTGGAAACTATGTTGAAGTTTAATAGGTAAGTCTCTGCCTATTTTATGTTGTTTGATTATTGTATTATAATTTTTTAACCTGAAAAAGTTACTCTTGTCCCTGTAAGTGGGGGGTTATTTGAAAATGCTACTGATAATGTTTGTCTTCTTCTGTTCCCAGACTGAAGTCTCTGACGACAGAGGCCAGCGTCATCCTCTCGGCTCTGGAGAAATCCAAGACTGGCCTTTTGGAGGTCAGTGAAGACAAGACTAAAATCAGAAGATGCTCCGACAAACCTCTACCAGAACAGAATGACGAATACAAGGATGCTCTGAAACACAAGTCTGTCTACATTGTGAGTACTTTATACATTTTTTTGTAATCAACAAATGAATAGTTTTTTTTAAATGACTCTAAACTTGCAATTAAGTAGTGTAATTTTGTAGAATTTAGTTTTTGTGTGTAAAAAAAATATATATATATATCAGTTCCACGGTATTCAACAGTATTTTATTTATTTATGCAAAAGTGTTCTTATACACATTTTCTTCTAATAAGAAAATAATTACTGTAGTTAATTGGCTCAAAATGGCCCATTTTACCATCATAAGGACTGTATCATGTTTTTCTCCATGTACTGACACTGTTAAAACAATGAGCCCTTCATAGTATAGTGGCAGTAATTAAGTTAAAGACGAGAATGAGAATAGTTGCAGTCAAAATGGAACATTTTATTGGACATGGTTTGCAAATTCAGTATGTAGTACTGTAGATGATAATGATGATAGTGAAATTTAAGAGTATTTGTTTAACAGTATTCGGTACACACGGGTATACCGCCCAGCCCTAATTGGGAGACGGGCGACTATCTATATTTACATCACTGATGAAGTCCTCTAAAAGAAATGCAAATAAAATACCTATGACCACAATGCCTGAGGGTCACCCTTTTCAAGATAATGACACTGAAATTCAAATTGAAACTAAACTATTAAACTACTACACAATTGGAGAATTGTTCACAAGAGAACAGTTGTAAGCTTTAAAAACTATTGTTGATTCAGTTTTTAAATATACATTTTTGTCAGGAGGCTGGTTTTCTAAACTGAAGCGTTAACGTCTCTCAGACCTGTCTATTTCCAAACAAAATGACTAAAGAGATTATATGTACCAGTAATCACTCTCTTCGACAACATGCTTCTTCCATCCTGTTGAGATTGTTTATCATTTTGTTTGCATCTTAAAAACAGAAAGGTTTCCCACTCGATACTACTCTGGATGAGATCCAGGAATGGCTGAATGGCAAAGGTCCCATTGAGACCATTCAGATGAGGAGAACTTTACAGAGACAGTTCAAGGTAGGTCTTAAAATCTGAACTGAACTGCTGAATTAAGTGAGTTACCTTAATGTGTTTTTTCAGGGGTCAGTTTTCATTTGTTTCGACAAAGAAGAATCCTCCAAGGAGTTCCTCGAACGTACAGACATCCAAAAGTACAAAGACAATGAAATGCTCGTCTTGTCCAGGTACCGTCACAAAACGCTTTCGGAATGTGCAACATTATTCCCATGATACTTAAATATCTTGTTTAAAAGAACAAAAGCGACTTAAATGAATGTTAAGCTTTGTGTGCCCTTTTTGGTTGTGATCAGCGTTAAAAAGTATTAGAATAAGATGCTGTCGGGTAATTTCCGCTAAGTGTGTAGCGACAGTGTTTGAGACAGTACTATCTGTCAAAAATTTGCGCACTGGCCAAGTACGTGCACTATTTTAATGTGTATTATAAACCAGTGCACTCGGAGAAGTGTGCGATTTGGGACACAGCAGCTGTGCTGTTGGTGTGCATCAATGAGATGGGTCCCCCTCGTATCATAAAGAAAATAAAGACAGGTTTTAGGTACGAACCAGTATACCGCACAGGCCTAATTCAAATCTGCTTTTAAATGGCTTAATTGTGTTACAATGTACTTTTTTCCCCACATTTCTACTTTATGCATGTACCGCCCTTTACAGGCTGTCGCTATGGATTTCCTCGCACATTCGTAGAACCCTGGTCACTTAACTGTAGATTGGTTGTTTAATGTTCAAGAAATAAACGAGCAAAACAACCCTTCAGTTTCAAAGTGTAGTTTATTCTATTTTATTGTAATACTAACACTTTAACAGTAACATCATTAGTCAAGTACTAACATTTTGTTCTAAATTTATGAGATTCTCTAGAGAAAGTGATGTTTGACGGTTTACACAACCTTTGACTGACGAGTTAAGTTCCACATGTAAATCCATACGAGAAATAACATTTCAGTCCGACGCTTGAGCTGCACCATGATATAGTGTAGTTTGAGTGCCTGAATGAGCCAATGATGCTTTGTTTTCTACTGCGTAAATGCATGATTTTTAAGTCCGTTATCCTGATGGTTCCTGGATAAAGTCAGTGATTCTAAGTTTGTTGTTGGAAGCTAACGTTGGCGCAGTGGGACTATAACGATGATAGGCAGACTCGTAAGCTTCAACCCTGACGTAAACATGCTTCTGCACGATGATGCTCAATAATTGCTCTTATCAATATTGTAAAAAAAAATGAGAGATTCTACATTTTTTTTCTTTCTTTTAACCTGCCCTACTTTCTATTATACTAGTTAGATAGCCTAGCTAAAGATTGATCTAATGTGTAATCATGCTGTTCTATCAATAAGACTTAAAACTACTTCTAATTCTGTTTCCAGAGAAGCCTACCACGCTAAGAAGGCGGAAGAGAGAAAACAATCCAAAGCAGAGTCAAAAGCAAAAAACAGACAGTAAGTACAAAGATTCAAATGTCCTTTCAAGTTGACATTGTTATTAAGATGTCTTCAAACTGTCTCGCAGTGACAAAGAAAAGCAGCAAAAGGATTCAGAGGAGAAAGAGCTGGTGAGATTCTAACATGGTTAAATGATGTTAAAGTGACCTGCTGACGTGTGTTGACTGTGTTCAGGGTCTGCTGTTGGAGGAGAAAACGGGCTGCCTGCTGAAATTCTCCGGAGAACTTTCCGACGTCTCTCGGGAGGACTTTCATGAATTGTTTTCGGGCCACGGAAAGATCAAGTGGGTTGATTTTACAAGAGGTGCCAAAGAGGTGAGACTTCAGACTTGGCCTCTCATTTTCAACTAGATCCTAAATGGTGTTGATCTCACACAAAGGGCACGCTTCTTTTTGATGGAAATGCAAAAGAAGCCTATGAAAAGGCCAAGGAGGCGAACAAGGGGGACCTAAAGGTGAAGAGTAACAGCGTAACATGGCAGCTTCTCGAGGGAGAGGAAGAGAAGGAAGTGCTGAAAAAGATTGTTGAAGCTCAGCAAGAGTCCTACAACCGATCCAAAGGAAGAGGTAAACATAGATTCACTCCTTTTGAAGGTGGCTTATTTTTCAGGTCAACATGCTCAAACATTTGTGATTCAGGAGGACGAGGACGTTCAGGAGGCAGAGGAAGAGGAGGCCGCAGGGGGGGAGGAGGCAGGACTCAGTACCAGGGTAAAAGAACAAAGCTGGACAGCGACGACGAGGATGGTAAGTACTCCGCTTGACTGTCATCAGTTAACACTGTACTGATTCTGGACATGCTACTTTCAGGGTCCCAGGATATAAAACGAGAAGCAGACGCTCCTGCAGCTAAAGTTGCCAAAACGGAGAACGGATCTTAAAAACTTCCCAGGCCTTATTTTTGTTTTGTAAAATGTTTATTATAAATGATGTAAATGCAAAAGTTCATTCCAAACTTCAGGCTGTGGAGAATCGAATGAAGTCCACCTGGATATCGACCTAGAAGACAAACGATTATCTTGTTTCAGTTTAATGTCCTTCAACTTCTTGATTTTATCAAAAACTCTCCATGGGTGACCTTTCATTTCACCAGAACCTTTTAGTTTGTAATGTGTGTATTTTCTTACATTTGAGGACATCTGATTTGTCGTTTTAAGTTTGCAGGCGTGACAATAAAAATGTGTACAAACTAGATCACAGCTTACTGCATTAACTACGTACCGATTTAATTAGCTTACCGATTTCTTTTTGTGGAACTTGTATGATGCTGGCAAGTCGTATCTGAGTTCTGTAAAAGTTTTCAATCATTAAAGTACTTGTTAGTTTTGAACCGTTTCTGTCGATGTGATTACCTGCTATGACTTCCATGTTTACCCCCCAGTCCTTCGCCTTCTTCTCAATGTGCTGCGTGAAAACGGGTGGCTCAGCATGACGGTTTTGAAAAGCTTCATGAGTGGGGAAAAATATTGGGTAAATTACCTCCCGAGTCGTTGTCTTATGTAGTGAGTACACTGTCCCTGCCATCGCCAGTGCAGCCCGCAAAAACTTCATGTCCATGCCTGAAACATCAAAATGTTTGCTTAATACAGGAGTGCCAGAAACTGAATGAACTTGATAACAAATCAACATAATCTGATTTCAATCCAGATATCTTCCTGTATTCAAGGTTGTATTAGGTGATTTCTGTAACTTCTTTGATTAAACTATCAGAATGGATTTAGAACCAGAGATTATCTTGATGCTGCAGGATTTGTATTAGCTCAAATCATCACATGGTGGTTTGTTTACAAAACAACTTTGGATGCCACTGCTCTGTATCTGGCTTCTGAGCAATCTGGTGTAATTGTCAGTCCAGAGTGGACATTCTATGTTAAACTAATTTTACCATATGGTTGTAACAAACTGAACAAATTCATCAATAACTTGGATGATGGTGTATTAACTTCTAGAATCAAAGCATCTATACTTGGTAATCATGTTATTTTTGATTTGTTAGATGGCTATTTTTGCTACATTTCAATAATTTTGGACGGCACAGGCATCAGTTAGTCCCTTTAAAGGGCATCGGATCAGATGGTTAAGAAATGTTGTCCAAAGGATCTACTGTGGCCCCAGATGATCGGTCCTTACTGCCCGTGTTTTCTTTGTGGCTCACTAGCATTCTTTACAATTAAATACAAATAATTCTGAAAATTGCAACATTTGATAGAAAGTTATTCCACAATGTTGTGCCAATTATTAATGCCATATTCTATTTTGAACTAAACTGAAATATAATAACACTGGATGACCCTCCTTATTTGTTATTAACGTAAACTGCAATTGTTTCACAAAAGTTAAGCAGGACTTCACTTTCTGAACGTATATATTCTGATGACAAACCTTGATTGCGTTTGGTACCGAAAGGTGGATTCATAATAACAGTGTCGAACTTTTTAGAAAAGTAATCTTCAGGCAGAGCACACAGGTCACACTGGATCAGATCCACGTTAGAAACTTCAAACTCCTCGACGTTTCTCCTGAATATGTCCAACGCGTCATCGTCGATGTCAATACCGACACATAGACTGCAAATATGTGAAGTACAGACGAATTATTCACGTTGAAATTGACCATCTATAGAGTTGGACGTACTCACCTAGCATCAAGCATGGATGCCCCGATGCTCAGAACTCCACAACCGCATCCTAGATCAGCCACCAGTTTACCCTCGATGTCATCAAATGTATTGTGTATCGTATAAAGCATACACGCTGCAGGTGAAATGATCGAGTAAATAACCAACGAAAATAAAACATTGAAAGTCACTCACCTGCTATGTGAGGACTAGTTGGATACTGTTCCAGCAGGATTTTGGGTTCTTCAAATACATCCACCTGCTGAAGACAACTCTGTAACTCTTTGAGTTTCATTATTATTTCATGGACTTTGATAACATCTACAGAAAGCGATGAAAACTACGAGAATTTAAAGGTTTTAAGGTTCCTCATTTTAGCATAGCATACTTGCTCCACCATGCGTGTACTACAACAAAAACAGTCCGATGTAAAACAGGACAATGTAGTTGGTTCCTATTTCTTTAACGACTTCATCTGGCTTGTTTCACAAGTTGTTTTGATATTTCTCACCCAGCTGGTCGTTATGTCGTTGCAGCACACTGGATATCTATTTCCAAAGTGTAATCCTTTAGAAGAAAAACAAAATGCAGTCCCATGGCTGTATCTCTGCAAACAAGCACAGTAATGGGTCTAGATTGCCAGTATTTTTTACATCTTCAGGCAGTACTGATAAAATTGTATACTTATAATTATATTGGATCATGAAAAGGATGAACTAGGGTGGATTTGTATATTTACAAAAAAAAATAAAAAAAAATAAAGGTACAACAAGTATACGTAAAATATATTTGATATACAATATACAAAACGCTTCTATTGGTATTAAGAGCATTTAAAAAACATCATTTAAATGTGTGTTTGTTAATCGCTTCCCCCCCCCCTTTAACCGGTATCTACTTAAAGCATCCCTAAAATAAATGTACATTGTTTTATTAGTTTTATTTGACAAATAAACACCCATTAAAAGTTGATGAATGCAATAAAGAAATTGCTAAACATATTAATACCATGAAGTTATATGAAAGCGTATAAACCATACATGTATTTGGAATCAAACCAAGTGGGCTAAAATAATCCATAAATACAATTGTGTAATTACAATATGTGTATATTTATTTTATATTTTTATTGCCACTACTCATGATACTTTTTTCATTAATGTGACTTTAAAAAGCATTATCTCACTCTAACTCCAGTTGTCAAATACTTCTGTAATGTGTGCACTAATGTTTATTGTTTTGCTAGATTATTGATTATTATAACTATAATGACTTTAATAGTTTTTTATGCAGTGGCAACACAAGTGTGGAAAGAATAAAAGCAACATCTTGTCTCATATCAGAAAATGTATCATCACTGTCCACTACCAGGTATCGATTTCTCTCGCGAGAAACCCCGAGAACGCGGAAGCGAGACAACAAAAATAAAACAGTGGACAACAAGCCATCGTAGCATGATGGCGGCGTCGCTGCTGCGCCGGGACAAGAAAGCCGCCGCCGCTCACCTGAAGGCGGACTTAAACGGGACTGACAACACCGCCGGCCTGCGTCTCCTTCAAGAACTACTCGACGTGGTGCTAAATCCCGAGAAACCCGCGACGGACAGCGAAGCTCTGGACTGGTGTAAGAGCCTGATCGCGGGGGGAGAAGGCTTTGAGGAGTTCTGCAACACGGTCCGGTCCTATGACAACGCTACTCTGTGCGGCTTGGTCTGGACGGCGAATTTCGTGGCGTATCGATGCCGCTCCTGTGGCATCTCTCCGTGCATGTCACTGTGCGCCGAGTGTTTCAACAATGGGGAACACACGGGCCACGATTTCAACATGTTCCGGAGCCAGGCTGGCGGGGCCTGCGACTGTGGAGACACTAATGTCATGCGAGAGTCTGGGTGAGTTAGCCGCTAGCTTGCTAGCTAGCTAGCTAGCTGCCCGGTGACAGCTCACCCTGGAGATGAAATAGATAATTTACCTCTCAGCTAAACATACACATCGACAATAATGGCACTTATTTACGCGACAAATCTGGTTTTTACGGTCAACGCCCATCTGTTCCGGATTTGTCCAGTAGTTTCGTTTTGACTGTTTAGCTTGGCCCTTTTAAATCACATACTTTTATATAATGCAGTTTTATTTGATACATCTGCTTGATAATAACTGTCTCTTTTATAAAATATTATTGATAAAATAATGATTTACTCATCTATAAATGCTTTACCTGTCTCTATTCATAACCTAATTTATTTATATTTCTGCTACAATTGTAAATAAGCTTTATTTGTACAGACCAGGGTCACAATTGCCTGTCAATATTCAACCTTTTTTATCACTATTTGGCTCTTATGTGACACTGTTGACTCAGGGGTGTCAAAGTCAGTCACACAAGCCAAGTGTTTAAACCCCGTACAAGTCGTGCTTTCATTGAACAGCCTACAAAAACGAATAGGAGTCTAAAAAGGATGCAATATCTGTCCACCTTTTTATTAGTCGAGGCTAATTTAAGCACAACACCTTCTGAGGTTGGTGTTATTATGCATAAATTGTCTGCTTCTCTTCTTCATTTCTATTTGTTAATGCTCCTGTATTAATTATTTACAGAAAATGTTGATGAAGAGCAACATTTGGTGGGTCTTAAAAGTCGACATGCATTATTGCGCATCTACTTATTGGTGCATTTTTAACATGAGAAACCTATAAATAATAAATTATTAAAGCTCTCACATTTACTATGACATGCCAGATTTGGCTGCTTTAACTGTGATCCACATACATGCATATACTGTCTATTCCCAGGCCAAATGAACCGATTAACGCTGTGAAACGCTACAGTTACAATCAAATGACGCATGTTTTTTTTGTCTAGTATTTTTGTCATTCACCTGTAAACGGTATACATTAAAATCCAGATAAAGCGCTCTACAAATATAAATTACTTACTTGCATAAAGTATTAAATTAAATAAATGATCATGTACGTTAATAGAATCTGGAAAGTTTGGAAACTTGCAAAGGTGTACAATACTATATAGTATATAATTGACTATATACAAACCTTGTCAATTGGCGAAAAGTACAAAGTACTACTCAACTAATTGCTATATATAGTAATAGAAAAATGGTGAACATTTCTAGTAAAAAGTCACTATTAGCTTCATAATATTGATTCAATATAAGTTATCCTCAAAAACGGACTATCAACAAATGTTTGGGTTGAGACAATTTAAAATATTCTGAATCGCTGATGGAAGTGTTTTCAATCTGTGCAGGTTTTGCAGACGCCATCGCTTAAGAACTGGAGAGAACCGTCCTTCTATACCTCGAGACCTTCTGTTGATGTCTGAGCTTGTTCTACCTCGCTTCATTTTGAGCATCATCCAGTATCTGAGGGATGGATACACAGAACCAGGTACAACTATTTCCAACCAGCCAAACAATATTCCGGCACAGATCTCTCAGGATAAAGCTGTAATACAATTCGAATGATATCGTCATGCTTTAAATTGAGGTCAGCATGTTGTTTAACTTATACGTTGTCAAAATGCTTAGTCATTTGACTTATCTTTCTTTACCAGACTCCTCGGCTGAGAGAGATCTACAGAAGGTTCTGCAGCAGCTGGAGCCCCAAATCTCCTTCATGGAGGAGCTCACTAAAATGGGAGGAGCTATGCGAACAGTCTTGACAAAAATCTTGACTAATCAACAGTTGTTCAAGGAACTGAGCATGGGTAAGTTCCTAAGAATGCACTTTTTAAAAGTCAGTTTGTGGATCAACAGGATAAAGGTGGTGTTTGACAACAGAATATCAGACATCTTTGAGCACCTTGACACAAACTTCCACGTTCTTTTTCCAATTAAAAAATAATAAATCAAAGTCGCCATGTGGAATTTTGTGTTGACTCAATGTGGAAAAATTCATATTTTGTTCCTACAATAGGCCAAGAAGATAATGTTTATGCCAAAAAGAACTATGACAAATATTTGTCAGCGTTGAAGAATTCTGGCCTGGTATCTGTGGAGGAGAAGTCTCAAGGTGCTACAGCAGATGTTCCTCTCAATGCTGAGGGGGCAGATGAAGCCATTACACTTTTAGGTAAGAAGTCTTAACAATGTACTTGAATTAATCTAAACGAAGTTTCCACTATTCATTCATCCTCAGTTAACTCTAGTATAATTCATGTTGACTATAATAATGATGATGTGTTGTGATGTATATTTGCACATGTGATGAAATAGTATATAATGTATTCACCAGGATGCTCAGCAGAAGCATGTCCAGATGATTCAAGTAAAGAGGTTTGTGTTAACATCCCTGTATTTATCATATTGTATCTTTATTTGTTACTGGTAAAATTGACGAGTGGTTCTCTCTCTCAGGAGGACCAAGATGGCGGGCAGTCTGTAGGACGGAGGAAGCGGGTGAAGTTGAGCAGCTGTACAAAAGGTTGGTTAAAAAAAAATCAGATTAATTCAAGAAACCAATTTTTACCTTCTTCTTTTAGACTTGTGTATTATCGAGTCCCTGAAGCATCGATGCTTTCTGGAAGAGTTGCTATTTTGGACAATAAAATACGAGTTTCCTCAGAAGATGGTCACCTTCTTACTCAACATGTTGCCAGATCAAGATTACAAGGTAATTCTATTGATTGTTTTTTGAGTCTTTGGTTGTTTTCCTATCAGGGTTTCACACCTCTACTTATTATGGTTTTTCTTTCTTGTCTATCGTTTTCTTGTCATTATTCACCACATTCATGAACCACAGTGTTTTTCTCCCTCTTCTTCCCATCATCACACTTGGTCCAACACTGACTCCGCTCTCCGTCTGTCCTCCTAAACATTGTCTCCAAAAAGTGATGTCCTTACTTCTGATCTTTTCTTATGACGCCTCCAGTGTCTTCATGTCTGACATTATAGTTTTAGCCACCCTTTCCACCCTGCCATCTTTTTTACCTTTAATCATCTCTTTGTGTTAAACTTAAGTGTGTAAAACTTTGATAAAGGATATTTCTCCCTAATATATACATGCATCATTGATTATTCCCTTGTTTTATTCCGCAAAGTTTGCACAGAAATGCTCAAAAAGCGGCTGAAAAAGTTGAAAACCCATATTTTGTCTTTTTTTGGTGTGCACTGCATATCTGTGCCAGTGTACAATTGGTATTTTGAGTGTTTAATGATTTCAAAATGACTTCCTTCCAGATCACCTTCACAAAAACATTTGTTCAGCATTATGCATTCATCATGAAGACGCTGATGAAGAGCCACGAGTCCGACACCATGTCCAACCGCATCGTCCACATCAGCGTGCAGCTGTTCAGCAACGAGGAGCTGGCCCGACACGTGACGGAGGAGTGTCAGCTGCTGGACATCATGGTCACTGTCCTGCTCTACATGATGGAGAGTTGCCTTATCAAAAGTGAACTTCAAGGTTTGTTCAAAAATAAGACTGAATCTTATTATGAAATCTTTGCTTCTAGTTGTTGTTTTTTCTTAGTGTATGTGACTTAATTAAGATGTACTTTTTTCTGTGACCACACTGATGTCGAAGTGTAATGTACTGGACTCCATTTACAGAGAGAGATCAGAAGAAACCCTTGAAAATGTTTTTTTTTTTTTCTCTCGCAAAGCAGGATTAGTCGAGTGTGTGAAAGAGGAGACTTACTCCAGCGAGACTAAACAATTGCGGGTCAATTTTTGCCAAGGAATTTTCAAATCCTTTAAAAGTCTCTCTCTCTCTTTCCTTCCCCCTAAGGGACCTTACGCTTTAAAAACGGTCTGTTTTCGCTTTTAGATGCATGTTTCCCTAATTCATTTTTGCATTTGTTCTCCATTATTTTTTAAATAAACTTAGCTATGTCTATCTTTGAAACACTAAAAAAAAATATTCTGTGGGCTTGAGGATATTAACAGTCTTCTTTCTTATCTCTAGATGACGAGCACAATCGGCACGTTGTGGTTAACTGCAGCGAGGCTTTGCTAAAGAATAACACCTACTGGCCATTAGTCAGCGATTTCATTAACATCCTGTCACACCAAAGTGTTGCAAAGAAGTTCCTGGAAGATCACTCACTGTTGATGCTGTGGATGAGCTTTGTGTCGTTTTTCCAAGGTGAGTCATCGTTGCATTCGTAAGCATTTTGGGTAATATGTTTTATTTAGATGTATAAGGCCTTATAGAAGACATTAAAGCTTTTTAAAACTCATATTTGTAATTTTTTTTTTTATGTAGTATTATAATGGGTGAACTTTAAGAGTTATAGGTAACATACATATTACACAACATTTGGATATAAATCAATCAAGTGTTATTTGTCGCTTTGTGACCCTGGTCTAAAAAGGCGCTATACAAATAGACATTATTATTATTATAATTATTTGTGATGACACACTTCAGTGATGCCACTTTATTTAAAGCTAGTCTTAAGGCATGAATAACAACCAATAGATTTAAAATCAATTGATTCCACCACTTATCGTACTTCCTAAACCTTTTTGTAAGTCGTTGTACACAATGACGGATTATTGTTCTATAAATCCATATTAGTTAATTTTAATATCTTATCAATGTGTTTGCAAAGCATTGTATATATAAAAAAAGAAGATTGTAAATATATCAACTCGAATATCTCTAATATATCTTTTTATTAAAGCTAAATTTTGTGTATAATGTACTATATCGCGGCAGTGACATAATATCTTTAAGTTACAAAATATGTGTTGGTGAGTTCTGTTCATGGAGGCTACAGTTGCTCACTTGCAGTGTGAACCTGACACAGTAACCTAAAAATAACTCTTTGCTTTTACAGCGTTTCAGTGTCTGCATGCTGACATTATTTGACCAGGGTCAGAAGAGCATTTCTGATTTTAATGAATAATAAAAAAAGTTTCAATGACTCTTTCTTATTTGTTCTCAGCTATTCTATCTTATTTTTATATTTTTATAGTCTTTTCATAAATAAAAAAATCTTTGATAATTGAATGAAATATTTCTTGTTACTCTCTAAAATACCATTGTACCATTGTGAGTGTTTTGTCTTTTTTGGCACCATCCATTTCTTCAGAAAGTATATTGAGAATGCATCATGATGTTACAGGTATGAATCTGAATAAGCGGGAGCTGAACGAACATGTGGAATTTGAGTCTCAAACCTACTATGCAGCATTTGCAGCAGAGCTGGAGGCCTGTGCACAACCCATGTGGGGTCTGTTGACGCACTGCAAGGTTAAGGTAAGTTCTCAAGCCCGACATGTTGCTTTAAATAATGTCAACTCTTAAAACCAGTTCTCTCGTTCTGATGGCGTTTCGTTCACGTTGTCTTTGCAGGAGACGCAGGATTATACCAAAACAGTTGTGCGCTACTGTCTGGAGACTCTTCAGATTTGGTTTGATGCCATTAACTTTGTAGATGAAGTAAGTCACCAGCTCACCGTGTGTGTAAATAAAAATCAATCATTTCGCTTGATCCTTTATCTTTTTTGATTTGCAGCCGTCTCCTCATCAAGTGACGTTTCACCTGCCGCTGCACAGGTACTACGCCATGTTCCTCAGTAAGGTAAGACACAAAATAACACAAAGTCCCAGTTTTAGCAATGGTATGAAATTTTTTTTTTTTCAATTATTACTTCCATCAGGCCGTTAAGTGCCAAGGTCTGGACTTGGACAGCCTTTTACCCGACCAAGAGATGCTAATGAAGATAATGGTGCATCCTCTCCAGATTCAGGTAGGAAGATGTTCATAATTGTGTTTATGGAGTGTGAACATCAAAGTCCTCATTGTTAAAGTCGGGATAAATGTTCCTCAAACCATTGTAGTATATTGCTACAATCATGCAATTACTGCACTGCAGGGTGTCGCACTGCTTTCAAATTACATTACATTTTTTTTTACCAAAGTCATTTTATGATTTGTATCTCAAAGTGTCTAGCAAATAAAATATGTATTGTTTAAATTAACAATTAACGTTTGTTAATTTATGTTGCAATTAAACCTCCAGCCGTCAGACAATCATTGCGTTCTCTATAGCTTAAAGACGATAAGATAAGATTATACCGATGACTAAGAACGAGAGGATACAGTTGACTCCAGCCATGTTTAAAGCTGATATTTGTACGTATTGTGGTTTCAAAAGGAATAAAAGCGGTTACCGCTTAGTCAAGAGTCTGCGGTCTGTTAATTCGGCAACCCCAGAGTCAAGTACTTCTTTCTACAATCTTGCAAATATATCCTACAGTATCGCAATCTATCATCTCGTTATGTGTAACGTATCACCAGGTTCAATACACATCCCTTCACTGCGTAGATATTATGTAAATTTCTCATGGCTCTTTTACAGAGTGCAGAAAAGGAATGGGAGAGTGCAGCGCGATTGGAATAATTTTGAGTGGCCTGTTTGACATTTCACCATCTCATCATTTCAGAGTAGTCAAAGAACTGTATCTTCTATATAGGGACTAATATTTGAAAATTTAATAATTTAATTTGATTGCAGATAAACGCCGTTCAATGAAAAACAATCTGTTTCTTTGTCTCCAGGCCTCTCTGTCAGAGATCCACAGCAACATGTGGGTTAGAAACGGCCTTCAGATCAAGGGACAAGCAATGACATACGTGCAGTCCCACTTCTGCAACTCCATGATTGACCCAGACATTTATCTGCTCCAGGTGAAAAGATGAAACCTTTGAAGATTTCTTTAATTGAATTTCTCCCTGCTGACATCCATCTCTCCGTCTCTTTCAGGTTTGTGCGTCAAGACTGGACCCTGACTACTTCATCTCAAGTGTCTTTGAGAGGTTTGTTCCATTCTATGAAGCTATTCCTACTCTGAATCAAACCTCTTTTCTACGTCCTTTGTGCTTCTGAAGATTTAAAGTGGTTGATTTGTTGACCATGGCGCCTCAGCATCAGAACTCTCTGTTAGACGCTGAGCAGGAGCGACCCATGTTGGAGGGCGCTCTCACCTTCCTGGTCATATTGACAAGCCTTCGCACTCATCTGGGTGAGTGAGATTGTTCAGAATGACAACCTCACGGTACATCCTAATCTCATTATATTTCTCCCTTAAGGAATGACTGATGACGAGATACTGCGGGCAGAGATGGTCTCACAGCTGTGTATGAACGACCGCACTCACAGCTCACTGCTAGACCTGGTAACTCTCAACATTTATTCTTCAACTATTCCCTGGATTAACCTTTCTTTTACCAACTTCTTCAAGATTCCAGAGAACCCCAACCCAAAGAGTGGCATAGTACCTGGCAGTTGTAGTTTTGAAGAGATGCTTTCTGCTGTAGCTGATTTTAAAGCTCCCGTGTTTGAACCAGGAGGTTCCATGCAGCAGGGAATGTACACACCTAAAGGTAACATTATTCCATTGTCAAAGTTAATTATTGGATATCTAGTTGTGTCGAATCTTCTGTTTTTTTAACATTCTTTTGTAACATGAATTTTGTAACAAAATTATGATTGCCCATGTAAAATGTTCAACTTTGCTTATCTACCGCCCTCTACTGGGTGATGAAGGTTGCTTTGAAAAATAATTATTCTTTACATAGTGTTTATCTGTTTATATTTAAAGCTGACTGAAATGAGAGCAAAATAAATGATTTTAGGAACATTTTAGCTTGTTTTTTTATTACTCTTCTCTATAGAATATTGAATAATGAGATTGCCATCTAAACCTAGTGCGGGAATAAATAAGATTAGGGAAAAAATGGAAATTATACAATGTCAAAGACCTAGGGAAAAACGAGCAGAAGTAAATAAATAAAACATAAAAAACAACCTAAATGTATGTTGTGTGATGATGCATAATCATTGCGTAAAAATAGTTTCTGTTTTTATTTTTAATTTCAAGAAGTATCTTTAATTCCAGTCTACTTCAGTGACAAATTTAAGATTTAATTTGTGAATGTTTGTAAGTGATGGCCATGCAGACACAACTAAGCATAAACCTACCTGTAAATACCTGGTTATTCTGAAACAATCACCTTTATTAGGTTACAGAAAACACGGCCGCTAGAGGGCAGGCTTAGACCAGTTTACGCAAACTTGAGCATGACTAGCAGGGAATTGTGCTTAATGAAGGTAATTTTCGTCTTATTCCCACATCTAGCGGAGGTGTGGGAGAAGGAGTTCGACCCAATCATGGTGGTGCTCAGAACTGTCTACCGTCGAGATGTCCAGTCAGCAATGGACAGATATGCAGCCTTGTAAGTCAACACTTGGTATTTCTGAGCAAGATTATTGATGTGTGACAATAAACTGGTATCAGACGCAGTATAAGCTGCAGCAGATATTTGTATTGATGTAATTCTGTCAGACTTTCCTCTCTTCATCATGATGAGACTTGATAAGAGAGGTTTGGTTCACTGGGTGCTTGAGTTGATTCAATTAGAGAGCTGTCGAGGAAAATCAATATTTCAAGCTGAATTGTAATTGAATTGAGGAAATCTGCTCTTTGGGATCGAGCCACAGGTCTCTGCCGAGATTAATCTGACATTGGATGTTAGTGTTACCTTGAAATCTTGAAATATCTTTTACATTTTATCTGTAAAATTAAATTAGCATGCACAATTCTTCTGTAGAAATGTTTGGTGTTAACTCCTCAATGTTGATTTCACACTTGAGTCTGATGTTTTCTGTTTTGCTCTCAGCTTGAAACAGTCTGGCATCGACGCTGCTACACCGTGGCCACCTTACAAGGAGAGGACTCCTCTGCACCCTTGCTATAAAGGCCTGATCAGGCTGTTGCACTGCAAGACCCTCCACATTGTGATCTTCACTCTCCTTTACAAGGTCATCACATTTACTAATGGACGTTTACACTTGGATTAAATAGCAATAATTATTATACAGGGCATTAAATTGATCATAGATAAGCACGGCAGTAACAGCCAGAGCTGATCAACAACGGACAAAACTTTACATTAATACCATCTACGTGGTCTGTGTTGTGATTGTGTTGTTGGCGAAACGGTTAATTTCAGTTTTTTTTTTAATTCTGTTTCATGATCATACAATCGGCTATAATATTTATATCTAAAGGTAACTGAAAATGAGACTTAAGTTGTTCTTACTTCACTTTAAAAACAATGTTTTTAGTATTAAATGAACCAGCTTTGTATATATATATATGGCAAATAATTTTCAGTATGTGTGTATGATTTTATATATACTAACACTAAATGGAAATTGTTTTTTTGCTATAAAAACATTTTTTACTGGACATTTGTCATACATTTGTTTTTTTTGTTAGAATTGATCTCATGAAAACAAAACTTTAAAAATAACATTTTTTTTAAATGTTTTTTCAGATCTGGAACGACCACCAGAACATGTATGAACATGTACTGTGCATGGTTCTGTACTTAATCGAACTGGGGTTGGATAACCAGGTTCAAGAGAGCAAAGAAGATGAGGTGAGTTAAATACTTGTAAGATGTCCTAAGTGAGTGGTTTTTGTCTTGTGTTCCGAGATAAGTTGCATTTAATATGTAACAACGCTCACAGAAAGGTAACGGAAACGGAGGGACTGCAACTGGATTTAACTTTATTCTTTTAATTTACTATAACTTTCAATCCTGTATTTGTATTATTTCATTTTTCCAAATCAACTAGTCATTTTCTACCTCAATAAACACTTTAACTGCCTGTCAGTAAACTCATGACAGTAGCATTGAAGTTATTTTTAACGTGATGTGAAAGCAATATTATAAATGGCATTTTTATTAAGTCCTTTTCTAAACTTTCAATAACACTGACTATTCAGAATATATTGCAATGATGAGTCAGCCGCCCTAACTCTTCGTGTGTTGCATGTGATGCATTCCTACCTAAGATTTTGACTAGGAATTTTCTAGTTGGAAAAATCTTACGTTAAAGTAATTTAAAATTCTGTTGGTGTTGACTGATTTGTCATTCAAGAGTCAAACCGATTGAGTTGATGGGTTTTTCAGGAGCCATGTATCGAGGAGCACTGTCACGACAGCTGGTTTCCAGGCACCAACCTCCTCTCAAACCTGCACCACGTCATCAACTTTGTCCGAGTTCGTGTTCCTGAGACGGCCCCGGAAGTGAAAAGGGAAGCTCCACCCAGCACCAGCTCTGAGGCGTCTGCCTATGGCCAGGTAAGCTGTCGCTCTGGATGATTAAGTTTATCATCAGTGCTTTGTACTGTTAGATATATTTCCTCTCTGCATCACTCATTAAACTGAATTTCTCTACCGACACGTTACTGTCCGCTTTGCATAGGCTTTGCTCTTTCACTGCTCTCATGCTCCTCCATGATCACCCTTTCATTTTGTCGCTCGACCCACAGAACTCCAGGCGGCTGTCAGGGAATTGGAGAGAGGTAGCTGTTTGCACCCCATCTGTAGCAGCTCGTGCCTCTGTCTGTATTTCTCTACGATCATACGAGCATGTTTGAACCTCTCGCTGTGTTATGGTGTGTGTGTAATGCAACGCTTCAGCACTTCTCCTCCCTTTTGACTGCTGAAACTAATTACGTGTGTAATGCAGGTTTGGGTAAACGCTTTTTAACTGCACGTCAGAATGATTGATGTTGCCTTGACTGGCCACGAAGATGTATGTTTATTTAACACTGCAGCTCAGGTCCGTCTTGTCAGGTCAGGTCGCAGCAATCCTGGAGATTGGCTGTGTGCTACTGGGAGATGATTTGAATGAGCCCTTCGCTTGTTTTCAGCCTTATCAGCAGAGATGACAATGGATATTTAATTTGACTTTTATATGTATTGTGCTGGGTTTAAAATGCTAATGCAGCTAATATCCAATCCATCATAGTCCATCAATTTATATTCGCTGCAGTGTTCGGTGACAGGGTTTTTCTGCTGTAGCCTGGACCCACGAGATGTTGGTGGAAGTGAAAAGAATGGTGACAGGACTGTTGACTTGCATCTTTCCTGTGAATAGCCATGTATAGATGTTCAGAGGTTTACTCCATGGCTACTGTATACCTTTTTTTAAACTACTTTACTGTATACAGGATCTAATAACAAAGATTTATGGATGTCCGAATGAATTTAAATAATGAAATTGAAGCTCCTGTCTCTCATTATGGTGTTTGTTTATCATTGTTGTGACACTGTTAGACATGGAGGTGATGAAGGGTCAGAGAGATCTCTCTCGTCAGCAGTTTGCTGCTTTAGTGATGAATGTGAAAATGTGGATAGGTGACTATTTTAATAATTTGGTTTGGTCAATTTATTGGTTTCATTATTTTACTTCTGACCTCCGCCAATCGTGATTGACAGAAAGCGGCAACGCCATATTTTATTTTGTAAATGTCAGATGTTCCAATGTCAAATTAGAGGTTAATCAAGTAAGTTAGGCAACATTCCATAAAGTCACATTTCTCGTCTTTACCAGCTCATTGTTTGTCTTCTTCATTTTCTTTAATTCGGTACCTTTCATTTTTCTACTTCCTTTCTCTATCATTCTGTCCATTCTGTATGCATTTAATTCTCAGTTTTTTTCTTTATAAAAGGATGAGGTGTATTTTTATTTTTGTTTAACACTTGAAGCTATAAGAATTACATTTTACTACTAAGGCTTGGATTAAAATCCCCTTTCTTTCAATAAAACTTTCGAAGGAAACCAGCAAACCAAGTCTAACTCTAAAAACTTAAAATTGTTTAACCAAAATTGCATTTCAAATTATATTTGTTTGGCCCTTAAGCAAAAGACTTTTTGTTGATGAGCAGGGATTTTATTGAACATTCATATGGATAAAATATGAGTTCAAAAAGATATAGTGGTTCTTAAAGCAGTTATTTTCCTACTTGCTTAACAATGCTACCATCCACCAAAAAATGTTTCAAAATAATGTTTTTCCTTAAAGAAAAAAGGCTTAACAAGGTAATATCTTTTATGAATGTATATTTTTCCTGTGTCCTCTTAGAATCTACGTGAAGCTCAGGTATTCAGTCTTGTGGCAGAGCGCAGAAGGAAGTTCCAGGAAATCATCAACCGCAGCAGCACTGAAGCCAGCCAGGCCGTCAAGCCCAAGAGCTCCTCAACGCGTTGGGTCCCGCCGGGAACCCCGCCCCAGCTGGTGACCGAGATCCTGGAGATACGGGAGAGCATGCTGACGCTCCTCATCAAGCTCCACCAGAAGTTATCTACCAAGCAGAACTCTCTGTCGCCATCGTGGCTCGACGACATGGACTTGACCCGCCACGCTCATGGCGACGGCATCACCGCCATCGAGCGAATCCTCACCAAAGCAGCAACTCGTAGCTGCCAAATCAGGCGCAGCATTCAGGACATTTGTGGGAAAGTATCTCCTCCTGTACCACCCAAGAAGAGCACTCCGGCAGATAAGAAAACCATGGATAAAGAGGAGAGGTACAACTTTTTTTAAATTGCATTTTTTTTTATAATGGACTGTTACTAAATCACACTTTATCACTAGCAATGATAAAGTAACATGAATAATGATTTAGTATATTTAATGCCCTTTCCATGGTAACTCGAATAAACCATGTCATCTAAACAAACTATGGTAAAACAAATGCTCTGAAAGTTATCTTTATATAGTTCAAAGTTTAAATGCTCCGTTATAATTCAGCTTGTTGAACATTAATCTTCTTGTGTCATTCATAGACGTCAGAGAGCCAGAGAGAGGCAACAGAAACTACTTGCTGAATTTGCCTCTAGACAAAAGAGCTTCATGGAAACTGCCATGGATGTTGGTAAGAGCACTTGCATCTTTTCTATAAAACTTACCTGTCAGTCTTGATACACAAACATGTCCATCCATTCTACCTAACTTGCAAGCTTTACTAAACATCCCAACATTCCACTTTTCTTAGGTCTTTATAAAAAGAATGTCAGCAAAAGATCCAGTAAATTTACAGAACAAAACTATATTTGATGACGTTAAGTCGATTGTAATTAATACACGTACTTCATAAAAGGTGCACATGCACCAACACTTCCCTCTGTGATGACCATTTTGATTTACTTATTCACAACATCGTATGTGAATCCTTAATTTTTTGTGATCCAGTGGAATTGAGTGCTGATTCAATGGACGAACCTTATGACAAGCAAAGTGGCCCATTGCTTCATTTTCTAAGAGGGTCCAATCAGATGGAAGTTCACAAAAAAATCTTAAATAAAGTGTTTGGTGTGATTCCAGGGTTAGAAATACTGACTTGCATCATGTTTGGGTGGAACTCATAACTTGGTACATTTGGCCTGATTCCATCTGTATGTTTCTTATGTTCAAAGGTATCCTCTTATAAACACATTTACTGTTAATGTTTCTTGTCCTTTATTTGTTTAAAATCAAAATCTTTTATTCAGGTTAGAATATCATTGCCATGTGCTGAGGCAAGGTGATGCTTGTGTGCTCGTAGTCTCTGCAGGCCTGTTAGGGGGAAAATGAGAGGACAGGGGACCTGTGGGAGAGCTGGGTATGGAGGGCACATTGGTTCAAAGCCCGAATAATGTTTTTTTTATTCCCTTGGTCTCCACTGACAGTGCATAGTTAGTCAGTGAAAAATGACTCCTGTGGTTATAGAGAACATTCTAGTAGGTCATGAGAAATACATACTTGTATATAATGCTATATTTCTGTCCGGTAATGTCTGCATGTGATTAGTCAATACATTATAATGGCGATTATTACAGTTATTAGGCTGCTATAGTAATTTTCTTACTGAGATACAAGTACATTTCTAACAGTCAGTTTATGGAGACAGAGCCAGTATGGGTGTAAAGTGTCGCTTCAGGCTCTTCCGATGACATCTAATGCAAACCTCTTTCATTTCCCGCGGGAAAGCGGCGACCTTTCCCAAGAACATTTTCTCTCGCAGAGCCATAAATCAATTTCCTACACTGCTTGACATTTCGCCACAATATTTACTGGTCAAATTGAACGCACTTCTTCGCATTTAAAAGCAACTCAGTGAGTTATGTGAGAAATGATTATGCTGGTAAGCTTTCAAATTGTGTTTTTTAAGTAGGAAACTCACAAAAAGGTCTATGGTGGGTCTAAACACACACAGTAGCCACAACATTGTGCTCTTCTGTACCTGTGCTTGCTACTGCTTTTTGGGCGGTTGTCGGCTGCTGAAGTAGGAATATTGGCTATATTTAGGATTATGTGAGAAGGGTATGTTAGGGTTAGGTTTTGACTAGTGTCAAACAGGTACTGTTGTAGTCCTGCTTGAAGAATTGTGGGATCAAACTCTTAACTTTGTCTTTAAACCTTTTTAAAGAAAAGTGATGTATTTAACTATTTTAATGTATTTTGTTAATTACTGACTTACTACTAGGGTTTGCCTTTTGACCTTGCTGACTCTAAACCATTTTTTTTTACCTCTAGAATCTCCAGAAACGGAGGCAGCCATGGAGATGGGCGCATCAGAAATCATGGAATCAGAGATTCTTTATGACTGTGTGATCTGCGGTCAGAGTGGACCCTCCACCGAGGACAGGCCCACAGGACTCGTCGTTCTCCTCCAAGCATCATCAGGTACACCAGTATTCCCCTGCTGATTCTGTTAATCTTCATGATGTAAACTCATAATTGTCAAAATTAGAAATACAAGAAAAAGATAAAGTAAAGAAAATGGTTAAATGTGTAGTCGAGGATTTACTTTTTAAGGCCAGATAAGTAATGGTTATGATACTTTTCTAGTCTGATTCACTTTCAGAGAAACTATAGAGTAGAAGAGAGTCTTTAATCTCTGTGCAGCAACTGCTATCTTTCTCTTTGTGTTTAACTTTGTAATTTTAAATCTCCGTTATGGTTTTTCCTTTCAGTTCTGGGTCACCGCTGTAAGAGCAGCGAAGCAAAGAAGCTTCCAACAAGTGATGAAGAACATATCTACTCAGCAGACACGTGCGCGGTCGCCAACGATGTCAGACTCACACTCATGCAGCAGTTCTTCAAAGATGTAGGTGACTCTTTAAGTCAAAATCCGTTACAAAACGGTTATTAAAGCGGTGCTTAAATTAGTTAATTACTTTTACTTATTGTTGTTTGTTTCTTCCAGGGACTCTGTTTTCTTTTAACCATTTCCTGAAATCAAAGAAAATCGGTGTTTGATTGTTAAGTCTAAGATTTACTATACATTTTTAATATAAGCTGTTGAAAAGAGAGTGGCTGAGAAATAGAAGAAGATAGAAACATGGTAACAGCAGCAAAATATAAAAAAATTAAATATATAGCAATAATTAATATTATTTATTATATTATAAGCCAAATGATGCCAAAACATTATATGTAAAGTGTATCTTGAGTATATCTTATTTAATTGTATATATGTTGTATATTCTTATTTTCTCTTAATGTTTCTGCAGAGCTCTTGTCTACAATGCGTCTCCATAGGATGGGATGGCGGCGTCTATGTTCAGACCTGCGGACACACGTTGCACATAGATTGCCACAAGTCCTACATGGAGTCCCTGAGGGTAAAATTATTATTGAATTTATGACTGTATTGGATTAAAACTGATGTCTATAGTCATTTCTAACTGTCGCTTATGCCCTCTTCTATTTTAGAACGATCAGGTCCTTCAGGGGTTTTCAGTCGACAAAGGAGAGTTTACATGCCCGCTGTGTCGACAGTTTGCCAATAGTGTTCTTCCATGTCGCCCAGGACGAGGCACAGAGCCCAGTCCGTGGCATTTACCCTCAAACAAAAAGACCTGTGTACTTGTTAAAGAGGTGGAAGATCTACAGGAAAAATTGGGCCCCTTTCCAGTAAGTTAAACTGCTACAACAAACCCACAAAATGACTGAAGAAACACTAGTCAAGTACGTGTGAGGTGCTTTTCATTTTTACAACCTACCTTAAGGAGCATTTATTAGTCAAAAAAAGGTAGCGTTTTTGTTGAAATATACGTAATATTCAAATCTTGGTTCATTTAAAAAAAAAAAATTTTCAGCTGCCCCCTCTCTTTTGACAGAACATGGCTGTGGTCATACGTGTCAATGGGGAAAGTTTACAGTAGCATTTGATTGACTACCATAGTAAATTCAAATAAAAATACAACAAATCAACGTTCTTTTAACATAATTCTTGTTAGTGGATATTTTATTATTGTGATTTCCTTAAAAATATGTCGGTACCAGCAGTGAGAAGTCATGAAAATATGATGAACTCCAGCATGAGCATCTCAACAGAGATGTTTCTTGTCTGTTTATATTTTAATGGTCACATATAACAAATAAGTGGAAGAATTTCCAAAAGTATTTTGATTAAAATATGCATTTAGTACTTCCATCGCACTTAAAACCTCCATGTAATGATGAGTATCTCCACTGATAATAATGTTTTGTTCTATATCTTTTGAAGAATGAGACCAACTTGACTAAGGAGATGGAGTTGGTTATCAAAGACATCAAAAACACAACGCAGAAAAAATACATGGATTACGGCAAAAACCCCGGCTCGTCTGATAACGACTTCCTCTTCATGTACTCTGTGGCGAGGTGAGTGCTGCTTCAGGGAAGAACACTCTCACAAATATTGTGTCTCAGCAAAGCATCCGTTTCCTTCATCAAGTAATTTAGGTCTTTGGTTCACACTTGAGGTCGGGATCTTAGTAAATACTTAAGCCAAAGCTCGGATAATCATTTAAGCAGTTTCACTAACCTGGACTCTGGTCATGTGCTGAGCAAGGCCACAGAGAAATATAATTAAAAAGTAACTAATAAGATTATTCTCAATGTTTGGTGTTACTAATTTTTGTCGTCAGTGTTTTTTTGTTGTTTTTTTACCTTTTTGGTAATCATTTAATAGTGTTAATCTACAACATAAGTACCAAGAAAGAATGTTTACAGCCACAAGGTCCTGATTTCAAATATAACCCAGCATGTCCTTAAACCTTAAAATGTAGTGAGACACATTCAACGAAAATATTCACATCACTAACTTCAGACCAGACGGCTAAATCCTGGGTTGCTCTTCTCATCCAACCTCTCATCCTGAATCACAATTGTGCTAAAATAGCTGTGTCCTCCATTTGATGTCAAAGTCGTTGTTTCTCTTTTTTTTTTTCTCCATCAAATGTTATTTGAAATGGAACTGGAATTCAAATCAAACCGACAGAACATGTACGATTAAATCACTCTTACAGTGATTTACTTATTTCGTCGTGTTTTATTTGATTCTGTAAGAGAGAAACTGTTGTGCTTTTTATTGCTGTAGTTGACGTTAGTTTGATGTCTGGCTATTGTACAAATTGACATGGTGAGAGAGGAGTTTCCATTGATGATAGTGTTGGTTCTTGATAAAATGATGTGTTCTAATTTGAAAAGGAGGTGAAATAAAGTCTGTAGAAGCAAGGTTGAGAGGGAGCTATGTCTTTTACTTTGACTGTTGCTTTCATAAGATGGACTCGGAGAATATCCAGACACGTCTTTCTTGAAATAGATTTGGAAGACTTGCCGTCATAGAGTCACTACGTTGTGTCTCCATCTACTCCAGAAATGTTGTGGGACCTTTTGGTGGAGGAGGTGGAAAGGCAATTTCAAATTTTCTCAAGAAAGTATTCGTTGGAAAAGGCCAGACAAATGACATTTTTATTCACTTAGACTGGAGCCTGGTCTAGTAAATGCGCTCTATAATGATAGTCTGGCCTACAATTCTCTAACAGCTTTGGTTGTAACTCTGGTTTCACTCCAGGAAATGAATTCTCGCAGCACTGAAACCATGCAGACCTTTGCCCACCTAATGCTGAGCTCCCTGCAGCTCTCCACCCTTAACGGACAGTTCCCCTGAGTGCGTTGTGGTGCCTTTTGGCTCTCTGAAGTTCAATGAACAGCGCAAATTGCCTGAGGAGTGGAAAATTCCTCTGTCACAGGGGTGCTCTTATCAGCAAAAGCCAGATGGAGCTTCACCATGGCTGCATTATCTATGTGAAATTGCTTTTTCTCTCAGGAAACCTGCGCGCTGGCCCCCACCCCGCCTGCCCAGACAAAGAAATGGCCAGTGGCAGATTGAAAAGCTACCATGATCACTTTTATTTTACCAACGCTTATCTGCCTCCTCCATCTTTGTGTTTTGTTAAAGGCAGTGTTTTACTTAATTCTCTGATTGGTTGTTTGAAGTGTGACAAAAGTGCTTTATGGTAATGGAACACAGTGGTTCTTCCACAAAAGCTGCTCTAAATATCTCATGTAATGTAGACGAGACAAAATGTTATTAAAAATAAACAAGATCAACATTAATGTACATGGATGAATGTAAATTGTATGCGGCCCGTTGTTGAAAGAAGGATCAATGTTCATTACTTTATTAATTAAGGTTTGACATGTGAGAAGAAAAGTAGTGAACTTTGGGTGAACTATCACTCCAAGAAGTGTATTGTGTTGTACAGTTAAAACTTTGTTAATTTTTTTAGTTGAACATGTTTAAGCCAATCAGAAGCGTTGATTAACCCTAATTTAAACCCACTTATAAGAAGCAAAGACCTTGACCTGTATTAACTCTTGCTGCATCCAAATAATAAAAACAAAAAAGATAGATCTAAAGAAATAGTTAAAAATTAATTTAAATAATAGTACAAAAATACACATGTATTGTGATTCAAACTAGGTTTAAAATTGTATTTATTATGCTGCTGAGATAGTCGGGATTAGCCTTTACAAATCCATTATCTCCATTTTAAGCAGTGTTATCCATGTGCTAAGATGGCAAGTATACCATTCAGTTTAAAATATCATTTTGAGAAAATGATAAGCTATTGAAATATTTGTTTGAAAAAAAAAAAAATTCTAATCAAACTCTGCTAAATTTTTGATAGGTTTTCCAAACATGGGGAATTTTCCAAAAATAGTAAAAATGTACATTAACAGTGATTGAAACCTCAAAAAACCTTGACATTTTCAAAAGTTCACTAAATGTACGTGACACAAAGTGCAGTAATGGAATAACATTAACGTTTTGGGTTTTTTTTCCTTTCAATTTTACTGGTCAGTCCTCAAACCTTCATTCATTTTTCAGTATACGCCCCGTATGAGCCTTAAGTGGCAAAAAGAATTCAGAAATGGATGACTAATCTTTACGTCTGTCTCATCAGGACCAACCTGGAGTTGGAACTTGTCCATCGTGGAGGAAACTTGTGTAGTGGAGGCGCCAGTGCAGCTGCCAAAAGATCATGTCTCAGTAAGTTGTCACTGCCAGAAGGAATGAATTGAATAGCTTGAATCACAGGTACTCGAGTCATAGTTCCTCTCATAGTTTCCTTCTTGAAGGAGGAAATTGAAGGAAATCTTTGTGAGAGAAATGTACAAAATCTTCACGTATAACTACTGTTCTCATTAGATTGTGTTTTAGCCTGTAGATGGCGGTGTTGCTTAAAGAATGAGTATTGTGAGCCAACTCAAGTGTTTGCATTATTACAGTAGTGAGTCTATTTGTTGAGCACAGAATGACTCATCTTGATCCTTGTTCATCTGTAAAAAAAACATCTTGTATAACAATGCTAGAATGTTTAATAAGGTATTTATGTTTTTTTCTTAGTATGGACTGACGGACACAGATAACACTGTTCCAAGTTAAGAAATGAGGATCCTAAGGTTTTGTTTTCTTTTACCTCAGATCAGCTCTTCCATGTTCTGGCCATGCACATGCGACTCTACAGCATCGACTCTGCCTACAACCCCTGGACAAAGCTGACACAAGTGACACAGAACATTGAATCTGAGTGAGAAGCTTTTTTTTTCCCTTTTGATTGTTGAATGCAAAAAATGAATCGATCTATTGCTTGTTGTCGAACAACCCTGCCATCGACAAACCACTTGATCCCCTTTCAAAATGGATTACGTCCTCCTGCTTCCTATCAGGTTCACCTTTGCACAAAAATAATCTAAAAGTAGAATTGGTAGCAAGCGCTGGTTTCCATAGCTACCAGTAATTGCAGCATCTGGCAAATTACCAGCCACTCCATGGAGAGCAACGTAACCTGCCAAGACCAACGTACTAGGGAAGAAGGCAGGACCGAGTTAGCAGAAACAACAATGTGAATAAAAGTGAGCGTTGATGAGCCTAATTCAATCAAAATAAACAAACTAAAGTATTTTTTTGATAATCATGTTGCTACAGACATGATTTGCCAGTAGAGTCAGAGAATACAGTCAATCCTTAACCATTGCTTCTAGCATTTCTGCTGTAGCACCATATAAACACAGACCAGATTCACCTGCACACGAATTGGGCATCACAGTAAATTCAGTTACACAGATCTTTCAGGAGTTACTGAGAGGGAGTGAGACCAACAGAGAGCCGAGCTTGAAGTATTGGTTCTAGTTTTTAGCTTGAGCTGCTAAAAACATTGCTACATTGAGATGATGCATCGTAATTTGTTATGATTCCTAGACTTTTATTATTTTGTTGAACAATGTTCAATCACTGCAGGAACATCCAAGAAAAACATTCACTAAAAGCACATTTTTAACAGTTGCACTATGCAAGTTTATAGTTTTTAAAATAATCTAAACCACACAATTTAATGAAGCTCAAGAATCCCAGTAGAGATTTAATATTTATTTATTATATTATATTTATTTATTTGTTTTGATGTTGACATTTACACAAGAGTCTGATATACATAAATAAAGGGAGTTCTACTCGGGAAATGTTGTAGATTGACATTTAAACAACTGCTCTTACTAACTTACTACATTGATCTTCAACACTTGCTCCCTGCTCAGCCTGTTACTACCCAAGTGCTCACAGCCATGAAATATTCCCAAAGGTGCCATTTTGCTATTCAAAAATACTTTAACCTCTGATATAGTGCCGGAGAGTGCCTTCATTGACACTCCCTGCGGCACTCGGCCTGAACCGTCCTCCCTAAATAGGACAGAGAGGGATGTTCAACACAACACTCTTAATAAGGCTAAATAAAGAGGGATATTTGAAACGTGGGCTTTCCATGCCGTGGCGAAAGCTTCCTCCACTGTATTCTTATGTGTTGCAAATTAAGCGTTGAGTGCTCTGGTAATGGAGGTTTTATTCTCCAAGTGCAGACTGGCTCATTCAAAGCTGCCGACAGGTCTTTAAAGAGAGTAGGGAAAATTGGAATCCTGCTTAATAGTCAACAAGATAGCACTAAAACCATATGTGTTTTAACTCTAATCAGGGCATGTTAGTACAATTAAAATGAATCAACCATTTGTGGAATATAATTGCTTTTATTCTCAATTGAATTAGGAAGTGCAGTTGTATAACTTTTCTCTTTTCTTCAGTGGTTTCGATGAGAACAGACCAGAGGTGCCCATGCTGTTCAGAGACGTCCCATCTCTTCTGATTATTTTTGTGCTGACCATGCCGCAGCCTCTTCGAAAAGGTACGTCACCTGAAAACAGATGTTTGGTAAAGGTTAACAAGCAGTGCCGAAGAACCAGAATGTAAAAACAATGAAGCGAAATTGACTATTCGGGTTTCTTGTAGACTTCTTTTACCGAAGTGTTTTAGTTAGTTTTAAATTTTTGATCATTATTTTTGTATGTAAAGGTCAGGGGTGACGAATCCATTTCTCAAGGAGCCAAACTTTAATGAGAATTGACATTTTTTTTAATTAGCTAAAACAACTAGGGTTTTTGTATTATTTATTTTACTAGGTGAATTATTTTCGGACATTTTTAAAATACCTTTTACTTGAATATTCTCAATGTATATCCTACTTTGGATATTTTTTTATCTTTTATTCTCTAAGGTTGTTTTTTTTCAGGATGAGACGTACTCAGAAATATAATAATTGCTGAAGAAAAGAAGAATAAAAAAAATATAATTAAAATAAACATTAAATATGGTGTTGTGATGGTTAGGAAGATTAATTAAAATACAAAACAATTAAGCATGTTATATTAAATCAGAATTGGTAATTATTATTAATGAATAGAAGTTTATAAAAGAAAAATGTACAATCACTAAAGAGATGTGTAAATATTTGAACATCCAAGCAAGGTCTAGCATAGATGGAATTGATTTTCATTTTTTAGTGGATTTGTTTGTGTATCTTTGAGTATCATTTGTGCGTTTTAAGCTGGACTGTCAACACTGTTGCTTCATAAGTAAAGAACGGGCTTATCTCTCTGATGCTTCCCTTGGGTCAGATCCACTTGACCTTGCTAGTAGGAGGCGTAACATCTGTGTTTGAGACCTTTGTGTAATTTTCACTTCCCCATTTCTCCCACAAAATGGAAAAATCCTTTTCAGTTGTCTTAGTGGTTTGTTAGTAAATCAACCTTTAATGTTAATTATAATCATCGTGTTTTTCTCTACATTTGTTCCGACTAAACGAAGCATAATTTCAAGACAATATAAATCAATATACTTTGGCCTTCTGCTTCAACATGAAAGATGCCCATAAATGAATCCATGCTAGGCTTAATTATCGCACACAAACCATGAAAAATGGGGTCACACACCTCGGCTTTCACCTAATTGATTTTCCTTTCTAATCTGCAGGGGGAGGTGCATTGTGTCATTAGAGCTTTTCCTCACAACAAAGGACGTTAGAATCACTAACAGCCTTGTGGTTTTTTAAACAGTGTTTTGAATTGTTTTTGTCGTTGGGAATTTTTGCTTATTTGTGTTCTTTCTTTCTCTATAGAGCACTTCAGCTGTGTGGTGAAGATGCTGTACAACCTGCAGTTCACACAGGCCCTCACAGCTCTCTCCACCAAGTTCAGCCCAGAGGAGAGGCAGGCCTGGATCTCATCGGGAGAAAATAAAATGGTATAAATTAAGATACAAAAAACATAGATTTTTTCCAATGGCATTGCTATTTCAAATTTGTGAAATCGGTGCTGTGCATTCTTTTGATCATTTTTGTAGCCCCTTGCACTTTTGCAGCAGAACCGACCCAAACATGGACTATATTCACCATTAGACGCGCTTCTCAGTACGAACATGAACAATTTGTGATGTAAACACATGTATAATAGAATAATAGAATAATAATAGAAACTAGACCCTTTCCAATGATCTCACAGCAGAGAAATTTGAGTCACATTAATTTCCCCCCAAAATACATAAAAATGAATATGAATATATTATAGAAAAACAATAATGAATACATTATAAGTAATCAATACAAAATAAATGATCATAACAACTCATCTGTCAATCAATAACAAATCATCTGTTAATCATCTGCAGATTTCAGTAAATGGCTTTTCATTTGTAGTCTTTTTTTTTTTATAGTTTTATATATTTAAAAAAAAAATTACTTAATTAAAGAGGGAAATCTTAAGAACAACGTATTTTCAAAGGACGCTCTTGTGGCTCCTGGCACTGTCATGTGGCAGCCTTGATTGAATTTCCTCGTTAGGGGATTAATACAGTGTAACTTCTCCTCTCCCTCCGATCCTTCAGGAGTCCTCCTGCCAACCACAACCATTCATCCTGTAAGACTTGCAATTGAGATAAATGAGACCTTTTCCAGTTTTTATTTACGTTAGCACGCGCACATGTCATTTTCGGGAAATGTGCTGCCTCTTCTCTAATTTGTCTTCTCCTCATTAGTCTGAATTAGTGAGTAATTTGTTGAAAGGGATAAGCGATAGTCTGCTTCACTGTAGAGTTGTTGTGACTAAGAATTTACATCCACAATAAACGTGTGTGTAATTAAACTCCGGACAAAGATTAAAGCGAGAGGAAGGAAACTCATGGAGCTGAGATTCCTCCTCTATAAATCTATGACAAAGGACAGCGCCAAGATAAGATGGCTGTTTTATATTCTTCCTCCTTCAGCTTGATAAATGCTCCTAGCCTTTTCTCTCCGGAACACGGCGGAACAAGTTTTATCTGAACACTCATTCAGCAACACATTTATACGATGTCATTTTGGATAGGAGGTATTGCTATGGTGCTCGATCTGCATATATTTGCAATGTTGAGGTTTTTTTCCTGATATTCAAGTCTGCATCACAGCTCTTGATTCTGTAGCTTTAAAGTAAATCTTGGTAAACGGAGCACAGATGAAAAGATATTTATTAGGAATAGTTGCTCTGTTTCTGCTTGTCAGAGAGATGAAGATTCTCAATCGATCAGAAGCAGAGTGGATATACAAAAACGTATATCGTATTACTTTAATTATTTGCGTCATACTGACACAAGACTGTGTTGTGGACACCTAGCAAGCGATGCCTAAAAAAGAAAAACAATTGAAGATAAAGTAAATATTGGGTAAAAAGATTGAAAATTGGAGGTAATTCTCAACTAACTAATTTAAGGAAAGTCACTAATTCTGCTTATATTAATCACTATTCTGCTGTATCGTGTTTTTATCTTAAATGTTCGCCTATGATGGCTTTATGTGTTTAGGTACCTCTGTTTTATACTTGAAATAATGTTTCACCTTGTCAATCATCTTCAGATTTCGGCAAATGCAGACGGGTCGTTTGAAGCGCTGCTCAGTCACATCATCAGTGAACTCTCCAGGGACAAGAGCATCTACACGGTGAACACGGAGGAACCATCAATGGTGAGAATCTTCTACTAACTCCGTTCTCGGCCTCCCTGCATCTCTGCGATGCTGTTTGTCATTGCGCCCCCGGACAACGAATTGGCCGTTACACAGGGAGACGGTGGTCTAATATCTCAGCTAATCTCTTGGGGAGGTGTACGTCTTGGTATTATCAGCGAGCTGCCGGCGTGTTATTGATCATCTGTGGCTTCTGTTTGCCTCTCCAGTTGAGCTCCAGCGTGTGGTCGCCACAATCTATCGAGTTCAGCCTCCAGCAGTTCTGCCTGCCCTTCCTCCGCCTCTCCTGCCTGCTGCAGCATCACCTCTACGGAGACAACTTGTCCGGCTGCCCGGTATGTTTTTTTTATCAGTGTCACCTTGTCCTTTTCTTGCTGCTACAATGTTCAATGTATTCGCCTGGAACTGATTGAAGATTTTGTCTCTCCACTTGTACTACAAGTCACATGTTCCTTGTCCTCAGGAGGAGGAGGAGTTCTCCTCATTGGCGGCGTGTTTAGGGCTCCAACCCTCAACCTTCCAGGCTTCCAGCAGTGTGCTCAGTGCCTCGTGTCTGGAGTGGGCAGTCAACAGCTTTGACTTGGTGACGCAGTGGTGCACTGAGGTCAAAGAGCTTTCTCAGATTCAGACGGAACAATCAATGGTATGTCAGGAGAATTCCTCACATTTCTTCCATTTGTAGGCATGTGGAAGTGGAATCATCTAAACCAATGTATATAACAAAAAAAATGAGTAGAAGTATTTCCTTTTATTTATTGTTTTCATTAAATTGTGTTTATTATTTCTTTAATTTCATCCCCCACATGCAGAAAATGTATATAAGAAAATGTTTTTTTTGTATTCTTTTTATTTTATTTTATTGAAAACATCCCAATGAAAGTAGGAGAAAACCTAAAAAAAACCTCACTCAATTGAGTGCCTTATTTTTGTATTTGTAGAGTCCTTAAGATACTCCTGTATTTAATATGCCAAACATTACAAATGGACTCTAAGCCAAGCTACTGGTTGTCCATACATTTTCTTGACTTGAGGGATTAGGAAGTCAATCGTATCTATTGATCGTACATGTTCAACTAATTATCTAGTGTTCCTGTCTGTTGCTTCTTCTTTTGTTGCAGTAAATCATTTTTCGGTTATTAACCATCATTGATCATCACTTTTTGAAAGAAGAAAAATTCCAAAAGAACCAGGGAGTCTCTGCAGAAAGTTAAATTGTCACATTATTACTATTGTAATAACGGTCGTTATGTTCTGAACGCCCCCGTATTAGATCACTTTTCACATGGCAACATAGATGTAGACTTTAAATTCAGAATTGAAGCGACTAATCATCCGCAAATAAATAGAGCAGTGTATAGAAAGGCATCATGGGACTTCACTGTTGTTGACACCAAGACTATAGTCCAATGACGATGAGCAGTACCATCCGAAAACAAAAAAAGTATACTTTTACATTACATATATATATATATATATATATATATATATTACATTTTTCAACTAAAACCTTTCTTTGAGGCCAATTTAAATTCTCTTAAAACACCTTAAATAAATTGTCTCTTTTATTTGAAGACCCTGCTTGTCCGGGATCCCCACTGGGCTGCCCCTCGTCTCCTGCAGCTCCCCGACAACTACAACATAATCTTCCAGTACTATCACAGGAAGGCCTGCACTGCCTGCAAGAAAGTGCCAAAAGACCCTGCGCTCTGCCTCGTCTGTGGAGCCTTCGTGTGTCTCAAGGGTGTCTGCTGCAAACAGCAGGGAATCTGTGAATGTGTTTTGGTGAGTTCTGTTCACGTTAAGTGGTTTAATAATGGGGTACAATTTGTGTCATTCAAAAAGCATCTGTTTACTGTGTTGCATTATGTGTGCAGCACTCCCAACATTGTGGCGCAGCTACAGGAATCTTTCTCTTGATAAATGCCTCACTCATCATCATCATCCGCGGTCATCGCTTCTGCCTGTGGGGGTCTGTGTACCTCGATGCTCACGGAGAGGAGGACCGGGATTTACGGTATGATGCTGTTCCTATGATGAACCTGGTGTAAAACTCTTCACAAATTAGCAACAATTCTCCATGTCTGAGTTTTGTCTTCTTCTATTTTATTTATTAAGCGGGAATTGTAGACTTCCCAAATAGCCGTAGAAGTATATTTATCAGTGGTTAAGTAGGAATACTAAAAAACTCCTTTAATAAATTTAAGATTTTAAGATTTGTAAGATTTCAAATTAAAATGTTTTTTAAACATCGTCTATTAAGAACCTCAACACTAAATATATGTGTGCAAGGTCGTTGGTATCTGTTAGGTTTCAAAATACACAGAAAGTTTAATTGACAAGTTTGAAAGTTACATTTGAAAATGTCTCCTAAGAAGAAAGTAAACACAAAATGTATGTGAGCATTCTCTCACTCTCTCGTCCTTTCTCAGCCGCGGCAAACCCCTCTTCCTGTGCGAGGAGCGGTATCGAGTGCTGGAGCAGCAGTGGGTTTCACACACCTTCGATCACATCAATAAGCGCTGGGGGCCTCACTATAACGGACTCTAGGTTCTTCCAAAGTCCACTTCAAAACCGCAGCCCATGACGGAGAAGCTCTTCTCCAGCCCGCAGCGTCTGTCTGGATCGAAGGAGCGGCGTGTCATCTCGAGAAGCATCCAGCGAATCTGCTGCCACAACTTTGGTTTATGTGAAGTTTGGTGTACAATGATGCCTAAAGATTACCAGCTCTTTGTGTGTGTTTGTTTTACGTGATTTGTTGTGTGGTTTCCAGCAGGAACAAATAGAAAGACGGCAGAGGGAAGCACAAGATGGCTCACAGAAAGGGTAACAAGAAGGTCACTACATATTTGGGCTAAACTTTATGAATTGCTGGATTTCCCTGAAGTTTGATTACATTTTGCACAGTTGATGATGATTTCGATGCATATCTATTTAATTTATGGACGTGTGCTCTGCTGTGCTGGCATGAGGTTCAAGCTCAAGTGTAGTGTGTAGCCATGAGACGCTGGACAAATCCACCCATCAATACTATTTGTTTTGTAAACAAGCAAAAGGCTCTTGTTGACGGGGTCGACTTGCAATTCACCCTCAGGAATTTTGTTTTGCTGTTTCAGAATCTACATTTTAGATATTTAAATAAATGCTGCTGCTCATTGTTTAGTCATTTTAACACTTGTGATGATTTTCTGAAGCTCATGAAAGAATGTTGGGAATAATGCCGACTCGCTTCGCTGGTGTGATTTTGAAATAACAACATAAGACACAAACACTCTTTCACACTACTTTCAACATATCTCATGTTTCTAATTCTCTGTCTTAACAACTCTAAAGTCTGAGGGCCGAAATCCATATTTATAACTTGATCTAGCTCAATTTCTGCTGCGCTGTGTGCATGACATCCTCGAGCCATCTTCACTTCCCTATTAAATCGTTTTCTGGAAGAGCGAAGATCTGTTCACTTGTGCTTGAAGAACGATTCAAAGTGGAAGACGCCGAACACAACAGGCCAAGTTGGGCTCCTGTTAGCAGTCTCTGCATCACTTGAAACGCCACACATTCATGCATGCTGCTTTTCTGTTTACTGGGATTTTTTTTTTTCTTTCTTTTTTTCAGCAGCCATTTTGTCAATGACCACAACCGAATAGACGCAGTCACGGTTGTAACTTATGAATTGTGTGTGCGTGAGTCGAGAGAGATACAGTACATTACTGTAGGGGCAGACTCTAACTTTCTGATTTAAAGCAGAAAGTCCAACTTGGTCATTTAATGCAAAATGTAAAATATGTTAATAAAATATAAGCACACAATTGTCATTTTTAAATTTTAAATTTTCTCGTTTTCTCTTATTTTCTTTGTTTTTGTAGTGTACAAGGTTCAAAATGATCATATGATAATTTGGCTGCGTCTCAAAGGTATCATCTTTTTAATGTTTTATTGTTACTTTAATTTGAATTGTTTTCCTTAGCACTAATCTCCATACAATTTTCTTATGAAGATTTTAAGGCCAATAATTTACTTCAATAATCCGAAATGTGCACTTGTAAGCAATCAATGGTTTTCCGTGTGCTGAAATAAAGCTATAATATGTAAGGAAGTAGGATTTATATTTTTTATAGAACTTAAATTCTGTGATCCTAATATGGGGCGACATTAATTGGCGCATGCGCATTGATATAAGCACACGACGTTTGTTTGCTAGCAAAAGTCGATTCTAACATTAGCAGAAAGTTCTAAACAACTTTAAAACTAAATACAAATTCAAGGAGACAGTGAAAGGTTTGGCTTTTACTATTACGCTTCCATTTAATGCTGTTATTAACGTGTTCATGTGTCGGAATAATCTTATATAGCACATTTAGCTAAAGTTAGCTACACTGAGATAAATGGCGCTGTTAACAAACTAAGTTTAACATTTTTCTTTTGAACCGCATGTCGCCACATTTAAGTGTGTAGACACGTAAAAAAAAGGTTTGTATAAAAGTTTTCTATCAATGACTGAACTCAATTTGTGACGCTTTGCGGGTAGTATTCTGCGCATGCCCAGACGCACCTGTCGTTTAGCATTCTGGCAAAAAAAAAGGTGCAACTCAAACTCATATCCAAATTACTATTCGTCAACAACTGAATAATATTTTATACTGGTTTATTCTTTTGTTTTATCCATTTCAAACCACCCATCTAATCTCCATTTCACCCATTAATACATATTTATGTTATGATACATGTTGATTTACTTATATCCTCCTATTTGAAAACTGCTATAAATGATGCCATGTTTTCTGTTGGATTTGAAGCCACGTGGATGGGTAACTGGGTTTAGTCCTCCTGAACAAGAGGCCCCACTGATTACAAAGCCTCTGTTTATTGCCAAGTAGGTCAAAAGAAAACAACAAAAGAAACATGTAGCAGAGGAGGACTCATTTCCTGGTAGCACCTCCAGAGATTTTGCCTCAAGATTGATGCGAAAATGTTGCTGCGTCGACCGATCTTTCGTTCAGCATCACTGGACGTCTCCACGTTTGCCTCATGTTCAGGTGGGTAAACAAACACATCAGTCACTAAAGAGCTCGTCTGACTGCAGGTCAACACGATCAGATGTCAGTGTGCTTAGTGAATAATTCAAGATCATTACTGTGTAAACAAACAAATCAGTTTGAAGATGTTGCTATGGACGGTAAGCTGTGGGTTTCCTAGTCTCTAGTGTTAAGGTGGAAAATAAACTTGTCTTTGTCACAGATGTGGAACATGGAAATGGAAGAGCAGCCATGCCAAGGTAGGAAGACAAAAACTCATTTAAGTTTGAACAGTTTAAGTTGCAAATTTATTTGTGTCGGAATGTCTTGTAATTTAAAAAAAAGTGGGCAACAGATCATTATAAGTGCATGCATTAATTAAGGTATGTAGTACCATATCTTTGTGATTAAAGACAGGAATATTTTGTGTTGATTTTTGTATTGATTTTCAATATAGTTTCAAATTGAGGAAGTATCTTCACCTTTCTTTAATTCTATACTCTCTTTTTTAAATAGGTTAATATTAAAACTGATGAAATACAAAAGGTTTGAGTTGTCTTGCGTTCCCTGATGTGTTGTTAATTGTCCTACACGTTGACATTTTCACGTTGTTTGGCAGTTATGCTGGTGTGTCACCTGGCCCTAACAAGCTTTGCTATATGTTTTCCAAAGATATATTTTTAAATCTACTATATTACGAAGGAGAACTTCTAAAGGCTAAAACACAGGGTTGTATTTTCTTTGTTTGAACGAAGTAGAACTTTTGATTACTAAATTTTACTGCTCTATTTTTTTGTCACAGAGAATATCTGTGTGTGTTGATAAAAACAATAACAGAACAACAGAGATGAACAATCTCTAAACGACCTGTAATTCATCAGTAAATTAGCAAAATAAGCTTTAATGGAATGTTTAGCAGGACTCAGGATCAGCTGCTACTTCTCTGCATGTGGCTGAGCAAGCAAAGAGAAACCTGAGTCTGAGTCATGTTGACTTGGTGGTGTCTATTTCCCGAGGCACAATAGTGTGTGTCATGGGGCGAATAAAAGTAGCAGATTGGTTTATGTAGAATTAGGAGAATTGTTATTTTATTTGGCTTATCCTTAGATGGTCTTGTACGAGTCTCCATTGTGAACACTGGTCTCTTCCCACAGCCCCAAAACACAGTTAGATACAACTATTGTACCCTGGATAGACTGGTGATCTGTCCAGAGTGTCCCTGACTTATCACCCTATGTAGCACGGATAAACCTGGTGGGACTGTCAAGGGAATAAGGTGCAAACATGAATGAATGGATAGATTTATGGACAACAATTAAGGGAGTTGAAGAAGAAATTTCAGACTCTGTGGAATAGGTGGAGATGACTGTGACAACTGAGCAGCGAGAGTGAAAGGGACCATTTTTAGGCATTATTGAAAGCAGTGAAAATTCCCCTGACGAGTAGACATTTGTTTGTGAAATTGGAGAATGGACATAAAACATCTAATACAAACTATAAAGATGGAAAAGTTTGTGTCTTTGTATTATTTAAAGTGCAGATATAATAATATCAGTCATTGTATTATTAAAGAATACTATATATTTAAAATCGAGCATCAAGTAAGTCATTTTTATTTGTAAATCGCCCACCACGTCTTAATAGTTTTGTTTGCAGAATTTAAATTAAAGTAAAAGAAAAAAAGAGCAAATTCATTCCTGACACAAATACAAATACAAATACTAGTTAATCTATATAGGCTCGAGCAGCAGATTAAATAAATAAAAGTACATTTAAATGAGTTCGTAACTAGCGCAATATAAACCTTCATATACCAGTATTCAAAACAAATATTGGCATATTTTCACAGTCAGACCTCATGAGGGCCATACAGGAGTTAGAAACATATTTGTTCAATCTTTGATATCGTTCCTTTAACATTTTCCAATTCACTTTAATCTCCTTGTATCGAGGCTCCACAATTTTATATTAAAGTTTGCTCTATTCAACCCTAAGATAACACTATGTAACAAAACCAATGTTTATTTACTTAATACTTGTACTATTACTTATACAAGTTTATGATTCTGTATATTTAAAGTGCTTCTGTTAGTTAATCTCTCTCAGGATCATGTGATCACTACTTCACATATGTCTTAAGTATCACATTACCAGTGAAATACAGTCCATTAGTGAAACCAGCAGATCTTTTTTTCCACAACAGTAAACACATAAATGCCTGCTTATTTACAGAAGAGAAAAGAGGCATGGACCATGTGACCAGGCAACCGGGGTCCACTTCCTAGTTACCTGTATGTAACCTGAAGCTTCATAAAAGCCACCCTTATGAGTGGCGACATCTGCCACTTGAATATTTAACCCTGCTGTGGATCAGATAACAGAATAACTGTAAATAATTCATGCCTCCAGATTAACATGAATTAGTCTGGAAGTAGTATTTTGGAGCAAAGGGGAGAGACTTTCACATCAGCGGGTAAGTACGGCTGAATTATCGCTAAGAACTCATTACAATTGGAGGGATTGTGATCTTGCATGAAAGTCTTTGTGACGGAAAATGATGAAAAATATTCTGATTTTGGGTTATGATAAACAGTTATTACATTGAAAATACATTTATTTGGGGGGTTTGTACGATACTTATTTTTCCTCAGTCACGTACCAAACCTCCAAGGACCCACTGAAGGATATCAGTCGGATCCGCTCGGAATACCAAAGCGTCTGTTTAATATCTACCTTGAAGCATTTGCTCAAACGGCAGGCGTAACAATTCATAAATCTCCTCTCACGTGCTACTTGTCCGGACTGCTGAGCGATGATCATCACTCACCTGTTCCCTCATCAATTCCATCTAAAATGGCTTTCCCTCCCTCAGGGTCGCGCAGTCTTCATGATGCATAACATGTTTATGACAAGTGGCGAACAGAAGTCGACGCAAACATCCCTCTAAATCATCCAGCATATATGTCGTTCTATAAGTGAAGGGAAACATATCTGATTTTGGGTTTTTCAATTTTCTCTCCTGAAACAAATATTATATTTGCTTCTTTTTTTTTTACCTCTGCCATAGTGGTTGAAAAGATGATTTTGATGAAATAATGCATTTTGGTGTTTTGAATTACCGTCTAGATCCATGTATCTTTTGAAGGATTTTGCAGCACATTCTCTTTCCTGTTTCCACTTACTTTTTCTGCCCCCTGCAGGTCCCAAATGCTAAAAAGTAATGAAAATATATGAGACAATGGATGTAGGACGGTAATGTAGGGTGAAACAAATTTGTGGACATATGTTCTCCTTGAGGGATTTTCTAGTTATTGTTGTAATGGTTTTTATTATAAATTTGACTTATCTACATTCCGTTGCTTAAGGTTTAATTACATTAAAAGATACATTTATAATGTATAGTACCAGATCAGAATTTGTCAGTGGCGTGCAACTTCATTGCACAGCCATGAACACCTCAAGTCAAGTTAATCCCTCTGAAATCCAATTGATCCTGAAGAGATCAGACTCAGGGGAGGCAGCGAGGTCTCAGTGGACAGAGCTAAACCTGGCTCGCTGTCAGACCGACACTTGTTGCCGCTCTTCTGTTGCTGTTGTTAGATTATGACCACCAGAGACTCTTTAGATGAACGTTTTCTGAGGCCAGATGAGTCAGAGGAAAATAACACTTGCCATGTAAGTACATCCCACGTTAGATTTATAAAGAAGGGACTTGGGAATAAGTGGTCTCCTTGGTGGACAAAATAATTATAGTAATTATTAAATCAATGCTTATAACTTGCTGTTTCATGGTTGTAGTCTTGGTATTTCCACATGGTGTTACCACTTTAATGTTTACCACTTTTACTGTCGCCATCTAGGAGGTCACTGTATGGACTGTATCCGTACAAGTCCAGCATGATTGGCTTGGAGAACCTGGTCGACCCTTCAGATAACTGGGATATAGTGGAGACGATTGGCAAAGGAACGTATGGCAAAGTGTACCGTGTGATCAACAAGAAGGACGGAAGCCAGGCGGCAGTCAAAGTGCTCGACCCAGTCAATGTTAGTAAATATTTTCCTGTTTCATAATAAAACCCACCTCATCCATACTTATAAACTTGCATTTTAGTTGAAAAAAGATTTAGTTACAAGATTAGAGTCTTTTATTTCAACTTTATATTAATAAGTAAAGTGGGAACCGTGTTTTGTAATTACAGTGTTACAAATAAACCTGTAATGAATTGATCTTTTTGCAAGACAATTATGTGATTTCTAATTACAATGTCATTACAAATGCTCTCAAGTGCTCTCCATGAAGATGTGTGATATAGATAGAAGTTGATTGGTTTTAATCTCATCTTGTCCTTGTTTGTATAAACTTACAATCATATACCTTTTAGCTACAATCAAACATTTTTTTTAGATGTAGTAAATGTTCAACAATTCGTATGCCCCTCAATACATGCATATTGTTGAATACACATATTCAACACTAGTCAACCAAAATATAAACAGAAATCAACTGTCAATTCAAACTATTTTCACCTGTGTTCACAAAACTGAATTCAAACAGTTTTCTGCTGATAATACAATATTAATTTTGATGAAAATGAACACAGAAGACCAGTTTATGCTACTCATTCATATTTTTCCATTATATCCAAATTTGCTTGATCATTGAGATAAAAATACATTTTAAAAAAACAACCACAATTATTACTGCCTAATTTCTGTATTTATTTGTGTTCCTGTAATGCCTGTCTATGCTCTCTGGTAAAGTATTATTATTATTATAATTGTTAAACCTACCACTCTGATGTTTGATAATTCTTATTCTTTTCATGGCTAGAAAAAAAGTCACCTTTCGTTCTCGTCAATATATTTATCTAATACTCCAAAATCTTGTAGTTTTGTGCCCTGAGAGAAAAAAGATTAAACCTTTATCCCTTCACAGCACACAAGCTACTCACACAGAGTAAGTAGCTGCTTCTTTTCTCCCCCATCGTGATGCATTTGTACGTGAACTCCGCCGACATCCATCAATGTCTACACTTTTCATTTATTTTCCCGTCGTGTAGCGTCTGATTCAGGAGGCTGTGACTTCCTTGGCTATGTATTTGTCTGTGTGATCTGGTATCTGTAGACTCGGTGTTGTGTAGGGTAGGCTTGTTCTGGGGCGTTCTTGTGATTGTGTGGACCAAATAACCTGTCAGCGGTGTCGACCATGATGCTGCCCTGATGACCATGAAGATGAAGTTGCCTCCTCCCTCATCCCTTTGCCTGATTAGACCACTGACACGATAACTTAGACATCCAGGAAGAGAAATTCTCTCTCTCTGACTGCCGCTCTTCTTGTCCACCAAGATTTATGTTGAAAGAGAATCAGAGGTTTAGCTCAGTGGTCCACGTTTACAGCCTTCATAACTACTTTTACACAATTCTGACCTGTTTAACATAAACATTTTGGTGTTGCTTTTAGGATGTCGATGAGGAAATTGAAGCAGAGTACAACATCCTAAGGTCCCTGTCCAACCACCCAAATGTGGTGAAGTTTTTTGGGATGTTCTACAAATCAGACAACCTAGCAGGGGGGCAACTGTGGCTGGTGCTTGAGGTAAGCTGTGTTAAATGTCTGAATTATTTGCATGGTTTTTGTTTTGTTTGTAAGCATGAAGTTGTGAATAAATTGCCTTACATAGAACTGATCATAAGAGTTTCGTTTTTTTCCATTCCGATCGGTCATTCACATGTTTGGCTTTCCATGTGGCTGTATCTTTTTAAACTCCTAAAAGAAAAATTAACTTAATGAAGGAGAGCATAGAGTCACATGAATAAAATACATCACATTGCTTGTGACTCTGTTGATGTGTTCTTATTGTTCATTCCATGTTGTATCTACCAAAATGCCTCTCGGGGCGCAGTGGATAAAACTCATGTGGTGCAAGTTTAAATACCGATGAGAAATCCTCTTATTATGTAGTTTTTTTATTCCATGTGTTCCTGTAAGAGCGATGGAATATGATAGTTAAAGCAAAGAGTGGACTGTATGATGAGTCTCATAATGGAAACAGATGCTACTTTTGAGTTTTTTTTAAAGATAGTATAACTGTGTATGTGTGGTCACTGGATTTCACGACAGATTAATGTTTCTGTTTTTCCTCTTCAGCTGTGCAACGGTGGCTCCGTCACAGAACTCATCAAAGGCCTGCTGATGCGAGGCCAGCGACTGCAGGAGCCCGTTATCTCATACATCTTATGCAGCGCCCTCCTGGTAAGAGGCTCCTGTGCACAAGCTTCTAATGCGTGGACATTTATATTTGGTTCAAGTTTGTGTCTCATTTCCTATCGACATGGAATCAAATGCATTACATTGATAATTAAAAACAACTACGTCTTATTATAAGTCATCAAGTCTTGTTTTTACTTCTACAGGGTCTCCAGCATTTGCACAACAACCAGATTATCCACCGTGACGTGAAAGGCAACAACATCCTCCTGACCACCGATGGAGGAGTCAAACTTGTGGATTTTGGTAATTATTTTTCTTTATTTTCAGGAAAATAATTAGTCAGTGTTTAACAGAGAGCGGAAACAAATAAAATGAAGATATTTTGAGCCACCAAGAATAAATAATTGTATTGCAAATAAGCTCATTTTTACTGTTATGGACAGCTTTGTAAAATTTTGTTGGGCCCACAACTCAGACGGCCATTAAACAACAAAAGTGTTATTGATTATATATGATCTAGAAAAATATAAACCCAAAGATTAAAAATAATTTATGACAAGGTTATTGATTTCCTGTCAAATGTTTCTATATTTTACAGTTTCAATTTGAATTCAAAGGGTCCTATAAATACAGGCAAAAGGCCAAATGTGGCCCCCAGAACCAAACTGTCCAGTTCTGTGCCTAAGCATGTTCATAGACCGCCTTGTAAAAAAGCTGAGACTAATGGTGTCATGTGTAGGATTCTAGCATTAACACAACCCATTCAATACAGTACATTCCCAGTTACTACTTAACATTTGACTAGAAATAAAACATTGATTGTTACAAAGTGATGTATTTATGACTGTGTTGAGGTCATCCTTGAAAGACTTTAGAAAGGGGTATTTTGTGATTATATCCAAACCAAATAGATGAACTAGTAAGGAATGTTTGATGTTAATCAGGGTAGTGTTTGTTCACAACTGGAAATGATAATTTACAACTGTCGTACTATTTACAGTGATATTAAGTAGTAGCGGCGAATGTGTTCCAAACATTATCTGTGTATTTGCCAGCAGCAGTTAACTCTGCTGTGGAGGTGGAGGCGAATAAATCCGGATGGAGCGTACAATCTGCTCGCCTCCTCTAGAGAACATCTTTTTATTTCATGGACCGCAGCTCTGACCCGAGGCTGTTATTTCTCCTTTGTATTGCATTGTTTGATCCTTTGCTATAGCAGCCTCTCTCTTAATATGCAAACGACTTGAAGTCCCCCCCTGGGCAAGTTTACGTCCTCCATGTCATGGAGATGAAGTGGACTCATGCTGATAAAAATCTGTCCCACATAATTTGAAATGATTATGGGCTATTATTATTATGACACGAAAGCCTTCCAGACTCAACTGTGAGCCAGGATTTATGGGTTTATTCAATTTTCAAGATGATTTAACAGAAAAACAAATCGATAATAATTGAACTGATTATTGTTTTATAACGTGACTCCCAGGTGTCTCGGCTCAGCTCACCACCGCACGGTTGCGAAGAAATACTTCAGTGGGGACGCCGTTCTGGATGGCGCCAGAGGTCAGAGTTGACGCCTCAGTTAACACACACACACACACGTGTTCCTTTGTAACAACACACTAGCGGCATGTTCCATTGTCTAAAGAGACGTTCGCGTGGAGCAAAATCAGACGTGAGTGATACAAAGCAGCAGCAGGTTCATTGTGTATTCTACTCCACGCCTCCAGCTCCTGAGGTGGCCTCAAGGTTAATAGCTGGGAGTCACTGGCCCCCAGCTTGTCTTTGCCTGAAATGAGGTGCAGTGATTGGACTGTTACAAGGAGACCCCAGGGGCAATTAGAATAAACTCAGCTGTGTAATGTAGTGTCAATTACAATTATTGACTGTGGCAACGAGCGGCTCCATTCTAGAGCGGACTGAACTGGCGCCGCGATAAAAACACTGACACACTCGATTTACCAGAGTGTTTAAATTCATCATATGCAATCAGATGTGAATGAAGTATTATATAAGCTAAGATTCTTATTAAATCTGTGATGTGATGATGCTCAAGGCTGTCTATTTAATACCTCTAAAATCTATAGGAACTGTTGATATTGAGAGTAGTAGGAATCCATTGTTACGGAGTACCATCAGGATCTACAAACCTTTTGAAGGAGTCGACATTCTTTGTGGAGTCTGATTCAGCTTTATGCTTATGGGAGTGACTATAAACCTGTTGCCCCCTGCTATCAAAGTGAGCTAAACCAAATATATATTTCGGATGCTAAAACAGAATCAGTTCTAATGCATGTAGTGCATTTCATTTAAATAATTTGAAAATAATGAATATGCTTAAAAGTCTAAAAATAGTCACAATAATCGAATGTCTAAATTTGTTCCATCAGGTCATTGCCTGTGAGCAGCAGTACGACTACTCCTACGACGCCCGCTGCGATGTGTGGTCGCTGGGCATCACAGCCATCGAGCTGGCAGATGGAGACCCCCCTCTCTCTGAGATGCATCCAGTGAAAGCCCTGTTTAAGATCCCACGGTGAGTCCACTAGAGGGCGCTCCTTACCCACGGCTGCAGGCAGCCTCTCGTTACAAAGACACTCCACTTAAAGCTTTCCCTTAAAATGACCATCCATCCAAAAAAGGCCACTCGTTTCTTAGATTTAAGTAGCCCTAATATAAAAAATGTTTATTCAAAAACAAAAAAAAAGTATTTGTATAGTTTTTAAATGTTTAGACAATAGACAAACGTTATATTTCATTCTATGTAGGTTTTCTCAGCAGTTAAAGTGAGTCTACTCTCGGTTGACCTTTTCTTATCACCACCATCACACAATTACTCCCCAGTTAGGGGGAGATATGCCCTTCTGATTGTAATTTGCTCCGGTGATTAGCAGCATTCTCATTGAGATGAGGCTGTCACCTCCTCCCCACCACAATGTTATCTCCTCCCCATAAAGAGCTCGCCCGCCTTAGCAGGAATTATGGGATGCGATGCAGCATTTCATCAGCAGCTGGTTCAAGTTGAAAGTGAAATATTAACAGGATAATTTGCTATGATTGATCTAAACAATTAGCCGTTCTTCTTTTTCTTTTTTTTTTTAAGAATCAATCACCACTTTGACTTTGAGTATCACAAACATCATTCGCTGATGTTTTTTAAACTCAAACCAAAATAGGTGTTTTGCCCTTTCGAGAGGAAATGGGAGCAAAATCTGAAGAATCAATCACAGGAAATGTGTTGAACCATGAAATGATTCTGTTAACATGTCATTTTTCTCAAATATATTTTCCTATCACTGGAAGACGGGCGCAGGCAAGGTGATATAAATGATGACTCCCGCATGAATTACTTTCTAAATGTGCCTCACCTCTGAGTCTTAAGTAGCGTCGAGAGTGATTCATGACAAGAGGACAGGATTTATCTTTGCTCTGTTGATGATTATAAACTTTAAGATTTTTTCGGTTCAGGTTGATATGTCTTGATTGATTGAACCGGTGTCCATGTCAGTTCCTCAAGTGTTGTCCTTGGCTGTAACTGGAATCCATAAAGGTGCTGAAAGATCTTTCATCCATCTGATATTTAACATTTGCACACGTTGATGCGTTTCCTGTCATAGAGTTAATCTCCTGTGTGGTATTGTTGGACTCTTTAGATTGAAACTGTAAACATCTCCTCCATCTTTTATCTCCTTCAGTTAATATAAGCAATAGCATGCGCTACACATTGAATTTTACAGATTAGGTTAGGTTGTTGGGGGCAGCAGTGGAGTTTAAGAGGCCCAGAATTTATTCTCCTCCAGGCTAACAACAAGGCCATTACTACTGTGAGAGGCTGTCATATTAAAGACAGCAGGAAAGTTAAAGAAGCAGCTTTAATTAAGTGGATATAATATTTTCTCCATATTGATTAGACATAGTGAAGATGACGATGCATACAAGTATAAAGAGTCTCCAAAATAAAATATTTTCTTCTGCCTACTCATTTTCAAGTGAAGTGAGTGAATTTGATTCTTATCATCTAATTCATTTTATTTTTAATTTCATGTATTTTAGATTGTTCCTTACTGTACTCAAGTTTGTAAGTTATTCTTTTGGATTCATGAATTTTCCTTGTTTCGTTTTCAATTGTTGCTTAAACAAACCAATTTATGGGGTGATTATACATGATTAACATTTTAAAAACAACAGTTCATAAGTACATTTTATTTTTTTAAATACCTTAACATGTATATCATGTGTCTACATGTATATTCTTTAATAATTTAAAACACCTGATGTAAGGACTGAGTGAAGAAGGAAAGAGAAACATAAAGCAGGAAAGAAAACATGTTTCTCACTACTATCCAGAAACCCTGGACAATTCTACTTGATCAGTTTTTATACTTTCACAAGTAATATGTGGTCCTTGAGTCACTCTTTACCCAGGTTTGTATGTCTAGGATGAGTTACCTGAAGCATGTCACTTTGGAGGTGCCCTAAATAAAATGTTTGCTTTTATGGCATCATTGGAAAATGTCAAAGTTCAGCATAGACATGTCTTTCCTTCAGTTCTGATTTATGTGACAAATAAATGATAAATAACATCTCTCTTTGTATCAGTTTGTTGATTTTTGTATTGTACAAACACTACCTTCTCTGTGGATGTTAAAATAGTAAAACACTTTTGAATCAATCTGCCTTCCAGCTTTTCAGTCACAGGAGAGTTGTAGAAATAATGCTGATCTGGGAGCAGCGTGCACTCTGCTGCAGTTTACACAAATTGCTCAGTGTTTCTTCAAAAACAAGTCATCACTCAGAGTAACTCATGCCTGCACGCTCATCAGGGTGAAACTACACAACTCTGCAGTGGTGAAGTTGCAGATTTTTTATGTATAAAGCCACTGATGGGATGTTGAGGGGAAGGTGGTGATAAACACATGGAGCTGTTCACTGTGGCCCTGCAGTCAGGCTGATGGATGAGGCAAAATTTTAAATGAGTCGCCCATTCCCTAAATAAGACTTTATTTTAGGTCACCATAGTTGTTCCGTGCTGACTGTGTTAAAAGGCTTTCTGCTTTAGGAAACCAGTGTCCTCTACTTAACTGGACAGGACGCATAAAGGGTGTTTCAAGAGCTTTATTTCCTTAGATTTCCTTTATTTCCCTAGACAGTAAAAAATGCATATTGAATTTTAATATAGTTGTGCTTTTGTATTTTGTATTGTATTTATATTATTATCTATTGCTGTTATTTTGTCGGGTTAATTATTAATTTTTTAAAACTTATTTATTATGTTTTAATATTTATATGATGATCTTTCTCTTCCTCTTATTGTGGTTTCATTCTCTGGGTTTGTTTATTATAATCTTTTTTAAAAAAAATTATGTTTTGTATTAATATAATCATTTCTCTATTTTATATTTTATATAATCTTGTATTGTTTGTATGTTCTGTTAATTTATTGTATGATTATAATGTTTTTTGTTGATGTTTTTGGCATTTTCTGTTGGATGTATGGGTTTGAATATTAATATTATTTGGATTTTCTTTTACTTAACTTATTTTAAGTATAAATATAATTTTGTATCTCAATTATTTTTTATGAAGATCATGACATCTTATATAATCTTATGTTGTTGTTGTTTTTTTTTTTAACTTTTCTGTTATTTTAAAATATTATAAGAAATATTGATAACAGGGGAAGGACTTTAGTGATGTTCTCTAGAACTTTCATTTGGATCCACAAATCAAAGTTTTCTGCTCCCTGTGGTTTAGAACATGCTGGTGTGTTGTATTTCTCAGATGTAAATGCACTTAATAATAACTTGTGTTGACTTAAAAAGAAGTGTTGCTCTTAATGTGTAGTCCTGTCATCCAACAAATTTCCAGTTGAATAATCATCTTACTGAAAAAGTATCCGTCCTTGTCAGAGGTAAAAAGTGAGGCCTGGTTGGGAATTATGTATGCACTATTGCAGCGTTTGAATATTCTCTCGGGCCTGATTTTTGTCTCCCTTCATGGCTTAGTTCAAGCCGTCAAGTGCTGCTGACACCTCGCTGATTTTGCCTCAATCCACGCGAAGTGAACGTCTGTCAGAACACGCTCTGCCTGGACCTGTATTTGAATAAGCCATTTGTGTTTACAATGTGAGCCTGCACCCTCACAAACAGTGAAAGAGAAATCCCAGCACAATGAGAGTATTTGACAGCGTTATCAGCACTGTGCTTCTATATTGACTGTGTAACGGAGCAGCAGTTATGGTGCAACATCAAGGCGAGAACGTGTCTCCAGGCTCATATTAGAGGTTGCATTGAAGCTCTCACTTACTGGCTTTGATCTGCACTTTGGAAATATTGCCTGCCTGAATCCTTATCACACACTCTGCTAACTTGCTGCTGCAGAAAATGACAGATTTGATACCCCTACATCTTTTCCCTCCTTAAAGAGTGAGGGAAAATATGTAGCCTCCGCTACTTCACATTCAAATTAATGCAAATTCTGTTAAGACGCCCTCTTAAAATCCTTCTTGTCAATCGGCTGTCTGTGTAGGACAAAACATTAAAGCTAATTATGAGTTAAATTGATGTCTCAGTTAGGGTGCTGGCAGTGATGAAGGTCTCTTGCTTTCTGATCGATCGCCTCCGATATTCGTCCAGTCTAGACTCCACTTGTCACACAGGCCAGCCTTCTGTCGGTGAACGGCGTTGGCTGTTATGGATGGCCTCTGTAAATGCTGCTGACAGACCCATAACTAGCTCCCACAACTTTCAGCTCCTGGCAGCAGACGCTTGCTGCCAGACAAGTGGATGTCATTTGTCACCCATCTACAGTCCAGTACTCAGAGCAGCTCTGAGACTCATTCCTCAGCTGAGTTCTAAAAAAAGCCACTGGTCATAGATTGTAGTGACCTGACCTTGCTGTTCATGTTTTTCAGAAATCCTTCTCCTACGTTACGAAATCTAGAACAATGGTGCAGAAGTTTCATCCATTTCATCGGCCAGTAAGTATTTTCCCAGACATCTCCGTCATCTTAGATTCGTTCTTTGCTGTAAAATCTCTAGCAACAGATTGCTTTTTTTGAGTTTTCTGAATTGAATCAGATTACACTAATTTTTAGCAAATAACTCAAGATAAATAAACCAAATTCGGCCCAAGACTGACTATTTTGAGGCCAACCAAAACTTATGTTTAAGTAGGTGGTTTACACATTTTTTTGTATGAAAGCTCAGCGAACAAGAGGTTACAAGAGCAGAGTCCATAATGACACAATAACAGCTTTACTCCCCCTGCAGCCATCTGTGATCACGTCCCGCTTTGTTTATACAACAAGTCCCTTGGAGGTGGAGACTTCCGGGATTCTTGACATGCGGTTACAAACCTTGATGCTTGACCAATCACAGCAGAGTGGTTTAAGAATTAATATTCATCTTTAAGTGTTTTCAGTGAGGACATTTTTAATGTAAATACTTCAATTAAAAGACAGTTTTCTACAAACAGACACATATGATGAGTAGAGGCGCGTTTCACATCTAATCTAATATTTTTCATTTGAAATAAGACTTAAATACTTCCGTTGGTGCTTCTACGGTGCCAACCAATTGGATAATAGTTAAACTCTAAATACAACTTATTTCTTGAAGGAATTTTTTTAATAGTTTCTTAATTGTATCTGTCAATAGTTATTTTATATTATTTCATAATAATGTTTAATAATATATATTCACCTGTTTATTCACGAATCAATATAAAATCCATTCCTGGGAAGTGCTGTTTGCCTTTTGCTCAGATCAAACCTGATGAGACGCCAAACTGGCACGAATAAATGAAAATGGATGATGCTCATCAATAAATAAGGAGTGCAATTTTCATGGTACCTTTTAACACTTGGAATGACGGTCACTAACCAACATGTCTGTAAACACAGAGGCAGCCGGATATTTACAATCGTTATCAACACTTTCATCTGGGGATTGTTTTTCATCTGCGTAAATCTGCCATCAAGGAAGAAACACATTCACAGAGTTATCCGTTTTATCTCTGGCTGCGATGTCTTATCACCTTCTCCAGTGTGCACCCCTAATAATGTCAGAGGTGGCTGGTAATGGATGTCCAGAATATATAACCTTAATATCCCCACTGAGGTGTGTGTGTGTCCGTGGCAATGAGATCATAAAATTATAATAGTTTTGTGATGATTGTTATAGGGTCAGCTGGTTTAATAGGAGTCTGTGTAAGAGAAAAACAGATGCCAAATCAATGATGTCACACATAGTCGATTGATTATTACCAAAATAGCTACACTGTATCTCACAGTATCGTCTTGGTCAAAACCAACATGAATCTCTGGTAAGAAACCAGTTCAACACAGAGAGGATGGACATTGTTATCTACCTTTGCAGGTTATTTGTAAAGCATTCACTTTAATACATTTGTGTGTGTGTGTTCAGAAAGTAAGGTGGTATGCTGGCTGTTTTTCTGGGTAATAAATCCATTACTAGTGTCTACACTTGTGTATCCACAGAGCTGAATCCTGTGACAAAGTGGCCTCAGAGTCTCAGCAGCAGTGCTTTGCTAATAGCAACAACCTCTGCTTAATGTTGTGACGCTAATGAATTCATGGAATTAACTTTGCGAGCTGAACAAACTGATAAAGGAAACCAAATTTGCGTGTAGATTAGGTGAAAGGAATTAGATTGCTGTTTTTTCTGTCGGCGTCTGTCTTCTGCCTGCACTTGTAGAAGTACTTATACACAAGTACAAATAAATTTAAGTCTTGCTTAAGCCGAGTGTGGAAGAGAAACATGCTCTGATTTGTAGCAATATTAATGACTGCGGAATGAAATTGTAGAATAAGAACGATGAACTGGATCACATACTCCTTCCACTTGCGATTGATTAACCCTTTATTATTGATCCAAATGTCACCAAAACAATTCCATATGCTTTTAAAATGAAAGAATCTCCTTGAAGATTTTTTTTCTATCTAGAAAATGTAAACATCATCTGGAGGCTCCAGCGAAGAGTTCACAGAAATGGAGAAGCACTAGGATAGAGCAGCGCTACAGCATGAGACTTGCTAGTTGAAAATGTAGTTTGATAAGGAGTATTGAAGTGATTTTATTTTAGTTAGCATTCTTAGATGGTTCTTTAACAAGGGGGTGTCTTATTCACCATGCATCAAAATAATATATGTTTTAATATCAGTTCAGCCTTTGTTATTGTAAGCATGAAATATAGTATAAAGCTTCCTTTTTTCATCTCAGTTTGCTTGTTGTGTAATTTTAGATTTTTTTAGGGTATTTTAAAGTTGCATTTTATTTTTCAATTTAGAATAACTGAACAGTTCAAAAAGTTACTGCCAGATATTTTAAAAGAGTACGTTGACTTGACGACCAAAGTGATTATTCATAGCTATTTAAAAGAAAGAAATATTATCCATAAAATCAAAATAAACCATGTATAGGTAAGGTTAAACATATTTTAGTACTTATGCATTTCTAAAAGTGCATTTATGTAGATAAACGTGTGAAGGTTAAGGAAGATTATATTAGAAAATGAGCTTTTATTAATCATTTTAGTTCCTCCTCTTAAGATACATTTGAGGCAGCTAACATCTGATGTGGCGAGAAAATAAATCAACAATAGGAGCAGTGTGTGTGATAAGAGAGCCGATGCCCACACCCTTCAATGGGACCAGAGTGATAGTGAATGTTTGAAACCGGGTCCAAGGTGATGGTGACGCAGACAGAATTGCAAGGAGCCAGTTGGACGTCTCAACAAGTCTGATCTTACTAATGTTAAGGTTAATACCTTGTTACTTCTTTAAACACACCCTCGGAAGATCAGATTAAAGGTTAAAATACTTGTGAGTGATGTGTTGATTCTGTCTGCAGGTGTCTGATCAAGGATTTTGAGGCCCGTCCGTCAGTGACACACCTCCTCGAGCATCCTTTTATCAAGCAGGCTCATGGCAAAGACGTGTCACTTCGACAGCAGCTAGCAGCATTAGTGCAGGAACAGCAAGATCTGGGCTGTGCCACCAGAACCAAGTGAGTCAAGTTTTATCTATACACTTAAATGCTGGTTATGCTCCGTCGTAATACTCTAGATGTCCAGACGGGGGCAGGCTCTCATCTTCTTTTAGAATCATGCGCTGAAGTGATGATGAGCCCAGTGATGGACAGAAAAAGATCCCAAAGTAGGACTACTGTGACTAACCGAGACATGTGAATGTGCTGACTAACCTGTCAGGATTGATAGTTGTTGTGTTGTGGTTTGTAAACGACATTACTTCATCAATCTGTCCTTTTAAGTAAAGAGAAGTTACCAAATGCTTGCTTTGAACTTAACATATGCATTTAAATAGAACATAGCCCAGTTTTAGTTTCACAGGAGTTTATTAAACCCGCCCTTGACTGAGAGTCTCGCAGCTCTGTCGGCTCTGTTTACTCCCGAGAGAGACCACAGAGTCGCTGCCTGAGCCTGATCCTGAATTCCTGTCCACAGTGAAAGTGGATAATGGGATTAGGAGCTTGTAGGGCGAGAACTGGGTTCGCCTGGTTTAGTCTCTCATGCCACTGATCAGCTCACAATGACTCCCGATAAGAATAAAGACGCGGAGGAGTTAAAAGTAGCTGCTGTAGGTGAACCAGTGTGTTCAGATCAAAGCTGCGAGAGGTGAAGGTGGAAGCTCTTGGGTTCTTATTTTCTCCAAACTACATTCAGAATTAAACATGAATATAAAGACAAGAGATGAAGCTTCTCAACCTGAAGCATGAATTCTAAATTGTTTTTATGATTTTTATCATTGATCATCAGGATATTTATACTTGAAGTGAAGATGCCACAGTACAGTTTGTTCTTACTATGCCAAAACCCCCTGAACAGATCACCACTCCATCACTGGAGACGGACACTCACACCTACGGAAAAACTTCTGGGTGTTCTTAGGAGGCAAACCAGAGTGTCTTCATTGAACCCACTCAAACACAACTTGACTAACAACGGACACATTTCTAAATTGTATTATTACCTAAAAAAAAAATTCCGAAATATAAGAAGTTAGACCTTGCTTAGACAGTTTTGGATTCTGCAAATTAAACCAGCAGGGGAGCTGTCCATGAACCAAAAAGGAAGATTGTGGACTGCTAGATAGTGAGATGCCAGTTCACCTCTTGGGCATTGTAGAGGTGCCCTTGAGCAAAGCACTGTAGTCCAAGTTGCTCGAGAAGTACATCCTTTCGCTAACACACAGTAGTGGAACTAATTTGATTTTGGATGCATCGATTAAAAAAATTCTGTGTTGTGTTTGAGTAGAGTTTGGTGACACAAAATAAGATATTCTTTTTGTCTATTTTGTGTTTTTATACTTATGCAAATGTATTTTACTAAAGCTTTTTAAATATTTTTAGCCCTACTTAATACAACGCAATATCTTCCAGTAAACTAAAAGGTTATTTATGACTTCCCGTTGAACTTGTTGGATAAAGTGACACTGAAATAGCTGTTTATATTATTCTAATAGTAACAGTAACATTTGCGGTAGAATCATTTTTTCAAGTGTTTGAAATAAGCTTTTAATTTCACCTAAAAATTTATATCATTGTCTGAAAGATTTTCGCAGCTACATAAGCTCACACAACATCACAACACAAATATTGCTCCATTATTTGTGATTTGTTTTTTAGCTACTGAAGAACTATGTTGTGCATTTTATTTGAGCTTTAATCAATGTTGTTAATGAAACCCCAGGAACTACCTTGTCTTGACAACTTTGAAGTGATGGCTCGGGTTGGGCATGTGGATGTAGTGACCTTTGAATATATTATTGTTTAAGTAAACAGAGATTTTTGATGTCAGCAATGATAAGGAAACTTTAAAAAACAATAACTTGAAAATAAAGTTTAGTTAAAATGCAGGTCGATGTTGATAGGAGGCAGCGTGTTAGCTAGCAAAGGACAAACAGATAGTTATACAAGGTTAGGCATCCAAGAATTAAAACAATATCACAATGATACTTAAAATTGGCTTCTTGTGTGATCAAGTTCTAGCTAAACTTCTCCTTCTACAACTGTGTGATCAATAAAGCCAGTCGTCTGATTCCCTTCACTAAGATTAAGGTAGAGTTAGTTTAAACAGCTTAATCTCTCTTCTTTTATTAAGCTAATGTTTGCACACCCACAAAGAGTCCCCAGATATTTTCAGGGTGTTATTAAGCAACTGACCTCTGACCTATGTAGTTCAATGATGAGCAATAGGTCACAACAAAGATGAAGTGCAATCACAGTGCCGATAAAGGGAAACTTGTCTCTGGGGATGGATTCCCACAAAAGCTGGAAGAGCAGTCAAACCAGCGCGGCATCATTTGAGGTCACTCAAGATTTTCTTTGGCATGATCGTGTGCTTCGCTTCACACAGGCACGAAAGGATCAATACTCGTAAAACCCTCATAATAGAGAGCTGTCCCGATGACGACCTGGTCAACCTGGAGTATTTGGATGAGGTAGGATTTCATTTCTTCATCTCCGCGTTGATGAGTCGGATCAAGCTTTTTTTTCTTTCTTCTTTGAAGACGACGATTATTGGCTACCTGCAGAAAAGGTACGATGAGTTGCAGGTGTACACGTATGTGGGCGACATCCTCATCGCTCTCAATCCTTTCCAGAATCTCAGCATCTACTCTCCCAAGGTTTGCCTGCACCGCCCACACACATGTTCAGTGTTTGCAATCATGTGGAGCAACACGGCATTTGCTCTGGAAGTCATCACTTCATTTTTATAGAAAACATGAGATGCTCACATATGAAATAACTTTTGTTTCTGCCTTGAACATTTCAAACCAAGCATTGACTATAAACATAGAAATAAAAAAGGTTTTAAAACACACCAATGAAAATGATACAGAGATAAAAAACCCAATATGTTTTTTGTATCCCTTGTGTTGTTTCTGGGTCAAGGTGAACACTACATCACTGCATATTTATTTCTGGAAGCCAGGGAGGTAAATTACCTTGACACAAATAAAACGCAAGGGTTAAGAACGGAAGGGATACAGCAATATCTTCTAGGTTTCATTTGACTTCTGAGACTAAACTTTAATTTTATTGAACTACAAATGTTATATATACTGTAAAGTCTGTCAATTAACCTTACACTGAACAATTAACTAATAAGTTCTTTATATTTCAGTTTTCTAAACTGTACCATGGCTTGAAGCGAGCTGACAACCCTCCTCACATCTTTGCAACGGCTGATGCCGCTTATCAAGGAATGATGACGTTCTGCAAAGATCAGGTAACTCTCACATCATTTACTCTTTCAGTTCAGCAGTTACAAACAGGCTGCCTGTTTTATTTTTTCCAAAAGAAGTTACATTTTTAAATATGAATACAAGTTATTGACGATGTAGTAACAGTTGAAATGGATAAAAAAACAAAAATATGCACACAAAGAATAAAAGTGTGATAATGAATTTAAACTATTTGACATGTTTACAATAACAAAGTTTCAATTCTGGTGTCTGGGTGTTTTCAGCTGCTGTTGCAGGACATGAAACATTTGTTAAATACAATTATATTTTATTATGGTTTTGAACGAGACTCATGAAGCATATCAATGAATACCTCATATACATCACTCACCACTGATCTCGTCTCACTTTCTCCAAGTGAACACAGGACAAGAACACACAGCAACCTGCCTGTCTTAATGGATAAGCAGTTTACACATCATTGGTAATGTCTCGCTGTCAGAAACCAGAAACATATTTGTATCACAATGATGTATCAGGAGTTATCAAACTCAGAAGCCTCAGTAATGCTTGACATGTGTGCGAAGGAATCTGTTCTCATGTGGTCTCACTGCAGGTTCTGTTATATAAAGAAGGTTTTTCTGCCTTCAGGTTAAGTTTTCATTTCCCTCTAAGAATTACAATATTGTGAAATATCACATTTATGTCAACAGTGACAGAATCAGTTAACCGAGTTGAAAATAATGTTTATGTTTCTTTGTCATTGTTTGTCATTGCAGTGCATCATTATCAGCGGAGAAAGTGGAGCTGGCAAGACTGAGAGTGCACATTTGATAGTCCAACATCTGACCTTCTTAGGGAAGGTGAAGTAACCGATTGTATTTGCAGCTTCAACGCCAACAAACCAACAACAATTTCAAACAATTTCTCTTCCTTTAGGCAAATAATCAGTCCTTGCGAGAAAAGATCTTGCAGGTCAACCCTCTTGTGGAAGCTTTTGGAAACGCCTGCACAGCCATTAATGACAACTCCAGTCGCTTTGGCAAGTACCTGGAGATGAAGTTCACCCCCACAGGAGCCGTCATTGGGGCAAAAATATCAGAGTATCTATTGGAGAAGTCCAGAGTCATCAAACAGGCTATGTGAGCGTTTTTCATGGTTCATTTGATTTGACTTTTTGATCGACTCGTTATGTCTGTCTTCCAGAGGAGAGAAAAACTTTCACATATTTTACTACATGTATGCTGGACTCTACCATCAAAACAAGCTGAAGACCTACAGGTTACCCGACCGAACACCTCCCAGGTGAGTGTTGCTGTTTTGTGCCTTTAAGTGAAGTGGTTTCTAACTTGTTTTGTAAGTGCAATATCCCCTCGAGTACTGATAAAGATTTAGGTATCTTGTATTAAAGTGTCTAAACTGTGTTTTTCTAACTTAAAAATCTTAAATAAAAAAATAAAAACAGGTAACAAAAAACAGACTTTTAATTAGCTTCTTGTTAAAGGTATGCGCTCTCTGTGTGCTTTGCCTTATTCACTGATATTATCGTTCTTTTAATATCGCTTGTAGGTACATCAACAGTCAGAACAGTAAAGGAACGCAAGACATCATCTCCAGTAAACAGTATAAGGAGCAGTTTGACGCTATTCAGGAATGTTTCCGAAACATCGGATTCACTGAAGACGTACGTTCAATGTCTATCCCACGTTTCATGAACAAACTTTAATCCTCAACCTTCCTCTTTTTAGGAGGTCAACTCTGTTTACAGAATTCTCTCGGCCATATTGATCACGGGCAATATTGAATTTGCCTCCATCACGTCACAGCACCAGACAGATAAGAGTGAAGTGCCTAACGCTGAGGCCTTGGAGAGCGGTGAGAGACAGGACAAGCTTAATTTTTTTTATTTTGTTTCCATTCATGTTAATAGAAAGTCCCTTGAAAAAGAAGAGACTGCTGAGAGACTGAAATGAGCTCCTGCTTATGTGATCATTTATATTCTGCACCGGACTCATCTGTAGGATTCATTCATATTTGTCTAGAGCTTGAAAGAAATTAACAGTGTACCAGAGCTACACTATATATACCAGGGGTCCAACACTTGTGGCTCCAGGGCCGTTTGCAGCCCTTGAGCAAAACATTGAGTTTCTTGAGTTGGCCTTTGGCACTTTCAGTAGGTAAAATGTTTGTGTGTTTTTTATTTCATCACTAACAGCCGCATCTCTCCTGAGCATCGGCCCGGAGGAGCTTCAGGAGGCGCTGACCTCTCAGTGCGTGGTCACTCGGGGCGAGACCATCATCCGCACCAACACCGTGGACAAAGCAGCTGATGTCAGAGACGCCATGTCCAAAGCTCTGTACGGCCGCCTCTTCAGCTGGATTGTGAACCGCATAAACTCTCTGCTTCAACCTGACATGAACATCTGGTGAGTGATGGTCACACAGATGCTTTTCTTCTGCAATGCCTTCACAAGGTAAATGCAGACATGCAGAGGAGAATATCAATGGACCCGATCAGGGCCGGAGTGAGGAGTTTGAATACATTTTTTATAGACTTGGGTTCAGAAAAAAATAATGTTAGGATGATTAAAAAGACTTCAGAGAGACTGCAAAGAGGCTGTTCATTGATCCACAAGAAATCCTTCATAAATATAAGCGTTGACAGTCAAGGAGTCATTTCTGAGATTTACAAAAGCTCTGAGCTCCTGTCTGTGTTCCACTCATCTCTCTGGTTTCCTTATTGCGCTTAATAACCCGGCTGCTCCGGCTAAAGGTGACCTCTGCGCACCGAAGACTAGTTATGACAAGAAGCGGCTCGACGGCCTGAATACAAACATATCTTTGGTCTTTTAACAGATATTTGTAGCTCTGCGCGAATATTGAAAAAGACTCAAGGTTGAATCAATGCGATGAGAAATAGAAGGCTGTTTTGATGATTTCTCAGCATGCCGTCCACAGTCGGCTCTGAATTTGGGTTGAACTTGGATTGTCATTAAAGTTTTATCAATTAAAACTGCTGCTGGGATTTGCTTGTTCTGTTACATGGAAGAATAAGTTTGTTTGTCCTCTTTTCTGCTCTTTGAAGTGCCGCAGAGAGTGGCATGAATGTGGGAATCCTGGACATCTTTGGGTTTGAAAACTTCAAGAAGAACTCGTTTGAACAGTTGTGCATCAACATTGCAAATGAACAAATCCAATTCTACTTCAACCAGCACATATTTGCTCTCGAACAGGTAATTTCATCCTCAGTCAACATCTGAGACGATTTACGGGCCTCCTAATTAAACTATATAGAGCATCTTTTGAATAAAGTCGCAGAAATCCTTCTTTTAATAGTTTCTCTTTCATTAATGCTTTCACGTTTGTGTGTTGCTTGTCTTGTCATGTGTAAATAATTGCTTCTTTACCAAATAGCTTTCCTAATTGATTTAGCGAAGTTGTTTTCGCCCCAAAGTGCTTACAATTTTTAATTTGCTTTAATGAAAATCAATGGAAATTAATCATAATGCCTGTTTAACTCCTACGTCTTCTATTTACTTTTCAATGTGGCACTTTGGTAGGCAGAGGGGAGCCATTTTAAAACATTGTGGCCAAATAAACATTTTCCTGTGGAAAAAAAGTATTTAGAGGCTATTGTTTGTACATGTTGTTTTTTTTATTTATTTTCTTTTGTCTTTTAACAAAGTACAAATTTTGCCAAAAATCAGATTTAAAAACCTTCTGTGTAAGCTTTGGGACAACAGATATCAGTTGATGATTGTAAATTATACATTTTAAAAAGGTTCGTTATTAGGACAAGAACTTATGTCCAAAAGATCAACATGAAAATCACATTTTATGTCTTGCTTTTACCTGAATTCTATTTTTCATTTATAAACCAAATATGTTTGCTTTTAATTTTCACATTTTCATTTTCCATTCTTCTTCATTTGTATCTTTATTTACCTTGTATGTATGTTTTTCTTGTTCCTAAACCCATAATTTAACTTACTGCAAGTGTAAGACTGCTTGTATTGCTATTTAATATAATGAATAATTTCCTTAACTTTTGTCACATACACACAGGGCATGTTCGAGTGCCCTGTGTGGCTCTCTGGTCTTGGTGTTAATCTTAAGTCAGTTCTTTTAATCAGAAGTTGTCTGAATTGCTTTCAAATAATGTAATTTTAATCTAAACAAAGTTTTTTCATTAGAGAAAAGCAACTACATGACATCTTAAAACAAATTGTGGGATAAAATGTTTATCAAGAGAACATAATTAATTATGACAGATGCCTGTTTAACAAATATATAAAATATAATCTCAGCATTAATAAATATTAAACATTAATCAGCTGAAATATTCAGAGCTTTATATTGTACACAGCTGCTCATTATCCTGCCCTAATGACTGAAACATGAGCACAGATTAGTTTCATTGGTCTTGCTTTATTAGTCAAATATACATTAAGAAACTTTTGATCTGAAATTAAAGAGATGCAATAAACCGACGTGACTGTGGGTTATTTGCAAATTGAAATAAATTATGAATAAGTGGCACTAATTGTTAATTCAGAGAGGCTTTATGTATTCAGTCATCATAATCTATTATGGTGTGAAATTTATCAGCGTGCACACACTCACTCTCTCACACACAGATGTTCTAAATATGAGCATTCCTATTTGGACAAACCATATTCATTTTGTCAATTAGTGAAGTCTTGACTGTTCCACTTTGAAATTATTTGCCGCACACAAACAATATTTAGATTTTATTGGGTCAGCTAAAAAGATTTCTTCCATGGTTTGCATCAGATGGAGTACCAGAGTGAGGGAGTGGATGCCAGTTTAGTAGAGTACGAGGACAACAGACCCATCCTGGACATGTTCCTACAGAAGCCCATGGGACTGCTGTCCCTGCTGGACGAGGAGAGCCGTTTCCCTCAGGCCACAGACCAGACCTTAGTGGGTAAGACTACAGACTCTGCAAAAGTCAACAATGTTTTAGAGAAATTAATCTGTTCTATCTACAGATAAGTTTGAGGACAATCTGCGCTGCAAGTATTTTTCCATTCCTAAACGTGTGGATCTTTGTTTTGGAATTCAGCATTACGCAGGAAAGGTTGGTCATATGAAGTTATTTTATATGTTACTTTAACTGGATCTATACTGTCTGAGCGTGTCACAGCTTTCATACTCAGCTTTCATACAGGGGCCAAAGTGTTTGTCACAGTTTAAGTTGCACTTCATTGAACAGTCTTTAACTACCCCTCCTTGAACAGAAGGTCAACAGAATAGGATTTCAGAATCGTTTTTTACACTACAAAATATAAACCAAAAGACCCTTTGTTGTTTGGTTAGTTCATTTTTTCAAATTTCAATTTAATTTCGAACACTATATTCATGTACTATAGTATTGTGTCTATTGAAAGTCATCTAATTTTTAATGCCCTTAAAATTACATATTTTCAAAAATTATATTTTTATCCAACTTCATGAATTAAGGGATGTTATTGGCCAAACAAAATAATTTGGTGGGCTGGACCTGGCATTAAGTTTGACACATATGTAACACTCATATGTGCTTGAAATAGTATTGGTGAAGAACTGTGGCTACAAACACATCTGAATACATCAGAAAATAATGCATAACAATACTTTTACAGTATTTTGTATAATATTTTTTAAATCAAATTGATTTATGAAGTAAATTTTAATATTGTTTTAGATATTCTAAGCACATGAAGTACTCACAAAAAAGGTTTTTATCTAAACTACCAATAAATAATAAGATAAAATTAAATTGTTAGTCGATAGTCATAAGAATGTCTATATGGTCAGTTATATAGTTTTAGTCTGACCTCATGGGGGCCACATTAATGCAGCAATACGTGGCCCCCGTCCCTACTTTCTCACATCTCATTAACCAGTCATATGAACAGAAAAGTTTTTTTTTTTTGCTCTACCTTACAGGTGATGTACAATGTGAATGGATTTCTGGAGAAAAACCGAGACACCCTACCTGCAGACATCATGGTGGTTCTCCGGACATCAGAGAACAAACTCCTGCAGCAGCTGTTTTCCAGTCCCTTAACAAAAATAGGTAGGCTTATAACAACTGCCTTTATGTTGAAATGGATTTTCGCTTCAAAACTTTTCCGGGAGACAAACTATTGTTAACAATGGCGAGGCTCTGCCTGTATTACTGCGAGAGGTGCCACTGTCGCCTGCTTCCATAAATGTTCAGGTAAGTGGGTTTCTTAAAGACGCGGCTCGTAGGCATCCCCTGGTCCTCTTTCATTTCAAGTCTCAGTGTGCCATGCTCGGATAAATCTGCAGTCTCCATTATCTCATGAGAGGCTCAGCTCTCCGCACGGCGCTCTGTTTTTATTTTCACTAAGCTGTCCCTCTTGGTTTCCCACTGCTCAATGCTATCTACAGATTGTGAGTGCGGCGGGATATTTTTGCGATAAGGTTTCTGAAATACCCAGGGGATGATGAAGCTGTATTTAGGGAACACAAAAGCAACTCGTCCTACCTCTTTTCTGCTAGTGAATTGAAGAAGGTAATGTGCTCGTCATTAGCCGCAGCTGCGGCCTCCTGGTCACTTGACTTATCTGCAATGCTAATAGATGTGTTAAATTATCAGATTCCCACTCGCTGCTTTATTTCAGCTAAGCCACATTATGTGATTACTTCCATTTTAGGGGGCTGTAAAGGCTCGCTTTCTTTCCTGCTGGTATTAAGAGACATTTTATTCACTAAAAGAACCCGAGAAGCCAGAATTCTCAGCCATGTGTATGTAAACTAAAATTGCAGGGTTTGCACAAGGCAAGCTGCTGCTGCTTCCCTTTTTAGTAATTAACAGATTATTCCAACACAAAAGCAAATAGAGGAGCGGAATCCCTAAACTTCTGTTGATCATTTTATGCCTGAAGTATTTCCATAGTAACATCTATACAATATTTATATATATATATATATATATATATATATATATATATATACAGTACTGTGCAAAAGTTTTAGGCAAGTGTGAAAAAAAGCTGTAAGAATGCTTTAAAAAAAAATTAAAAAATTGTTTATTTTTATCAATTTACAAAATGCAAAGTGAGCGAACAATCGCTCTAAATCAAATCAATATTTGTTGTTACTACCCTTTGCCTTGCTTGAAATTTAAACCATACGTATTTCACACCAAGTAAGAAGATTTCCAGAAATGTAGCTTCTTTCCTCAATTGTAAGGCCCGTAGTCACCCTGAACTCTTCCCTCCTCCTCCTTTCTTCTTAGTTTTTCTTAGTTTATTTAGTTTTCAAATTAAGTTTTATACCAGGGAAAAGGTGGGTGTTTCCGCTCTGGTATATAATGTATGCTTTAAAAAAAATTTTTTTTTTAATGTAAATAGCTAAAGGATATGCACAAAGTCATGTTGCGCAAATTAGTTTGTGTATTATGTGTAAATTGTGCCACATTGAGAATTGCCATAGTTTTTATGGATGATTGACTGATGTCTTTTTCTTAATAGGCATCTAATGTATTGATTTAAGTGTCTCTTAAATAGATGTTGGAACTCTATTGTACTCATCAATATGTGTCTGTTTGTACAAAACTCTCTTTTCATTGAAATATTTACATTAGAGAATGTGGATAATCCCCGCCCAACACTTCCACCAGTTTACTATAACCCTACATACTCTGCTGTGATTGGTCAAGCAACACCTTGTCAATCTTGTACGTCTCTACCTCCAAGGGACTTGTTGTATAAACAAAGCAGGGTGAAGGAGTGAAGCCCATTATTACGTCGCAGCTCTCGTAACCTCTGGTTTGCTGAGATTTCAGACGGGGGAGAACTTTATAAAATAATCAGTTCAAAACATCATCTATGATGAGGGACTTACTGCATCTTGGAGAGGAAGACTTCAACATTTTAAACATGTGAGTACGTCAAGATAGTTGGGTTATTACATTACTTTAATTCTTGCAATAACAGTGACTTGTTAAGTCTTGAATGGTCTTTGATATTCCCAAAATCAAAGCAGCCGTCGCATTTAAGTGCAACAACAATGGTGTGATCGGGCACCGAGAAGTGATTCATTCACAATGTCTAATGTTAAGTTGACCTAACTATACTATGATTTATTTTTTTCTGATGAACTGACCCCTCCCCAGACTGTAGAAAGTTACTGAAGTTTGATGTCGTCTAAAGAGAATCTGTTTATCAGTTGACTTACGCAGATGTCTGCCTTTGTCCTTGACTAGCTGTCACCATGGAGAGATTGTTTTGTCTTTCTCACTGGGAATGTAGGCTTGACATGACTGAGATTATCAGTTAATCAAGTGATTATTGGAAATGTGTGTTAAATCTAGATGATTGATTACAGTAGAGTTGTCATATCCGTACAGACTTGCTACCCATGTATTTTTTTCAATAGGCGTGTCTTCAAAGGTTTGCACCTGGTTTTAATTGTACTTTCAATCTAGTCACCCTCAATTTCAAGTCCAGCCCCCACAAACATGAAAACAGGGATGTGAATAAATCAACACCTTGTACGTTCATTCTAAATAAGAAAAGAGATTTCTGAACTCATGAGGAAAGTGCATATATGTAGTGATATCATAAAAGTGCCTAAAGGATATAAAAGCATGGTGGGTTTGAAGTACGTAATCAAGAGATTGTTAAATTTGACATCAACAACCCAAATATTTCAGTAGCAAAGTGTGTACAGAAGTTAATTTTTTTTCGATTGGATTTTGTTATTTAATTGAAGTTGGAGGTCCAATTTTCTGATTTGCAGATGCTGAAACAGATCATCTCATCAGATAAAGTTCATGAAAGACGACGCTCCTGCTTATCGCTCCAGAAAAGATGGAGCGTCATTTGAACAGAGATACAGTTAAGCGTAAGGAAATTATAATACTATTCTTCAGGGTAGAATTTGTGGGGGATTTAATTTGCATAGTACTCCACATTATAGATTCAGCGTTATCTGTGAAATTACCATTATCTAAGGGAATCTGATGAAAATCTGCCTGAACTATTGTGGTTGCACATGCCTTTTATCCTGTGTCACCACAAGGGGACTCTCTCGGAGCCATGATCAAGAGGGAACGCTCTCTGACAAACTTTGATCACCTCAGACCAGAAGACGTTAAACTGAGCCGTGTCACGTCGAACGTTTGGCCCCAGGAAGTTAAAGATCTTCAGGCATTTCAGCCTTCAAGAACATTGGTCCTTATGCAGTGGACATGTGGTGGTGGTTTACCAGTCGGAAAAGTATTTGCATTTACAAATTCATTCCAGGTCGAGGCTTTCCCAGATCACACGAGATCACTATGTTTGAGTTGACTGGACCCCGTCTGAGTCTCAGTGTATTTGTGTAAACCTGAGAAACAATTGTGATCTTATTTGTCAGCTTTAGATTGTGTAAAGGATCTTTAACCCGTTGTTCACGATCCATTTGCCACCAACACGATTTGATGTGCGCATTTCAAATTAAATGACTCCTGGAACGTTGGCTTTGTGCTCATTGTACGTTGTAAACTTCCCAAATTGAATCAAGTTAACCAGGTTAATCTGCACACAAGTTGAGTTATAAAAGTTCTCCGTAAGATAACAATTGTAGAATAATTGCGGCAAAAAAATACTAATTAATTCTGAATGAGGAAAAGTTAAAAAATATTCAAATTTGGTAATGTACATTGAGTTCACAGAGAGGGAGTGAGAAGCATTGAGACATTGGAGTGAATTGCAGTACAAGTGAATGTGTTCATTAGGTCAAAAGTAAGTAATGATTTAAACCACATGTGCCAAACTCATGGCCTGGGTGCCATATCCGGCCCTCCAAGTCTTTTAAGTTGCGCACCTGATGATTTGCTCAAATCCAATTAGTTGTTGATATTGTGAACTATATAAGGAGCATAGCTTATTGATCCAAAAACAATAATAAAAAAAAAGATGTGGAAGGAAAGAAAATTGTTTGGTGAGTGTTTGGAAGAGTATGAAAAACATAGAGCTATATTGAGCCACAGGAAATAAAAAACAATATTGCTATCAGATTCATACTTACTGTTAGGGACATGTACCTTTTTTTTTCAGCTCACAATTAAGGATTTTGGCCCCTTGTGTCATTGAGTTCGACACCCCTAATTTTAACTTTAACACTGTCAAAAACTCACTGTAATGTTGAGTAACTGCCTAACATTGAAACTCATTTAGAAAAAGGGACAAAAACACTAACAAAGCATGGTTGTAAAATGAAGATAACCCCTGCAAACATGTATAAATTGTCTTCGATGCTTTCATTTTCCTTAATCTTTCTCTCTCTCAAGTCCTACAAGCTAATGGCTCTACACGAGTTAAGTGTGTGTCATGATGGACGACCTGATAGACTTGTTATTAGAAGTGAATAAATGTCCATTATTCCTGGTATAAATCACTGATTCTCTTTCTATTTCCACGATGCTGATGTTTAGAAGTTTCAAAGTTGGAATGCCAGAATATGCATCCGCGATGCTGCTTCAACAATTTCCAGATAAAACACTTGAAGGTTTCTCTCACTGTCTCCCCGTGTCCTGTGAGGAGAAACTTCTCAGACGGACTGACGGGTTTCATTCAGACATGTGACACTTGGACGTCTTTGTTCTCGCCCTCTTTTTGCTCCCAGTGGGCAGATCTTTGTCACAACCTCAGGAGATGCTCAGCAAGTAGTACTTTTGTGAAATTTCTCCCATAATCGCAGTGTTGGGAAATATTTTTGAGTCAGCAGCGATTAAACAGCCTTACACATCAATGGCAGGGAGCCGGCTCCCCAAAGTCACATGGTGCGACATCCTTTGATAAACGCGACACTGTGTTGTGTCACCGAAAGCCAATTACACCATGCTTTTTATGATTGATCTGCTCTGACAGTAGTCGATGGCATTTAAATCAACAGTCCCCGGAGCCTTCTCTTGGCATAAACGGTGCTGTTATGGCGGGCGAGAGGGGCGCTTCAGGGTTATGGGTGCTTTAATCTCATTTGCTTGGTTGCTGAGTTGAGTTTCTGGATCACATGTTTTCAAAAAGAGAGCGGGAGCGATATCCAGCAAGCCTCTGCTCACTCAGCTCAGGAAGGCTGCTCTCTCTTACAACTCTGATTGTCCCCTGTGTCGACAGCTCGATCCACAGCCTCTCAAGTACAAGACGCACACTGGCACTTATAAAAGCATGCAGGGAGGTGTCATATTGAACGCGGATTGCTTTTTTAATCCCAAGCACATTGACTATTCTTGTCAATAGAACCCCAATACAACTGCCAGCTTGAGCTTTTTTTTTCGCCCTACAGGATTCTTGCTGGGCTTAATTTTCAAAGTGAGCGCACAGATGCCAAGGAAGGCTTTTTCAGTCTCTCTCCCTCTGCCCCCCTCACCCCAACCCCCTGTCTCCCCTCCTCACACTCACTGTGTTTGTCCTGGAAGTCCATGCCAAGAGCAACATGCATGAAGCATGAACGATCAGTGGGATGCACCTCCTGTTATACAGGATGGAATGACCTGATGGGAAATAAACTTTTCACCGGCCTTATTTATAGTAAAGATTGAGTGATTCTAGTGGAAAAGGTTATCTTCTTCCTGTTTTTATAGCATCACACTCCTTTTCTGGGAGGGCTGAGTTGTTACAATTAAGAATTAATTAATAAATGTTCTTCCCTTTTTTCACCTTATCTTTTGCTTAAATCAAAGCCACTCATGATGTACCCACTGGTCTGTAGCAGCTTGGGCTCAGACATACTTTAGACTACTGTCTAAATGACAGTAAGTTAGGGTACTCAAGTGGGTATTCAGATAACATGTTTTAGCAGAATCCTCCTGCTTTCTCCAAGAGTTTAAAAGTGAAAACAACATGTAAATATAAGATAGTTCAAAGAGATATCCTCTACAGTGCTGCATGTAGTACAAAAGAGTATTGTTCTGGATAGCGATCTGTGTTTGTATGTGTGCGTTCATTAGCAGCTTTCATTTATGGAAGCATCTTTAAATCTTAAAGACTTGTGTTCACTGTGAGCAGTATCGTTTTAGATGTATGATCATGGTTTTTGCCTCACATCCTTTTATGCACATTTGTTCAGAATTAATGTAGAAAAACAAAAGAACAACATTCCCATACTTTTTCTATTCCTGATTTAAAAACATATATTTTCTTTGATATTTCCACATTGACGAATGGATTGCTCAATAAATGTATTGCCTATTTTATTACTGATTTCTTAACCCCTTAATTTTAAATTATTATATTCTCTTGGAGAATGAATTCATAAATATATGTCCTGCTTTATTTTGAATTATGTTATTGTCAGGCTGTGCCATTATTGGGAAATGAAAGTGGTAATAAAAAAAGAGCAAAAGCATAATATCATTTTCTACGACATGAATGTGTAAATAAATGTATAACTGGAAATAAGGTAAAAACAAATAAGTCTGACAGAAAGATAGAATTTACATAATTTCATCACTAAATAATTTATTTAAAAGGTCACTGGGCATTTGTGTAAAAGCAAATTAATTTTCTTATTTTCTATTTTACTTTTATATCTTTAGTTTTTTCCAAGATGAGAAAAAGAATATGATTTCCTTACGCATCAAGATAACTTGGAACTTAACAATTTAGGTATGATTGGATCAACAGAAAGCAGATATTAGCTTCAGTATTTTTAGGCCACTTTCTTTCCTCACATACTATCAGCAAAAACAACATCCAAAGGTGAGCAGGGAAATGTGTTCTGAGCACATGGGCTTATATTTTAGTTGCTATAAATACATGTGGGATCAATTGCCAGCAGGAAAAAGCGCGTATACCTTTGTCTGTAAAAGTGTTCATAACTAAAATATAGTAACCCAAAAGATTGTGCACACAACAAAGAGACAATTTAAATGCCACTTGGAATTTCCTCAAATGTGCTTCAGTTAAACCTTCCTCCCCTCCATTGACTTAAATTTAAAAAATATATTTATATACATTTTTCTCAGTCTTCCTCTGAAGGACAATCCATTTTTAGCTGTCTCTCTGTTTGAATAATTATTACCCACATCATTAGACAAGTTCCCAGCAGTGTCCAAATTAGAAGGTCTTCTTATAGGCCGGACATCACAGGTGAAGCCTTGGTTTCATGTCCCTGGAGGCAGACATCTTTGAGGATGCTGACTATTAACCCGGGCTCTAATCATCTAGTCATGAGGGGATATGAAACCCGCCAGAAGAATGAATTAATGCGAGCCGCTGAGGAGTACATGAAGAAAAGCAGCGAGTGTCCATTTGCAAGGCTTAGGTACAACTGTCACAGTTTCTCTGGCGGCAGCACAGCCCCTTCATCTCCCCTTGATGGTGTCATGGAAGTGAGAGGCGTGAAAGCACAGTGACACTCCACGAGCCCGTTCCACTCGCAGCCACTAATTCATCATGACAAATGTGCTCAGATGATCTGGCCCAGCAGCACTAATGGGGAGAGGAGCGAGCGCACTTCATTTGCACAAGACCCACTCCAATTAATCCATCCAGCTTTACTCTGGGCTAATTGGAGCAGGGCCCTCCTTGCCAATGTGTGTCGTCTAACCACTCCTGTTCTAGAAGATCACGCTTTTTTTTTTTCAATGTTTATTTCCTAAAATTATTTTTGCCTCGCCATCGGCATGTTTGTCATGGTACAATCTGTGCGCCTTTTCCAAAAAAGTACCCCTGATACATTCGTACTCCACATATGAGATTCATTCATGCATTCATTTGAATACGGTTCCCGCTGCTCCCTAACCCGACATATATGTTTTAACATGACGTTTTGATGGTTTTCTGAATTTTAAATAGTATTAAAAATAAATGGCTGATAACTGTCAAAATTTAAAGCAGCATCATCGTGAGCTTAAAAGACTGTTTGATTCCTTTTGAAGTGTTCAGATCATGTTTTGACTACAGCTGAAAGTATGTGTATGTGTGATTACATTTCTTTGGCTTACTGCAAAACCTCCTGGCACATGTAGAACTAACTTTGTCTAAAGTTAGAAATGGCCTGGCTGATTATTAAGCCGTCATAAATCAATTTGGATCTTGCCGCGTTTGATTCTTGATCCAGGCTATACATTTTCCTGTCAGCCAGTTCCTGATACCTACAAGAGTTGTGCTTCTGACTATAGCATGTTTCTGTCCTAGAAGTTTGCATGCATGTGTTCGGAAATCTGGTGCAATTGTTGGCCTGTCACTTCAGCTTTATCTTTAAAAACTTACAAAGGTTTTCCTCCTAGCGGTACACGGCTGCTCTCTGCCTCCTGTGTCTGCAGACGTTTTTTCCCCTCCAAAGGTGTGTGTGGCACATCTGTGCAGCTATTGTTTATTCATGGAGTAAACCCTTTGAAATGTGTTAAGATACTTCCCACTCATTATAAAAATCCTGCCACCCATGGATTAGGACTTTGATGTCACCAATCCTGCTTCAAAGGCTTCTTTCACTGCTATTAATCACAGTTTAGCCTCTGAAGATATAGCCAGAGAAAACATTTGGACATCTTGTGCAGAAACTTTGAAATGTTCAGACTGTCTTGCATATGTCGCGTTCACATCCCTTCCGTCTGTTGGACTGATGTTGGAGTGACTGCACGACCGGATCTCTGTGATTGTAGCTACAATTTAGACTTTCTTTAAACAAGAAACCAGTGCTCTTTTGTCATCAAAATGTTGAATCTTGTGTTTGTGTGGATGGTGATTAAGCCTGACATTCTCCTCATCGTATTGTTCAACTCTTCAATAACTTCCACCCTAGATATTCTGTTCTCAATATAGCCTTAGATTGAAGTTAAAATATGACGTGCTACAAATTTGTGGCAAAGAAACAAAAAAAGTATATTAGTTGGTTTGTTTATAGTTTTAGGTAATGAATGGATTTGCATGACATTCTGGATTGGTTGGCAATGTCCTAAGTTAGGATTTTTGTGGGGATCATGTACGTTCATCATTTGAGTGCACAGGGTACAATAATCAGTATATCATAATATTAATGTTCTGAATTCTGCACTTTCACCCTTAAATATTTAGTTTAGCTGGGGATGGTCTGCTATCAGGAGAGCTTTCTTGGGGGTTTCTGCACTGTCTGAGTGTCTAAGTTGAAAACGAGTAAACCACAAGGTAGAGTTGTTCAGATGCTCTCAGTTTGGTCCCTGGTCCTCCTCAACCCCATCTCAATATACCCGTGGGCCACCATGGCTCAATGCTAACTGTTAGCATTTGAGTAATGAGTTAAAGTACTAGATGAAAATCATATTGAGTTCAGTTTTGATAGTGGCCTGCTAAGAGTTGCAATGACTCCATGGAAAACCATGTCTCACATTGGAAATGGACATATTCATTGACCACTGAATAAAAATGTCTAGCTATTAATAGTAAGGCATTAAGTTTAAGAAAAATGTTGTCACAACATGATCTGGAGCCTATAATCCATGCGTTTGTGTCTTCTAGCCTGGACTTTTGCAACAGTTTGTTTTCATTTCTTAACAAGAAGGAGCTGTCTCGCCTGCAGTTAATACAGAACTCTGCAGCGAGAATTCTGACCCGCTCTAGTAGAAGAACTCACATTTCTCCGATTCCTTAAATCTATTCACTGGCTTACTTTCAGAGCTATTCATGGTCAGGCTCCTCCTTACATCAGCGATCTTAGCCTTACACCCCAGCTCGGGCTCTGAGGTCTGTGGATCAGAATCTACTGATGGTTCCTCGCACATGGTTCAGGACCAGAGGAGAGAAATCCTTCCAGGCTGTTGCTCCTAACTTTTGGAACGATCTTCCTCTCCCTCTTGATTTGATTGATCTACTGACTCCTTCAAGAAATATCTCAAGACATTTTTCCTTGATTTTCTGAGACTCCTGTGTCGGTCTCTGTGTTTTCTTGACCTTTTAAGTATATATTTTTTTGGGTATTGTTTTTATTGTTTAAGCGCTATGTGACCCTGGTCTGGAAAAGCACTCTGCAAATATAAATTACTTACTTATTTACCTACATGCTGTTTGGCAGACTTAGTGGTGGGATGGAGAAGTCATTGGGGTCCTATGGCAGTCAATATATTATCTTGATATTATGACTTATGTCGATGTATTTTTTTAATCAGGAAACCTCGCTACCTCCAGAGCCAGAGTGACGGCTGCCTCCAGATCTCTGCCTCCCCAACTCAGCTCGGGTCGTATCAAGGTGAGACTCCTCTAAGTTTCAGGAGAAACCATGAGCTGTGAACTGTTGCTTGTAGACATTTACTAGTTCTTGGCTATTGGTAGAGGAACATTTACATCTGGTTGGTTTTGGTACTTTTGCTGAGTTTAAAATAATTTGTTGCCACCGAAAGAAAAACTATAACTTGTTAGCTTGTAGGAATAAAAGGGGATTTGATACAAAACATATTTGTATTTCTTTAAAATGTTCTTTCTGGTATTCTTTAACTTTCTCTTGCCCAATTATTTTTCCTCTACTTCCATGTGTGCAACTATTCCTGTTTTCAGTCCCCCAAATACTTATTAAAGGTAAGGTTTTTATTTCTGCTCTTGTTTTATATCTTAGATGTTCACAACTTTTGTCAAACCTCATTTAATTTCCAAATGTATCTCTATCTGCATTATTTAATTCACAACGCATTAGATTAGCTCATCTTTCACTCTGGTCTTCTCAGCATAAAACTTAACCATCTTTTATATAATATATCTGTTGTGTCAGTTTATTATTGCCAAATCTTCAATATAAATTAGTTTATGTACAAAAAAGAACTTGAAGAAAAAAAAACCTCTTTATTAAATGATATATTTTGAAAGGACCATTAGTAGTGCTTTTCAACAGGTGGATGAATTAATGTATGGAAGGACGGATGTATCTTCTTTTTTTAACTATTCTTGTAACACTGATGTAATGTTCACTAGGACATGTCTCTTAATAAAAGTTCTGCAGTCAGATAAAAGTAAACTATCATTAGATGAAGAAGTAAAACAGATTTCTGATATTTTTCATCTGTATGATCAGAAAAGCAAATTCTGCCATCGTTGATTCGTTCCTTCTTGGATCTCGCACCTTCCCCTTAGTTGGAATCAAGTATTAAGATATGCACTTTGCTACTTCGACTTACCATAAAATATCTATTGCATCATTAATTTTGATGAAGCCATGAACTGTGAAAACCATTAGAAAGTCTATATTGTGTCCTCGTTAATCCGTCGTTTGGATGACTGTCTGCGCAGTGTTGGCTAGTCTCATTATTCAGAATGCTTTGCAATTCTCCTGTGCCCCACAGCAGTGCACACTTCCCATCTAGATTGTTAGCTTTAATTGTTAATGCTCCTATGCTATAGAAACTTCTCTGCCGGCACTATGCTGTGCTCTAATAGAGAAAGAATTGGATGGTGTTATCTCGACACAGCAAAGACGTAGGGTCGCACATAAACAGCCAAATAGCTCTTTAACTTGTTTAGCTGAGAAGAGTGTTTATTCTTCTTGTACATGTGCAGGTGGACACCATGGAGATGATGCGTCATCCAGACGAGACTACCAACATGAGGAGACAAACAGTGGCCTCTTACTTCCGCGTGGGTTATTATTTTTTTATTTTTTTTAGAAATTGTACAATTACCATGATGGGAGGTTTCAACTCCAAAAAAGCTTTTATTCATCAGCTCTGTAAACCCATCTTATGATTTATGAATTCTGCTAGATAGTCAAGTGTACTAAAAAACATCATCATGTTTTGGATTACCATTTGAGATCCAGGGTAGATAACCTACTTGGGGTAGCTATGGTAACTTTTTAGGATGCCTACTTGACAGATCCTTGCTGAGGAACACTCTGTGTTTCTTACTGGAAGTAGTCTTCTGGCCAGACCCATGAAAACCTCCGTCACTTGGTTGGCCAGAAAACACTAGAGTAGAAATTTTGGGATGTGTATTTGTGATTTTTTGAGTATCGCTGCAACAGGAATTCAGTTTGACGTTTCTCAACAAGTTTTGTTTCAGGTATATATTCCTTATTGATGCTAAAAAACATATTATGTTCGATATTGATTACTTTTTTATTGTCATTAAGATTGGTTATGCAAAAAGAGATATAACAAGTCATTTTTGAAATTGAGGTTTGTCATATAAATATATATATATATATATATATATATATATATAAAAATCTAGTCACTTTGAGCCCCTTAAACATTCAATCCATACATTGGCCCGTTCACCCAGAGTGCTACAGTAAAATATAGATTTAAATTAAAAAAACACAAACCTCAACAAATTAGAATATTAAATACATAACTTCAATAAAAAAATGCCAATAACTTTGTTTTTAAGAGTACATAAGAGATGGAGATAAAATAGACAGTTATTTAGTTTAATAAGCTTTAAAACATTGCAAGTGAAGCAAGGGATATTTTGATGTATTCAGTCAGTGGGCCCCAAACAAGAGTGCTCCATCCTCTAGGAGTAAACTTAATTTATGTCTAGTTATAAAAACAAAACGTTTCATTTAACCAGGTTTTTAAAAAAAATAATTTTTAGGACTCGATTTTGATTTATTTACCTGAATATTTTCATTGTAATTAGAAAACTGAAAATGTAAAAATAGTTCAATCTTTCTCTCTGTTGTGAGTGGTGTGAAACTTGTTTCTGAATATGTTGCAGTTCTCCCTGATGGACCTGCTGTCAAAGATGGTGGTGGGTCAGCCACACTTCGTCCGCTGCATCAAACCCAACGACGACAGGCAGGCGCTGCGCTTCTGTAAAGAGCGAGTGATGGTGCAGCTGCGCTACACGGGGATCCTGGAGACGGTGAACATCCGCCGTCAAGGCTACTCCCACCGCATCTCTTTTGAAGAGTTTGTCAACAGGTAGGCTCACGAAAACACCGGCACTTGTGTTCTGAGCGCTGACATTACCCCAGAGATGGCGAGGAACAAGCGAGCCGAGCTCAGCGTTGCAGCACAACACAGTTTCTTTAATTAGCTGAGGATCCAAGTTGAGCCGAGCAAAAGGCCAACTAATTGCCATCATTAGCAACTAAATCCTACAATTCTTTCATTGAAATCTGCAAAATACGGCTGTAATTCAAACGGGGTGGAACTCTGATTATAAGGGATGATGCATTTTAATGGATTACTTTGACTGTTCATTAAGTTTGTTCTTCAGTGACCTGGAAAAGATCAGATGAATCTTTGTCCCATCGGTATTATATTAGAATTAACCCAAAGTCCATCATTAGGAAGGCTGTAAATAAGTGTGTTGTTTGTTTATTAAAATGTGGGACAAGATTGGACATTAACCCAAATCTCAATATACAGTAAAAACAAGTACATTTTGTGTCTATAATATTTTTTGTTAAAACTCTTAAGTCTTGTGATTAGGTTTTTGCTTGTGGTGTTTGATTTTAAAATAGACAAATTAACTTGTTAAAGAAAATTCCCTATTTTTATTCATTTAAAAATTTCAATATTTAGGTTATACTGTGCATGTAAACAAAATGTATATTGCACTTAAAGACAAGTTGATGCAACTGTATCCACTGAATACATAAAACTGCGTACATAAATTGAAGGAGAGCAAAGAAAAAAAAAAACAACATTAAATACAAAAACATTGAGATCAGTAAGGCTTGAAATAACTAGTTCAGTTTATAGCAGCATTTAAATGTTAATATATAATAATAAATGTATAATGCTTTGTTGTAACTTGGTTTAAAGATTTAACATTTTTATTTTTACAATACAATTAAAAACAGACAACATATCTTTATCGGGGCTACTTGAGTTGACTTGTCGGTGCCAAACTGGTACTTTCGTAATTCTGTAAAGTTATGGATGTAGATATTTGGTTATCTCACAATTTGATTAAATTCAGATCCATTAGGTCACAGTTTAATTATCTATTCAAATGATTCTTGATATAAAGTGTTTTAATGAGGCAACTTATGGCTTCAAAACTATTACATTTGATTAAGATCATTAGGCATGGGTATTGAATCGTTTTTTCTGATACGGGTGCAAGATGAAAACCTTTTCATAAAAGTGATTTTTCTATAACATTACTCTGAATGTGTTTTCCTTTGAATAGTAGATAATTTCATCCAGAATTTTTACATACATTTTAAACATCAGCGGTGTATGTGTTGTTTTTTTTTTAGCAGTTTTGGGTTTTTGTCCTGATTTTTCCAGAAGCGTTGCCATTACGGTACCAAATGTTAGTTACCCTCGAACTTTTTAGTGTATTCTACCATTAAATCGAGATATTCTTTCCCTTCTTTCTCATAATGGCAGTCGATGGTAAAGGCCTCTATGAAAGAAAAAGTATTACACAAAATGTTGTAAATTAAGCACACAATCGGGAAACCAATTGAACAATAAGTGTAAATCAATGTTCCAGTTAGCAACAGCTCCACACAAGAATGAGATTAAACATTGTGGGATTTCATCCACAAGTGAAATAATAATTGGATGTTTGTCCACAGGAGGTGACTCAATACTTCATGATTCTCATATCAGAATTTCACTCATCACTCACCTGTCGCAATGATTTCATGAACACCTACTGTTTATATCTGGCTGGATTACCGCGGATTACCACTTGAAACCAAGTTTTAACCTGCCTCTGAGTCTGTTATCCTACTTTAGCTGGGCAGAAGTCATAGCCAGAGACCCAAATGGCTAAACTGCACCTTTAGTGAAAAGTGATTTAAATGTGCGCTCCAATATCAAAGGCTTGTCTGATGTTGCCCGGCAGTGCTTTGTATTTACCATCAAAGAAATAACACATATCAACAGGAATTAGAATGAAAGCCCGCTGAATGAGACGGGGAGGGGAGTTCAAAGACTTGTTTCTTCTCCTTGTGTCTCGTCTTTTTGACCAACACCAGAACACGAGTGGCGAGTAGTTACGCAGTCCCCAGAACTAAACTTGTGTTCCTCTTCTATAAGTTAGGTCGCACAAGAAGGTGACCTGTGTGTGTGTGTGTGTGTGTGATGGTGAGTGAGAAACATGTGGAGTGACAGACTCGCACTGGTGGGCTTCTGCTTCCCCTGGTGGGCCGCTGAAATAAGAGACAATCAAATGTTCAAAGGAGCGCCAACAATGGGCCTCTGTTGAGGACTCATGTCTCTGTCCAGCTCGGTTTTCTTCACAGACGTTTCAAACTGGGGGGCCTCTGCTGATGTTTCCAGTGCTGGTTCAAGCAACCTGTCGCAGGATCAACTCAGAGCTGTGCTGCTCCATAAACCCAATTTATGAAGATTAAATTACACTTTTTAGTTGAATGGATCACCATGTGAATGCTTAATACCGAGTACATTTGTCAGTATAATAGAAAGGTTGACTACAGATAGTTAATAAATACAAATAAAATACAATTATAATATTATAACACTGTGGAATTAATGTATTAGTTTGCTAGCAATATATGAAATGCATATTTTAGTTGTTTTTTCAGGAAACTGAAGGAAGGAAATTTATAGAACATCACTTCACTGAAATCAACGTATCGCCATTTAAATGAACGGCGAGACAATAAAGTTTCTTCAGCCAGAAAATGAGATGTTTCATGGAATAAAGAATCCTAATATAAGTCTAGAGACTTCTATTGTCTGCTTTGTCTCACCTCAGATATTATTACCTGGCTTTCCGTGCACACCAGCTGCCTGAGCTCAGCAAAGAGAACGCCGCCGCAATTCTGGAGAGAGCAAAACTGGAGAACTGGGTCCTGGGAAAGACAAAGGTGCTCACTTTTCATCCAGTTAACTCTTCCATGAAATGTGTTTTCTTTTTTAGAATATTGGGGTAGAGCATCACTTAAAAATTATACAGCTAAATGCACTGTACAATTAATAAAACACAAATACAAATACAGCAAAAAAAAAATCGCTTGAAAGACATGTTAGAAAAATCTTTTTTAGTATTTTTAATTTTTTCATTTCTATTCCTTATATAATTTTAATTTAAATTTAGTTATAATCAGGGTGGAAAGGTTTCCTGTGGATCATTTAAAAGTCTTAAAAGGCATTCAATTCATTAATCCAGAAATAAGAACTTAATTGGCTATAAAATGTCCTAAATCAAGTTTTTTAAAGTCTTAAAAATAAGAATAAAATACAATAGATGAGAGTAAAGGAGAATTATCTTTCGGAACCAGTATTTTTCTACATGGCTGGAAGCTGTGTATTTTGTGCACAACTTTTAGATATAGCACAATGGAAGTCAAGTTTTCTAGTAAACTAAAAAGTCATGTTTATTTTATGTTTATAATAAACGTATGGCTAACATTTTCATTAACCCTATATATTTTGATAACATGTTTTTTTTGTTTTTTTTAAGTTGGTTGGTCGTCGAGTTGTTTTTAAATTAAATTTCAAATGGTATTTAAAGTCTTGAATTTAACCTTCCTCAAGCTGTAAGAACCCTGAAGTAAGACTTTAAAAATAACACACACACTCGACACCAGTTACCTGAGACTTATTATTTAACTTTACATATATATCTTCTATTTTACATATATTAATTATTCACCAATTGTCATCATTTAATTAATCTACCTTTTTTTCTTAAACTTAAAGTTTTTTGGCTGGTGTTATTTCATAATTTGTAGGTTAATACACATCAACTTCATCTCAAATTAAAATTTAAAACGTTTACACCACTGAATAATTGCTGAAAAACAGGAGGCGCTATAATATAATCCTAATCAAATAGTTTTACACAAGTAATCACATTTTTGATTATTTATAAGATGAATCCATCATTTTCATTCTGAACTTCATTATCACTACTAACAAGTGTCTTTTTGAAAAAGGTGTTTCTTCGATATTACCACGTGGAGCAACTCAACCTGCTGCTGCGGGAGGTGATCGCTCGGGTCGTGGTGATGCAAGCGTACACCAAGGGCTGGTTGGGGGCTCGGCGCTACCGAAAATCAAAAGAAAAGAGACACCGCTGCGCCACGGTCATCCAGTCAGGTGCGATTATCTCAGCTCCCCCGGTTGACAAGATAGCCATTTGTTTTAGCGAGGGGGGCTAATAGAAAACAGGTGAACTTTGGAAAGTCCCTCTGGTCAAATCTTCATAAAAGATTTTGATAACCACAGCTTGACCTGTGAGGCCTCAGCCCAGTGCTTCATGGGAGACAATGAGACTTCAGAGAGTTCACGGTGATCCATCCCTCTGCCCCCTGGTTCAGCAGTTTTTTTTGAAGTGGGATCTGGAGTATTATTTGCCGCCTCACACAGCCAGTACACACACAAACTCACAAACACGCTCTCCTCTCTCTCCGTTGCAGCATGGAGAGGCTATGTTGCGCGGCGAAGCGTCAAAGAAATCAAAAAGGAGCGGGAAGAAGCTGCAGTGCGTATACAGTCAGGTAGAGAAATGTTCTTATCTTCCTCAACAACTTCTCAAGTGCCGACCTCTGGAATGTTCATGTCCGGTGGAAACTGGCACAACTTTTGTCACATCTTTTCAAAGGGAGCGAGGATGAAGGCCTGAAGAACCTCACATCTTTGTCAAACACCTTTTTGATCTCAACGAGTGGCCCGCGAAACAGTAATAATTAATTAATAATGCATCGGGGGAAGCTTTTGAAAGTTTGGGCTAGCATTTGGTCCCCATGTTTCTGTAGAACAGTGCCGACTGAGATCCTTCTTTTTCCTTTCATCTCTTTCCCAGTAAAGGCAAGCGAGAGGGGCTTATCCCTTCTGTTTCCTCACGACTTCCTCTCTCAAATTCCTTGCCTATTACACAGCCCTCGCATACCAGAAACAAGATGCCTTTTTATACTGTCAACCTTTTCATCTGAAATGTAAATTAATTCTTACTCAGTATGCCTTGACGAAGATCAAAGTGGGCACATTAACCTTCCCGGGGCCCCCCCCCCTCCTTCATCTCCTCCTCCTCCTCCAGGAGCCTCTCACTGGAGGACAAGAGAGGGTGCCAAAAGGGGCAGGAGAGAGGAGGGCAAGAGGAGGAGATCTGGCATTGTCTGGCGTGGTTCTCCTAAGGGCTGCCCTCATCTGGCACACGGAGCATCTCAGCCACCGCCGCCTGCACACCTTTCGCAAATGTCCTCCATTAAAGCCTCTTTAAATAACAGCACAGAAAGGATAAACATGGCCGTGGTGTGAGGGAAAGCCTCTCCACTTGTGTGTGGCCGCCGCCGCTCAGAGGCGGAAGGGAGGGAACCTGAACCTGACATAAGTGGGGGCCCCCAGCCCCCCGGCGGAGCACTCCAGCACATTCACATTGTGTGTTCTCCGCAGCTTATAGCCTTTGAGGTGGGCCACATTTGCATTCAGAAAATAAACAGATGCCTTTCAAATGCATGAGGCTGGTGGCTCCTCAGATCTCAGCGGGGCCCGCGGGACCCCTCACCATCGATCAGATTAGACCATGCAAAATACAACCGCTGCTCAGCCGTGTACTTGAGCTTTCTTTTTTCTGTCCGTATCATTTTACAAGGGAAACACAAAAGATCTTCAATAGAGTCGGAGGGTTCCGTTTACAACACAGCTTGAGCTCAGACTGTTAAAACACAAACAGTTGAAGCATCTTCATGTGATGGGAAAACTTTTGAAAAAAATGAAGGAAAAAGTAGACTAAAATATGAGCTAAAATTGTAATTTGGTTTTATTCTATTGCATTCTATATCACTTTAATTGAAATATGAATCATAAACCTACTCTTGACCTGTAAAAAAATTAAGAACTCTAACGAGTTATATTTCGAAAAAATAAAATGGTCTGTTAGCTGCCAGAAACATTTCTAAATGATTATAGTTATAGTACAACCTTGAGAGAGCAAAAATTCAGTCAAGGGCCAAAGTGGTAACCTTGCCGTTTTTACAATGAGGTTTGAAATAGTAGCAAATTAATTTATTTAACTTATATATTTCTTGGGCACACCGTGTTAAGAATTACTATCCTTAACAAACAAAAACATCTAAATTAACCTTTAAAGTAAGGTTTATTAACATTAACCTAATTTGTTAGTAGATTAATCACCAGACACATCTAAATATCAACAAATATGAAGTAAGCAATCAGTGCAAAGTTATAAAGTTAACATTAGAGTTTTCTAATGTGATGGCAGCGCTACAATACCTACCTTTGTGTGTTTGAACAATCCCGTTCTGTACAGTGTATAGGGGCCATCGGGTGCGTCAGGACTCCCAGAGAGACAGATGTCGCGCAGAGACTGGCACAAAGACATCTAAAGATGGACATATGGGGTGAGATTTCCATTTTAATACACTAGCAATTTGTATTTGTATGCTATTTTGTGATTTAAACTGTATATTTTTAATGATGTGCCTGCACACTGTACTCAAAGATTTTAACACATTTTTGCCTCATACTGTGTTATGATTAATTAAACAATACTAAAATTGAACCATCTATATCAACAAAGCATTAGACTCCACTCTTTCCCACTTCCCCCTTTTGCTTGTAAATGTTTTGTTGTTTTAAGCAGTCGAGAGCGCTCCTCCCAGCTCCCTCCTTTTTCTGCTTTATAAACGTAATAAATATCTTTCCGCCAAGATAACACACTGACCACAAATGGGGCTGGGTGCAGCGCTGGTCTCCAGATGTAAGAGCTGAAGACTTTTGTGTTTATTCAGCACATGCTAGGCCTGTCATTAAGAAAGTATGTGCTAAGGAGCCTAGCAGCCACCGACTTAACAGCATATGGTGACCAAGTATTGTCTGGTTTTGTTTTTTTTAACCAAGCAAAACTTATCTTCAACTGAAGAGTCACATCAGTCTGTCATTATCATTCGTCAATCAAAATATTCTAGGTTTCATTCTGCTCAGTATCAAACACATTTTGTTTTGTCCTTATTGTTGATGGCCTTAAAAGAAAAGGGTAACAGGGATCTTTTTGTTCTTGCTCTTAAACCATATACAACTGATACAGTTAAAAAATGATAATCTTTAAAATGGTTGCAGATTGTCTCAGTGTGTCTGTAGGCCCTCAAGGCCTTAATTTCTTAACAAAAAAAAATGTTCACCAGGAAGAGGATCGTTCATATGTTAGAAAACATCCAATAATTGCAATTGGTTGTTCTGGTCATCTGGAAGATCTAAAAAAAAAAAAAAGGTATAACAGAGTAACAAAATGAAAATGATAACCTCTAAACAATGGAAAATATCAGTTTATTCGGCAAAATGCTGATGTTACTGGAAAGCTATCGTACTGCTTACAAACTTCAGCTTGTGGACACCACACACAAAGACACACAACCGGTCACACACACTCATACCTACGGATAATTTCCACAAGTTCCAAATCAACCTCTATATGTTTTTGGACTGGGGGAGGAAAACAGAGTGCCCGGAGTAAACCCAGAACATACAAACTCCACACAAAAAGCTCACAAGTTGAGTACCTCTGGAACTGGAGGCGAACCTGCAACCTTTTAGCGCGCTAACCACTGCGCCACCGTAACTCGAATATATATAAACAGAATAATATACAGTATATTTTCCTCCAATTGTCGATTAAAGATTTTAACTGTGGAAACTAAAATGACAAAGCGGAGCTGTTTGTATTATTTTGGCTGAAAGTAATACCCATCCCTAGGCACTACAACTCAAAGGCATTCTTGCAAGTTAAGATTCAATTTAAATCTTTGTATTTGAAGTCAAATTCAGTTTCCCACAACTGTGCAGAGAAAAGTTCCGAAACAAGTCATCCTGAAGTTGAAGTCCTCAGATAAACCACAAAGGTGACATTGGGTCAGCGTCCCTCTCCAGACTTCAAATTTGTGGATTTCCACATCTGAGAATGTTGTATACTCAACACAGCTCATCGGGGGATTATTTTTTTTCCTCTGTTTACAATCGTATTCCTTGGTGAGCAACACTTCAAACCTCCACTTAACAATTCTGTTTAATCAGCTCTGGAATCCCTCCATATAGATTTATTTTGACATGATCTGGCCCATTTTCCTCCAGTAAGATCCGTGTTCTCACCTACATGCTGTTCTTTTCCCTTTTGATCACACCACTTTTTTTTTTTTTAAATGTGAATCTCGGGTTTGTGTCGTCAATCAGCAGCTGCCTCAGAGTCCAACCTGGATGATGTTTTCTTTGACAAATACACATGCACATCTTGACAGTTTCAAAAGTGACCTGATGGTGCAGTAGATCACTAACTAAAGGTGATTCATTAAAAAAAAAAAAAAAAGTTGACTGACCTGTTTTGAGACCCAAATACAATATTAATGAGAACAGATGGTAATTAGAGATGCACGATCCTTAAGGAACAGATCATTCACCGTCCTGTTCTTAATTACACCGATCAGTCGATTTGAACATGTGTGTAGGGAGTCCTCTAGGAAACATGCCCTCGTATAAATAACATATTGAAACTACAAACCATGTGTTATTCAGTAAACTATTATGGTTAATTGAGTTCTTGACCGCCGTAAAAGTTGAGTACAAATTTTTCTTCAGCCAGTTTTGTTTAAGTGAATGCAAATGAAAATGGGTTTTAGTCAGGCGGTGTTAGGCCACTGTTTAGGACTTGAATTTATTCGGGGAAAATAACTAGGTCAATGTATACGCACTATACATTACGCCCAAGGATCTCATTACATAATGATGGAAATTCTAGTTTTCAACCTGTAAGTAAATCAATATATTTCAAAATCTTTCGTTTCCCTAAATTACTTCTTTCAGCCTTCTTAGGTACTATTCTCAACTTCTCTCCACACAGTTCGTGTTGCCTTTCTCAGCAGATACTATCGAGAGAGTGAGGTCATTGAATATACAGCAGTTTGACTTCCAACACAAAAAAAACATTTTTGAAACAATAGGAAAAATAAGTCCATACAGTTGTTCCGTGGACGAGGTCCAGTGGAAACACAACACAACAGAGCCGTTTTCTAGCCGAGTTCAATCGGCTCAAGTATGGATGGAATGATTTATAGAAATGTATGAATACATGCTTAACTCAACTGATGTGGTCTTAGTGGAGTCTGTAGGTTTTCTCCAAACTTGCTTGGGTTTACTCCGAAATGTTTTCAAATATGCGTCACCTTGCTACAAAGATATTGACTGGTGGTAATTGTTTATTAACTTGATTTGTTGTGCCACCATTAAACACAGTTTCAGGAGGTCTTAGTTATCTTTCTAGTATGATGCAGGTAGCCATTGTGAGACAGTCGACCAGTACATAACTCTGTTGAGATGTTAATTTGTATTTTTTTATTTAATTTAAAGTAAAAAAAATTTTACTATCTTTTATTATTCTCTTTAAAATGATTGTATTTCCTCAGGTGTGTCACAATCTCAGGGTAGGGGCTTGAATGTGTGAGGATGGTACAGACCACGAATGTTATGAGGGCACTGAAGTACTGTGACCAACTGTATTGAATGTGTCTTCTATTTTTAGGTCTACAAAGAGCAACAATGCACATGACATCCAGAAAACAAACGTAAGTCAACAAAAATGCTCTCAAAGTTGTGTAACATTCGGGACATATGCTTTAACCCAGATTAGTCTTTGGGAAATTTTTGGAGTACAAGAGACAAAAGAGTTCTCTTGCTTCACCCTCCATCTCAGCGGAGAAGACAGGGTGGTACGAGAATGAGAGAATCAAAAGGCTGGAAATTCACGGCTGAGAATAAATGCTCGCTCTTCCCCGAGGTGATTTGTCTTTGCGCTCCTCTTTCTACAGATGTTAGACCCCTTTTTTAGTAAAGACCTGAGGTTCTTTGGTAGCACTTTGATATCCTGCTCGGATTCAATATGTGAAATAGAAGAGCCACTCCGTGACTTGGAGCACATCACAGTCTTTGAAGTCTGATCCAATTTTGGCTGCTCACCATTTGATGTTGAAAGGATGAAATGAGGAAAATGTACAGTTTTTGCCAGTAACTCTGCTGAGCATATGTAAGATTAAAAAAGCAAAATCCTTTGGAGGATGTACTTAGAAATGTTAAGCAGATTAATACTTTCCTATAGCTCTTTTATTCAAAGATAAAATTAAATATGAGAGGAAGTCTCTGTGTGCTGTTTTTCTGCCCTCACAATTAAGTCAGTGTGGAGCTGTTTGCTCGGAGGTAGAGCTAGTAAAGTGGGAAACGCAATTGCATTAGCATTTGATTAACATTGCAAAGCACATTAATGGGTTTGAGTTATACTCGTGCTAAATTGTAAATAAATAAATACACGACTAGATTATTTAAAAAAAAAACACGTGTGTTTTTACTGACATGTTTTTCCACTGGGTGTGTTTGTTGCTGCTCTTTCTAAGGTCGGCCCTGACAGCCAAGACAGACAAGTGGGAGACATGAAGGGAGACAAAGGCAGCGTGGAAGACAGTGTAACGAAGCCTTGCAGGGAGACAGCTCGACTGCGAGACACGCAGTGTAAACAAGGTAAGCCCGGGCACAGAGCTGGCGGGTGCAGGTAATTACACAAAGAGACAGCAGAAATCCTGTTTTAATGGATAAAGTGCCATTTATAATTCGGGACCTCTTTCAACCCCTCATCCCAGCCAATCCCCGGCTGCCATTCTGTGTTGACAGCCCAAAAGGCAGAAGTATTATGGGTGATGGTTTCCGCGGTATTTTAATAACCCAGGTCAGCTCATCATAAGTGTCTTGTAGCAAGAAGGGGGGTTGAAAAGTGGCACGAGCACTTCAAAGCTTCCGTTCTCCCGCATGGCGAGCCCTTCACTAAGAATCTCATCAACGCCTCTAATAGACCTGCAAAAGGATGGTGACACCAAAATACACAAACCCTGATTTGTTGAACATATGTTTGATTTGCTCTTTGCCCGGGGCCATGAATTACATTAATAGGGGTGCCTGGAAGGCTGAGTGGGTGGCGATGCAGGGGGCCTCCGATTACAGCAGTCGCCCGTCCCACCGGTGTGGTAGTCCTGGGCAAACTGGGAGCGGGCCCTTCATTAACGTGGATACAAGACTATGAGGTAAGAGTCGGAGGTGGAATAGCATTTAGCAGCGCTGCAGAGAGATTACGGGGATTAGACATGATAATGTAACACAGACAGGGCTCTCCAGCGGGCCCCGGGATTAGTGTCAGCACGCCACAGCAGGTCTGGGTTAGATAGCAGCTAATTCGGTAATGCCGTATACAGGTGACCCCTCGCTCCCAGGCATCACTGCTGCTGACGTGTTTGATTTCCCCTGTCAGAATGAATATGAAAGCATTTATCCTGCAGCCGATTCATGTTCACAACGAGGACCTTTAGTTACAACGATGATGGATTTCAAGAGAGGCTAATGCACTTCACTAAGCGCTAAGAAACCAAGCTTGGACATTACTTTGTCGACAAAAGCTCATGGATGTCAGATCAAAAATACAATTTGAAACAAACAGGACTCTGCAGTGCATTGTGTTTTTACATTTAGAAATGACAGAAAATACTATACAACAATTTTTAACTTATTTGAAATCAATCCAAACCATTTTCATTTAATTATGATTTTGATAATTTCCACAGTGGCCGTAAAACATTGATGTTTTCTTCTACTTCTTTGCTGACACCAGGAGCACAATGCCTGGCAAAGATAAAAAACATGTTTTCTGACCATTAAGTGAGTTTTCAAAGCTCTAATAATTTGCCTTACAACCTGAATACAATGTAAAAAAACAAATTCTATGTGAAAGATTATTTAAGTTGGTTGATTGTATGCTTGTTATGAATGTTTTTGCTTGGAGCAGCAATGAGAAGCCATGCAAGTAAATTACAGAAGCTTCAAAAACCTTCCTTAAACCTGATTTGAGTAAAGAACACAACAAAAAAACCTTTTTGACAGTTGCCACTTAAAATAGAACCCTTCATGCAGAAACCCTCAAAGAACCAAATTTGTTAAAATAATTATTTTTTAACTGGCTGTTTGTAATGAAATAATTGTTTGTGAGCCTTGATCTGGTTGTTGCTTTTGTTCATCATGGTATGATCAATCAAATTGAATCTTGAGCAGGTGGAATTCCCCGAAATCAGACCCACTCTTCATCCCTCTCTGTGATCCACATTATACCCGGTTCATGCTTCCTTCCTGGTTCATGTTCTGAGGTCTGCTCTCAGGAAGCCCTATTTGAATATGCCGAGGGAGGCCACAGAGGCTCCGGCACCCAGGGCACACTTTGATCCCCCCAGATCTGAAGAGCTTTTTCCATGGCAGGGTTGAGCGAGTCATGGCAGCCGTACCCTGCCAGATGTTTGGAGACTGAGCTACTTCCAGTGTCTCATCCCAATGTGGCCTCTGGCGATGACGTCACTTCTTCCACCTGCAGCATTGCTGGACACTAGTGAAGAAAAAAACAGAATCAAACACGAAAATCAAATGAGCTCAGCCCTCCAGACATGTTCCACACTCTGCTTTCATTAATGCCAAAACAACAGGGCGTGACTGGGAACCTCCTTGTGTGTTTGACGGACGTCTGGTTTAACTCTGCCTTGTGTTGCAAATTACACAATTAGACTTCCCTTACACGTTTGAAACAAAGCAAGCCAGTGGAGGGTAGAAAAACAGGAAATGTGTCTTTGATTGGACAACTGAAGATCATAGTGCGAGAAACACCTCCATTTTTCTAATGGTTTTCAAAATGGGAACCCAAGAGACCATACAGTGCATGACAGAGGGCAGGGCTATTCGCCTAATGACCCATGGCCAGATCAGTTAATTTGGACTGTCCCAGGGTCCATTTACCTGTAAACAATGAATGAGTCAAAAAGCCAACACAACTGTAGTGTTTTAGATCTGCTGCACATGTTGCTCTTCTAGAAAGTTTGAACATAATCTTAAGACGAGGAGCTCCAGTGTAGATGATACATCATGACCCCCTAAAGTTGATCTAAAGTTCACTAGGAAAACAGAAGATTTAACAACGAATTGACATAAAATTCCCATGTGTCTTTTTTTGTCACAATGTCTGTGGGGTCAGATGAGGAGACATTACGGTTGTTATTGCTATTTCAATACTTAAGTGCAAAGTTATTTATAAGATCGTTTATTTGTTTGCCTCACATATAACAGGAAATAGTAGAAGATTGCACGGGCCACAGGCTGCATATCTTTCTGAACTTTTAGTTGAAATGCTCTGACATAGTGGGTGCAACAAGTTCGGAGGAAAAAGAAAGAAAAAAAGAAAGAAAAAACAATGCACCATGTTAAGAGGGTTGACACATGCCTGAAATACAAATTGTCCCATGATTGATGTGATATTTTCCGCGCTGTGGCAGGTTCTGTCTCCCTCATTGACTGCAGCCTCGACACACAGATCTCTCATTTTGACCGTTTTCTTTTGTGTCAATGAAAAATGTACACCTTTAGAGGGGATTTTTTTTTTTTCAAAGAATTTCGTGATAATGATTTGTTTACAAATATCAGTAACGCTTGTACCAAAGCCATTTTGATCTGCGAAAAAACAAGTCTGGGAGTGACTCTCCTGGTGGGAAGAGAGTACTGAAGCGCTTTGTACTCCAGGCATTCTGAGATGTGTGCGGCAACCTTTGATTTCACATGTTGTGTAAGTGGAAGAATTTATGCATACACAACACAGTCATGTAAGATACACACTGAGGACGATGTCACCTGTCTCACGGGTTTGAATATTAATACATACAACATGTTTTGAAGTGAGTCACAGAGGCGTGCGAGGAAAGAAAGACTTGGCTTGCGAGCGGCAGATATGATCAGAGCGCTCCGGCTGCTCCTCGGCGTGGTAAACAGGATGGTGCAGAGGATCAGTCAGAGCTGACTTTATGGTTTATGAAAGCTGAGCTACTTATGTTAACAGGCTTTTTGAAGATTATAGTTGTGGTAAACATACATGTCAAGAGAGAGACAGTAATAAAGAAGTGCAACAAACACACAATTACCTCTGTGCCCTGGAAGTTGTTGTTGGAAAAGGTGGGGCAGGAATAGTTTAGTAAGTTCAATATTTAAAAATGAGTTATTATATTGTAAAAATGAGTTTGTCCTCAAATATGTCGGTGCCTTGAGGTTTTTTTCATGCGGTTTATGACGTTTAAGCCACAACGAGGTCACACTCTCACTATTGGTCTCACTTTCCTCCATGATGCCTCCCCCTCAGCTCTTCCAAACACATGTCTTGCTCACGACCAGGTGGAGCTCCACAAGACACCACCGCAACCATCACCGTATCATCTCACATCTGCCAGACAAATGATCCACCCTCTCCGTGTTCTCCTGACAAATACTCCCCCTCCCTCCCGCTGTCTCTCAGCCTTTACGGTTTATCTGTCTGTCATATCGACGGGACTCAACCGGATGCCTTCAGTTTTAGGCAAATTACAGGCTCAGCGGAGCGGCAGCAGCGATTTGGAGGGGATAGGAAAGACTCAAGTTAACGGAAGGAGTTGCCTCTGTCTGACGCTACCTACGTAATCTTCTTTATGTCAGTGGGAGTTGTTAACAGGATGTACTTCCAAACTTCTCATCATCACGATTTCCAGCAGAATAATCTTCCGAGACGTGGCGTTGAGTTGGAAAATGTCGCACACGCAGATCATCATCTGATTCAGTTCTCATGTTAATGAATTCTTATTTACAAAACTATTCTAAGTATAGAAATATCTGTGAATTTTTATCTGGTACAATAGCTTCACATCTAATCGGCACGATTTGTAATTTATAAATTGTCAAATCCGGCCATGCCACGATAGTTCAGGCTTTTTAAAAAATATATATACAGTATATATACTGCTGATAATCAAATGTAATACTAATTTAAAGATTAATTCCATGACATACTGGGGTCACAGTGTCAAGTTTAAATTTCAGCTTGATACTCATAATAGTGCCGAAAAGACACACAATATGGTAATAATAAGAATCACAATAATTACAATTATAATTGTCTTGTTTCAATTTTATTTAAATAATAATTAATAATACACAAATATATACTGTATATACTTGCACATTTAGCTGATTCATTTGATTGAAACAAACTCCTGCACTGCTGAAAACAGGCATCAAAAAGATTGGATTAATTTAGTTTATCCTCTGATATGAATGTCATAAGGTTCATTTATGAGTGTGAAAGTCATTATTTGTTCACACACTTTTCTGTTCTCACTGCTGTGTCTTGCAGATGCCTTGTTATGACATCAAAGAACTTTTAATCTCTGCCTTTTGGTGCCTCCGCTCGCTCCATCTGTATAAACAAATCCCAAGAGGGCCAGTCTGAGGGGAAGTCAGGTGACTGGGTCACGTGACCTTCAAGAGCAAATCGATACATCTTTAATTTATTCCTTTAAAATCCCATTTAGGCAAGTCTTTAATGTTGTCTCTGAGCCACATTGAGATTTTCTGAGATGTGTTCAGAGTCATCGTGTTCCCTTTGAAAATGAAAGTAATACGCTATCTTAAAAAGAATCCTTTTTATCCGGAGAAGCAAACATGTATAATATGTAAGTCTCGTGCCATGAAGAGCAAACGCCGTCAATATTGTATGAAGCCGTCTGATCCCAGCTGACCATTACTACTCCCCACCCAGATTACCCACCATCATTTAGCAAACCCCCAGCGTGAGCTGCCGTCTGACCTCTTCCTCGGGTCCGGCCGTCTGGGTACAGGCAGGGATCCCGAGCCAGAAGCCGGTTTGGCAGCTTCCTGATCTCTGATATATCTGCAGGAGCAGCGTTCCTCTGGGGCTGCCCCGGATCAAATGGCAGTGATTTCCCCTACAGAAGCGCATCGATGGGAAGTTTGACCCATCCTCTGATCTGCTACACACACTAACCGCTGCGGGTCAGGCTCAATAAATAGAAACGTTGAACCCGGTATGTTTTGAGGCTGCGATCAGAAGCTTCAGATGTAGCGCGATTAGAAGTCAATCAACCGATGGATCCTTGGATTTATGACCACAATTACAGGGTTATTAGCTTCATTTAGATTTCATTGGTTTACAATGTACCATGAGTGACTTTATCACTTTGGACAAGTTACATTTGACTATATCTTATTACCAGTGTTGGGCAAGTAAGTTTAAATAAGTCACTTAGTTTCAGTAACTATCTGTAATGTTTTCAATAGTAACTTTAAGCTACTTAAAGCTACTTTTCATTTACTAGTTTCTAGGATTAGTAGTAGAAAGGCAAATTTCCAAGGGCGAATGTAATGCTGTGGGTCAAAAAAGAAAAAAGGTTGGAACAATAAATAAATACAAATAAAATAAATATTATACAATTAATGGTGTTTTACAGATTCCAATCGAATAGTGCATAAATAGAATACAGGGCCACGAGCCAGTAAGAAGTAGTGTGATGTAATGTTAAATTATAGTAACATTATCTATAGCAAAAAGCTTTTATATACAAAATATAAACCACAAATATAGATCATGTCATTTGATTAAAACATTATAACGTGTGTGTTTCCCCACATGTGTTTTATGGTAGATGTGGGGTTCCAAGCCGCAACCTTTTGAAGGATAACATTTAGTTGTGAGACATAATACATATGGATCGAAACACAGACATATTGACAAAAACAAACTTTCACTCCTGGACATTTGTTATGACATGTGCAAGGGTTTTTAGCTGCTTTGTTAGGACTTAAAACTATGTTTTAAAACATACATACATACACTTAAAACAAATGTTTATTTATATTGGTCTTGTTAGATGGTCACAAGGGATGAGTATTCCAAACATGATTATTAAGCACTTTCGCAATTGTAATCATTTAGAGAATTGAACTATCTTCGCCTTTTCTTGTCATTCTTTTGAATGTAATTTTCCTGAAAACCCCTTTTCAACTCTTGAACTCTTGCAGGTAAATCTGCTCTGTGTTTGGTTTTGAATTTTTAGCTGTGGTAAACCATACAGGCTTTATAGTCAATTTGTCACAATAGTTTAAATTTATTTCTAAAGCGTACATGGTATATTTAGTTTATTTCAAATTGTCATCTGATTTCTTAGTCTATGATTATGTATGTTATAGTTGACTCCCCCTTATAATAATTTATTATTGTTTTGTTATTATTTTTGTGTAAGTATACTTATTTTTCCTTTAACTTTGTGAGCTCCTATGACGACTCAATTTCAACACTGTGAGTAGAATAGAGAAACATTATTATTATTATTATTCATAGGATAGCAAGACGCTCAGTTCATGAGCTGTAATTGAGAATTGCGACTGATTCATGTTTCACACACTCCGCTAAAAGACATTTTGCGGTGCTGTTGTACTATTCTATTTCAGGAACGTGTTCAAGGCCATCAGGGTTCATTATTCTTGATCGAGCGCTTTGATGCAATTTCAGGGGGAATAACAAATTTGCTTATCAAACCCTTTCGGAATCATTAGCGAGACAATGTCCTACATACACAGTGTTTTGTTGTAGCGGAGGTGCAGACATGTTTGTTATTTACCCAGCAGGAGTTCATGGTTCAACAACATACACTTCAAATCTAAATCTGTCTGCGAAGTTTAAATGTTCACCTCTCAGCTATTTTGGCAGTTCAGGAGATCCAAATATCCTGAACGTTTTCACAAGGAATCCCACAGTGGATGCTCTGCAGCTCTGAGGCGAACAAAGATAAGATTCACGGTGAAGGTTCGCTGACAGGACCTGACAGGAACTTTCTGGGCATTTACAAAGCGTGACTTTAGTAAACCTATGCAGGTTTGAATAACATCAAGAAGGCTGCAGAAATATGGAGGTCTCGGGGGGAGGGGGGATGCTCTTTGATGTCCTGGATTGAGATGTGATGAGGTGTGTTCAAAGTGAGCACAAAGTAGTGTTTAGACGGCAAAAGCAAATGCAGCTTTAGTCAAGGTAGGCGCGAGAGGGAGAAGTGTCCCGTCTCAGCCGAATTGTCAGCACAGAACATGAAACGTTATCTGTCATTAAATATGAATGCTCCTCCGTAAATTTGTCCTGCCTGTAAAAACACACTTTTGTGGGCGATAAATTTAGGAAGCAGAGCGGAGTGAGGGAGGAGAACAAAGCTTTCAGAAGCGTCGTGCACGTGAACAATCTGATAATCACGACGCTCATTCATTAGTTAGTCAATGATGTTTCACTCCGCCTGATCAAAAGGATAATTAATGTTTAGTGTCCTCAAAATTATAATGAACCGGCATTTTTAAACCATCATCTTCCATCTTCAGTCCCTCGCAGCTTTCAACTTGCTTTTGTTGTAACAGCAGAAAATTGTAGGACAAATATATCAATGTTGGCCATGTGGCGTCATCTTAAAGCAACTAAGGTGTTGATTTAAGTGCCTCTTAAATAGATCTTGGACCTCTATTGTACTCATAAGTATGTGTTTGTACAAAACTCTCTTTTAATTGAAATATTTACATTAGTTAATGAATTAAAGACCCAGCCACTGAAAACACTTTTTTCTAGAAATTAAATTGTGTTTACAATAACCACACCCACTTTGCTGTGATTGGTTGAGAGTCAAGGTTTGTCACTATGCATAACCAATCCCAGAAGTCTTCATCTCCAAGGGAATCGTTGTATAAACAAAGCATAGCTTGATTACAGCTGGTTGGAGGAGTGGTGGGAAAAACTTTATAAAGTAATAAGTTCAAAACTTTGTCATGATGAGCAACTTACTGCACCTTTGAGAGGAAGACTTCAACATTTGACGGATATACTGCAATAATTAACATCAACAAAAAGGTAACTGACCTTAAAGATGGAACTTACATTAAACTTAGAATTTAAAAAAAAAAAAAAGCTTTATTGGCAAAGTTTATGTCAACAATAAACATTCGATTTTTCTTTGGCCGTTTGTGTCATCCTCAGAAATGTGTTTTTTTTTTTTTTTATATGAATAATAATACAAAAATAAGCTAGAATAAAATACAACACAAAATAATTGAAGACACTTCTCTGATAAGCGGTGAAACGTCTTCTTAGAACGCTACACAGTCCAGCTGACACGCTTTCGAACCACTTGGATTTACAAAATAAATATACAAAAGTACTGCAAGATTATGTAAGTGTCATATTATGATGTATTAAAAATACATTGTTTGTTTGTTTTTTCTTTGATATTTTCCAACTTATTATCCTTATTATTTGAATGATGATAATGTGTAAATGTATGTAGAAAACAACGTTTTGGCTTAATTTCCAACTTTAAAAAGTTACTTAATACAACCAAAATCATCTCCTCCGTGTCCTTTTATAAAGTTTTCGTTATTAAAATGTTTAGTTTCTCAGAGACAGACAGATAAAATAGGTGAGTGCATATGACACAACAGCTTGCTGATGTTAACAATGCACTTATTCATGATGCAATGTCACTTTCACTTCCAACATTTACGTGTTAAGTAAACACACCGTGCACAATAAAGGTGGAACATTTCCAAACTTGAGTCCGGTTGTCTTCTATGAATCCTCACGTCCAATAAGAATTCCTTGACATGTTCAACATTTATAAGTGGGTTTCACTTGAGAGGCACACTTCCACTTTTGGGATTTTTTGCAGATCAAAGCTACTTCTTTTTTAAATAATTTTTATCAAATTGGAGATTGCTCTTTCATTCCTGTCATCTCCGTCTCGAACTCCGCCTGCAGCCATGAACGCAGCAGTTGACGGCTCTCGTGATAGCAGCCAAAGAGTTTGAATTGTAAAACAGGAGTCAGAATGCAGAAGTCCTGTATATAGTTAGTGCTTGAATAGCACTTGACTACGATAGTCAGAGGTGCATCAGAAAGAAACGCTTCTGCCAAAATCAAGTCATATTAATCCGGTCTCATGATTTTAAAAATCTGTTACTGTTGCATAGCAGTGCCGCAGTAGATCTCTGCATAGGTTTTCATCTTCTTGTGGACATTTATATGAGTTTAAACTATGTTTTGATTTTAGGCACAAAGTTTGCTTTTATTTACAAGAAATCTCCGCTTGCTTGGAGAAACTTGATAAAAGCCACTGATACATTCAGGCGTTGAGTTCAATGTTCTTATAAATTATATTTTAAAGTTCCGGTTTTTGATGCGTCCAAATTAAAGTTAGTTTCTTTTGAAAATAATTAAATATTTTGAACAAACAAATCAGTTAGGACCCCCTTTGGTAATATAAACTAGTTTTTTTCCTTAAAGCTGGTTAAAAGAATTACATGTCCTGTCGATGTGGTTAAAGATTTGTTACATGTTAACTGTTTAACCCTTTTTTCATTGAGGGCCACGTTTGATGATGTAAAAATAAACCGAGGCCAAATATGAACTAAGACATTTAACCAAGAGTTATCTCATTCAGAAGTTTAGATTAAAGGGCATGTATTAACCTATTCAACACAAAATGTTTTGCAATTGGCACTTAAGATTGCTTTACTAAGTATTTCTTCCATTAGACTTGTGTGTTGTCTAAACTATTATTATTATTATCCTTTTTTATAAAGTCTCAGTTTGTAATGACCCTCAAGGGCCTGACTAACCCTTTTGTTATTTCAGGGTCAAGATGACCCGAAAGGCCCAAAATAGACCTCCCTGGCTCCCATTAATATGTATGCAGTGGTGATGGTTGTTCACCTTGATCCAGAGACAACACAAGGGATACCAGAAACACGTTTTTTTTTTTTTTCTTCGGGCCTTTGGTCACCCTGAGATAACACAAGGATTAAGGCAGGGGTCCCCAACCTTAATGCCAGCATTATATTCAAGGACCGACCTGTCAGATAAAAACGGTTGTAAAAATCATATAGCATTTGTGTTTCACTTATTTTCCCTGTTTTACAGATTTATTTTGTAAGTAAACTTGACTGAAACTTCTACCTAATTTATTCTTTCTGTGTTCAAACTTGTTCAAAGTGAAACATGGTGAAAATGAATCTCTTGCGATTCATCAGATTAAATGTCCAATCCTTTGACAGGACCTACAAAGAAGAAAAGTGCAAAGATGAATATTGCTGCATCACTGTCTCATAATGTTGGACTGGTTCCCTCAACCTTCCTCTGTTGCAGGTCCAGAGTCTAAGCTGCAGCAGAGAACTCCTCGCCGACGGGGCCAGCAGCCCAAACTGCTCAACAGCCCAGAAGACAGTCTCTACTACAACCAGCTCAATGTGAGTTCAAAGTGCCAATAAAGGCCTTTGTCTGACTTTGGTTCCACATGATAATACAATTAAACCTACCTGTGCCAGACCCCCGAGCCCCACCCCCACGCCGCTCTGCCTCTTGTCTCGAACATGTGCTTATGCTCTTTATCTGTTGCTTTCATGTCAGGATGTCTGCCTTCACGGTGAATAATTGATGTGGTTTATCAAAGCTGAGCAAGATGCATGCTTCATCAGACTCACTTGAGCCCTTTGATCAGAAAAAAATTATGCTGTGACTTCTGATATTATCAGCATCTGCTCGCATTCAACACAAAATCACTTTGAATTAAAATTTAATGACTCTCTGCTCGTCTTTTGACTGTGTGCTCTCGGCCCTTTCCTCAGAGAACTCTGGATTACCAGGGGAGCAAGAGGAAGCCGAGGAAACTTGGGTAAATAACTGCTTTCCTACTTACAGCTGCTCTAAACAGAGCAGGCCCTTTGTGGAATCGGAGAATCCAGAAATGGAGTTGTTTTCTTGTAATGTAAATTCGGGGACAAAAATAACAGGCTCTTTACGAGCACTTGCTTTTTCGTCATTAAATGGAGCGTGACATCTTCTGGCTTTGTCAGCGTGCTCATCTTAATAGTCCGAGGTCTGACTTAAAAACACCGTCAGTGAAGTGCTCTCTCTGCTTCCACTGTGGGAAAACTCTACCTTCTCTCCCGCAGTCAAATCAAAGTGCTGGACGGAGAAGATGAGTACTACAAATTACTGTCAGCGGTGGAGTCGATCCCCGAGGAGGACTACGCCGCCCCCCCCACTCCCACTTTCTAGAGGACCCCCTCATCAGTCAGAGAGTCATGTCAGTCAGGTAAGTCTGCTCAGACACACCAAAGGGAAGCCCGAGTGTTGGATGTGCAGCTGTGTGTGGAGTGTGTGTCACAGAACACAACACAGCAGCTGTCCAACGCTTTTAAAAATGTATCCTGGAATCAACTCTTTCTCCAGACAATCCCGATCATGCCAGGGTTGTAGAGTTTTGGCCCTTTTACTAGACCAGCTGGTCCATCCCCCCACACCTGTTTGCCAACTGGAATTTAACCCTTTTATTGGCAATGCTGTCGTAACTCCTCAAAGGTTTATATTGTGTCTACTAAAGTAGCAACCAAACATAGACACTGAGTTAAGTGTTACACTGTCATTAAATCCTTGAATTTAATTAAAATCTAAAAACATTAAAGGACACATAATGGTCGTCGCTCCTCCTCCACCCAGCTGTAATCATCTTTGTTTATACAATTGGTCCCTTTGAGGTGGAAACTTCCAGGATTGACTAACTCTGTGTTTGACCAATCAGAGCCAAGTGGGTGTGGTTATTGTAAACAAGATAACAGACAAATTGTTTTAGTGGGCGGAGCTTGAGCACATTCTCTAATTTAAATATTCAATGAAAAGACAGTTTTATACAAACATACTGATGAGTACAATAGAGGTACAAGATGAATTTTAGACGCACTTAAATCAATACATTAGTTGCCCTTTAAGGCATCAAAATGTCTTGAAGTTTTCCAAAGTCTGAAAATGTGAACATGTGAAGTAAGATTTTACACATTTAAACATTTAAAACATATCATTTAATTTTATATATTCTTTGAATTATATAAAGATTGACGGCTAATCACAACAGCCGAACTAACAAAACAGTGAAACACATGGCGGTTGTACTTTAAATTTGTAAAGCGAAGTTTGAGTGGGGCAACATGAGGAAGTGTAAAGTCAATGACAATTGGCTGTCCAACTAAAATATTATTCACCATGGCTAAAAGCAGTCCTGTGTAACATGTACAATGACCAGGGGAATAATTAATGTTGTGTTTTTTTGTTTTCAATTTTAGTTGATTGTGGAGTTAAAACTCTTGAATTGATCTTACTCTAAGCTTTAGGAAAACTTTCTCAGTGCAATTATACCTGAACAACGGCTTTGATTTACTTGAATTGAAGATTCCTAAAGCAGAAAAAAGTTTTTTTAATGATGTAGTTAATGTGTGATGATCTAATGTGAGAAGTAAAGATAGTTGGAAAACAAGTCGTTTCAAGTCGGAAATTTAGGTTAGAAGTATAAGGCTGGTTGGGGATAGGAGAGGAATGTCTAGTCCTCTTTGCTACTTTTCCCTCGTTCAGACTTTGGGCAATAGTTAGAAGATGGATGGATATGTTATTCAGGGAGTCAGTTCAGGAATGTTTCAAGTCCTACAACAGCAGCTGAAAAACACCTCAACTCTACCTTTTTCATTCATTCATTTATTTATCTATTTATTTATTTTCTATGCCGCTCAATCCCTTATAGGGGTCGCGGGGGCTGGAGCCTCTCCCAGTTTGTAATTATACATTTCCAGGAGTAAAGGTCTTTTCCTGTAAATATAAAATGGTTCAAAATCATAATTTCATCAATTTGGTTATTCATGTCTGTTTACTCTTACCATGTTATAATTTTGGGATTTTTTTCTCCTTTCAAACACAAGTTACACAGTCGAAAACATACAGTAATATTGAACTATCAGATTCATGTAATTCATTGTAGAAAAGGTCAAAAGTACTAACTCAACAAAACATAAATCTTCAGCCATGACATCAAAATGAACCCAGACAATCTTCCACTAATCAAGATTCAATAGATTCAATGATTATTGTCATGTGCAAAGAATGAAACAGTTCACCATGCAATTAATCTGCATAAATCTGACTTTGTTGCCCCCATATACAGGTAGCAGTTTATGTAAAGTGTAGTGCAAAAATTTAAGTACAAATTTGCTGGGTGAAATTGTGCAGTACAATTAATTTGCACTGTACACTATGGAATGTTTTTGATGTGGCTCCAGTTCCCTCGGTCACACAAGGATTGCAACATTGTGTGGTAGTCAATCATTTTTTGTGGACAATAAACATGGCAAAAAGTTATTCATGTCTCACATACACCACTGATCTTTATATCGCTGGTTATTAAATCATGTTGGAAAGATACAAAATCTGCAATAAGTCCTTTATTTGAAAATTTCAGACGTTTTGCTTCCCTTATATACTCTAGATTAAAAAACTCTTAAGATAGAATTCATATCTAAGTAAAGCATCAAGAGGCATCTGGGACCAAACATAGACCTGGTGGAAGCACCCTCACTGACTAGAGTTGCGATGTCAGCACAAAAGAATAACAAACAGAGCTTTATCCTCCACACTGTCGATGGGTAGAAACCATCTTAGCTCAATCTCACATTAGCTCCATATAATTGCATTGATTTGCAAACAATGTGAGTTGCAGAAAAGAGATGCTGCTTTATCTCCTTGATACCTTTATCTTGATAAACTGAACGAGCTGTCGGCTGCTTCCTGACTCAATTTAAACTTTTCTCTTGTCTCCGAGGGTCTCTAAGCTGTACGGTGTTAACCTGACACTGAGACATCCACCTGTTTTCAGGCTTCATGTCGGGTGTCGAGGTCGGATGCGAAGACAAATCCTCTGGAAAGCCAGAACTCTCTGCACACGTTCTCCCACTGAGAGCCGCCGCGAGTCAGAGAGGCTTTGTGCTGCCTAGATCCAGCGCTCGCACACTTAGAGCCAGACCTCACTTTGAATTCTACCCTAAATACCGGAATTCTCTTTTAAGATTCTCAAGTGTCGGATATGCAAGGCCGGCGAGTTGATTTGTGGAGCCCTTTTTTTTTTCTTTTCAATTTGCATATCATTTACTGTATCTCTCTTTGTTGACACCCGAGGGCCCGAGTGGAGATTTTGATCTTAATAGGAAGAGTAGGGTGGTATGACTGAGGATCTCATCCTCTCAGTCGGGAAAACATTAGAGGTTCTGCCTGGATGGGCGAGCTCAGGTTTACATGCTTGTGGGTTTAAGGGAGTAATCATTGACTTCCTAAGTGCAGCGGTGCCGAGGTCAGACTCAGATCTAGAACCAGCATATTGTTGTAAGTGAGAGTAAAGAGATGTTTCCCCTTGTTAGGAAATAACTAGGTTTTTGCTTGAGTTGATCAGCACCAGTAAGTCAAAGAAGACTGTATACACAATCATCGTCAATCTAAAGACACAATCCGACCAACTATGAGGTGATGGATTAGCTGATTATCCCTTGTCTGATTGGAACTGTAATCTGGCTGACAAACCTGAGACAGTCCTGGATGAAAGCTTACAGGTGTGAGCCTTATCAGGCTTTATCAATCCTTTCTTTCTTAGTGAGCCTCTCTGCTTCTGTGCACTTCTGTCCGCTTACTCATTTTTCTTTACGCGAATAGTCTGTCTTTAATGTGTGATGGACTGGCCCCTGTGAGCCCGCATGCCAGAAGAGTGAAACAATGTTACTTGAAATTGTTCTTCATTCATAATTCCTCAAGACTCAAATATGATTTAATAATCAGTTTTTTCAGACGTGTCGTTTGAGTTCCTTAAACTGCGTTGTGCCTCTGAATTGATCATATCACTTTTTATTTGACACCAGATTTAAATGGTAATGATGATTAAAGAATGTAATCAATATTTTGGCAAAAATACTTATAAAAGTATTTTTCTTTCTAAAATGTGTAACAATACCAAATGACTTTAAAAATGTTTCTGTATTAGTCACTACAATATTTTTTATTGACGACAAAAAGATAATCTGGGAGATTTAGACAAAAAAGTAATTGAACTCTGTGTTCATTTTGGTCTCTTTAGCCATTATGGTACAGTATCTGTATCCAGCCCTTTGTGCTCCATGTAAAGGTTTTTTCCTGTTCATTCATATGCTTGTTTATCCTTAATCTTTCCATGCTGCAAACCATGGAACACAATATATGATTTATGCTCTATACAGAGACTGATGTACCTGTACTTCTCTGCTCCTACGCTTTGGAACGATCTTTCTCTCTCTTTGCACTTGATGGATCTACTGACTCCTTCAAGAAACATCTTAAGATATTTTTATTTGTTCAGGCTTTTCCTTTATTTTCTGGAACTACTATGTTGTTTTCAGTATTATCTTGATCTTTAAAGTATATATTTTATTGAGTATTGTTTTGTTGTTTCAACCGATTTGTGACCCTGGTCTGGAAAAGCGCTATATAAATATAATTTACTTACTTACTTTTCTTACTTTTTTGAGTGGGATAGTTTATTTGTCCACACAAACAACACAATTGAGTTGTAAGAGTCAACCAAACTACAAAGTATTGAAAACTATTACTTATATTTCTTTTTGATGGACCATTAACTGTCGACGGTCAACCAAGAAACCAAATCTTGAATTTCTAAAACCAGAATAAGAAATCAATACACAAATAAAAGTATTTTGGGGCGACTGAACACAGATCTGTATAGTCACTGCAGTCTTTGTTAAGTAAGGTAAAGTAAAACTTTAACTTAAGTCAGTACCATATGAGAACAATTCAGTTTTATTTATTAAGTTATTTCTGTTTTTGTTCTTTTGTGAATGTAGTGAGAGCTAGAGTAAGACATTTGTGTATGCAACATCTTGCACCTGTTTTAAAACTTAGTAAACCACTGCAATCCTTGGTTCGGCCCCCTTCCCTCAGCTCTCTAGATAGCTTTCTGTGTAGAGTTTAAATACTTTACAATAACGTTTTCATTTGCAAGATTTACTACTTTGAAAGTCTTTCTTTGAGCTTAACATTTTGGACTTCAATGTAAAGCAACATTGTGGCCCAGATATAATATATTTTGTTTAAATAGGGAACTGGTAGAGCCAGCTTGCAGGGGTTTCGAGCTAAGAAGCCTATAGACGCACAACTCTTGACATTAGCGGCAATATCTGGCTCACATGACTAATGAATGTTCCTGTGCGACTCTTTAATTGTCGTGTCGAGCAGAAATAATTCAAAGAGGAAGTCTGCAGACCACTGGCAGTTTAGTCATGTGGTGATACAGTTAGTTCAGAACCTCCGGTCGTGTTGAACAGATCCCACAATAATTAAAATCCTGGTGCATTACTCCCCGGCCGGGTCCTCAGAAGAGCAGTCTGAAATAGGTCACCCCTGCACCCTGTAGTGCGTCTTAAAAGTACGCTGAATCCATTAAGTGCGATCATACTCCCCTGATTATTTTGGCCCTGTTTTATCACGCAGGAGAATTGAAAACAGACTCAGCGGTAACAAGGTTGGACTGTGGTGACACACGGCGCCAGACTGCAGGCTTCTTCTTCTTCTTCTGCTCGTCGCTGCCAAATGAGCTCCCTGGCTGATTGCCTTCTTTAGCATATGAAGGAGGTGAGCGGAGGTGTGGGGGTAATTACTCCGCTGAGCTGATTATGTGAAGCAAAAGGCAAATGTTATGAAACGCTGTCGTCAGTCTTGTCAAAAGATGTTTCAACTTCTGCGAGAGTTAAAGTGGGATTAAAGTCTTGAAGAATAACATAACACTATATCTGATCGTCAGTTATGTTCTGTTTTACATTCAGCCTCTCAGGCCAGAATTCAATTCACGCTCTCAGTTTAGGAAAAGGATTTTATATTTTACTTTAATTCTGTACTTCAATCTTCCGTTTTCATAACAAAGATTTTGTTCAAGAATTCATTACTTGTTTGAAAAATGAAGTTACACTTATATCTTATAAATCCAAACATAGAAAAACATAACTTTATATATATATATATATATATATATATATATATATATACGCATTCGCTAATAGAATTAATTTATTTTGAGGGTTTTACGTAGACATATACATGTTAAATTATTTAAAAATATAAATAATTTTCATAAGCAATTTAATATTTAGATTATTATTTAACTTGATCTCAAAATAATGTTTTATATATATATATATATATATATATATATATATATATTATATTATATATATATATATATGTGAAATTATTTAATTAGAGCTGAATATCCAGCATTCGATATTTTAACTTTCATTTATTTTTGTGCTAATTTAACTTCAGAACTTGTTATTTCACTTTTTCTCTTCATGAACTTTGTAGTCTGGCAGCATTTACGTAATAATCATAAGGAAGGTGTCATCAGCGTCGGTGTCACTACACCAGAATATTCAACCGCAGGATTTTCACCAGGAACACTTCCCCTTCTCTGGTTGCATTCAGCATTCAACATCTGGATTGTTGTGTGGCTTTGGTGGCTCTGTTATTCTTCCCTTGTCATACATTTTGCTTGGTACTTTCATTAAAGCGGCGTCCCTGCGAAGAGCCCCGCCTCCTCCCACAACATTGTTATCCAAAGTTTTAAACCACCTTCATGAAAATCGCTGGAGCTGCAGCCCCAACAAATGATGAAAAGCTTTTATTTTCTGAAGAAGTATACTTACCTTTTCACCTAATAGTGATGTCTGACTTCAAAGCGGGAGCACGATTAGGCCGACATTGTCCTCTGTCTGCATCCGCAGAGTTCAAAGGAAGAGTTTCAATACCGCTATTTTCCTGTGGAGCCTTTTCAAACACTCTTTTAATACAGTTTACCTGCTTTTGATATACAGATCTGGCCTTTTTTTTTTCCCATCACATGTTTGAATTAATAACGGCTACGTGCTACTCCCGGGTCGAAGAAAACACGCAACATTTCGTGGCCCGCTAATGATTGCAGCCAAACACGTCTGTGACCAGATGTCAGATGTGTGTTGGCGGCTGGGAGCAAAAGAACATTCCCTAAAGAGGGAATTAATAAAGAAAGTGGTTGAGTGGGGTGGAGACAGAGAGGGTAAGAGGCAGAGAGGAAGAAGGAGATAAAAGAAGGCTGTTGAGGACTCACATCAAAGCTCTTTAATGACGAGGGACGCCATTACGCTTACAGTGGCTTTTGTCTCAGCTTCCTCACACCTGCAGTCTGTGTGCGCCGTTGTGTTGTTAACATTTGCAAGCATATAAAATGTATGAATGAGAAGATAAGAGCTTCTCTCGCCGCTAATCTCCACCAAATGTTGTGGCCATCATGCCATCCTCCTTTCGGTTCCTTTAACCAACAAAAACCAGAACAACAGGAAACAACGGCACCGTGAAAATGTATCCACTTTCAAGTTGTGCCGGAGCCTCCGGTGCTCGGACGGGATTTGATAAATAAATCAGAGCGTGAAATTGCGATTAGCCTCTCACAGTTTGCGGGCCGAGCGGGGCGCTGGTCGACTTGGCATGGCCGAAGGTGTAACCTGTTTTGTTTTGCCCGAGCGGTCCTTCCCCAGATGGTGCGACCAGCTGCTGTTGAATAAACACTGGACGAGGAGCCGTGTGAGAATTAACGTCGCCTTGTTTCAGTTGGGAATGCATCACACAAAGTTGTCCTGGTGCCAGAGCCAGAGGGGGAACAGGAGCCTTTTGATTGAGGTCAGAATAATGTTTCCCCCAAAATATTTAACATGGTTATATGGGCACCAAATCTGAGCGTTGCATCGGATCATATAGCAGATGCAAATATCTACTAATAATCTTCCTTCCGCTCAACATCTGCTCCAGATTTCCACTTTTTTAGGGGCATCTGCTAAATATCTGAGCTTGTATATGTAAGCCTGGGGCTACTATGGACTGGAGAAAAATTGGAAGGTTTTAAGGTGAATTCAAACATACTAAACATCCAAGTAAATGTATGGTTGGTTACTTTTGTAGTAGAGAAGTTAAGACCAGGGATGTCCTACCTCAATCGGAAGAATTTCAGGTTTAAATTGATTTTTATTTTAACCCTGTATTGAATCAACTAATCAAGAAAAACACCACCAAGAGTTAAACCTTCATTTTATTGTTGTTACCATATATTATCAAGAATACTTTGTTTCTATTCCAGTTGAAAAGGCGCTTGATTGACATAAAGGTCAGCCAGTCAGATTACTTTTTCTGACACTAACTAAATCCATCAATTTACTCCCTCAATTCTTCTTGTCAAATCAGGATTTCTGTCTGGTGTTGACTTTGGTGTTGTTTTGTGTTAATATATGTACATTTACAACTGTATTGCAACTATACTAGTAAATGCACCGATGGCATGATTTCTTTGTCCTAAGTTCCACCCATTCAGTTGGAACTCTTAAAGGTTTCATTGGATGAGCCATCTGTCCATTAAAATAGCTGATTTACAAAGCTCGCTGGAGTAAACTAATCAGTTGTTCTGAATGCTTTGATAAAAATGACCCAAATTATTCCATTCATTGCAAGTCAGCCTGTGACTTACATGTTTTTTAGTGTTTAGTGGTTCCTGTGGTTATTTACGGTACAGCGGCATACATTTTAGATATAAGGACTACATTTTTTGGAGTAGTTAGATCATTTTGACTTCTCATTTTACTGGAATAAGTATTTCCTCCCTTGATAAGAGAGGGCTGTATAATACAACTGTACAATAATTATAATATAATTCTGGATATTTAGATAATACTTTTTTTTTTTGCTTTTCTGATGCAATTGTTTGTACAATCTACAGCATCTTGTGCCAAATACTATTGTCCATCAATTTAAGTCATTTAAGTTGATATGAATTCAACATAGTATTGCGGTGCAGCATCAATACACTGACTTTTTCTCATCGCTCCGTCACAGAGAAGAAGAGGGCTTACAGTTAAGTTTCATTTACATACAGTATATCTATTTAATCATTTCCAACAGGCTGCTTAAAATGGTAGGCAGTATTTTTACAGTGCTATACATTCCATAGGTGATTCAAATGTTACATTTTTGTATCAAAACATTGAACTTATCAGCTGAAATATGGGCGTTAATGCGATGTTTAGTAAATAGTGTTCCAGGAGAAACTCTCAAATAAGTAGTAACCCTAAAGTTACACATTTAAAACAGTTAATGGTCAATTTATTTATTTGATTATTAAGAAAGAACGGCTGTTGTATTTTATTTTATTTCATTACTATTTAAGTGTCATATAATTGATAATTAATTTAATTGTAATAATTTATTAACTGCTGTATGTCCAGGTCAATAATTCTACCATTTTATGTCAAAATATTTATGAACATTATAACAATGAATGGGGTGTATTTTTAGAGAGAGAGTTGAATTAATTGCTCCAGTATGTTAAGATGTAGATGAATGGATACAAAATGAGTTGTGTGGAAGTTATTATTAGTCAAACAATGAGGGGATCACTTCAATGATGTTACGGGATTAGCTGCTGTCATTGTTCTTGTTTATGTGAGCAGGAAACACTGCAGGTTTACATGATGTCGAGCTGCAGATCTTCCCTCCTGAAAGCAGGATTATCACATCCAGGGTGGCCTGAGTGAAGGTACAATGACCCGGCCCGCCTCCCCTGACCCCGGGGCCAACCCGCACATTGCCACGGCTTTGCTCTTTGCTCTTGAATATGCAGGGATCGCCCACTTCACAAGCGAGGGGCTAAAAGAAAAGTCCTTGTATCGTGTTTCGGGGAAAATTAGTGCGACCGAAGTTTGAGTCTCTGTGTGTCGGGATCTGCGAACAATGGCAGCTTTCTGTCAGGCTGCGACTTCAAAGCTGCGCTGAGTGACTGCTCTGAGTTATACTTTGTTGTAGATCACTGAGGAAATTCACAGATGTTTTCTCATACGAGACACCATTATAGCGGCTCAAGTACCCGGTAGCCTCCAGCATCTCACCCTCTCGCTCCCACACTGCAGCCCCCACCAGCCCTCACACCCCCGACTCTCATATCTCTCCAATGAGACAGATGTGGACGCTTTCTCTCCCCCGTCCACAGAGCACACAACGTTAGAGGGGGTTTGCTTTCTGTGTCAATGTGGAACCCCGAAAATCTCTGTACTGCTGTCTCCTCAGTGAGTAACTTCTCCTGAGAGTACAATAGATTTAAAAAAAAGCTTTTCTCTGGGATTTTCATTATGTTCTCATATCGTTCACAGCGGCCAACTCAAGGCCAGATGCCCACCGAGTCAATTTGTGTGGCCCATGAGAGTCCTAAATACAAATACAGTCGGCCATCGCCACATCGCGGTTTACCTCGGGATGTTTCGCAGTTTTTATTCTTTGCACACAGTACTGCATATTTAATCATATTGTAACAAACCGCAGCTCCTTGTAACCATTCACACTGGTACAAATAGCTCATTTATTTTGGCAGCAGATCCACTTCAACGAAACCACAGAACTTGAACTCATGAACTTATTGTTGCCAACAAAACAGTGAACTCCCATGATGCCCTTAAACACACTGCTATATTTAGTGACAGCGTATTGGTCGCAGGAATACCACACTTTAAATGACAGCTCAGTGACTGACTGCTGTCATTTGTTGACTGGGCGGCAAAGCATTATGAAAGATGATCAGTTCACCTTAACTGAGAAGGATGGCACCTCATATGCAATCACTCAGAACTTAACCCTGCAATAAATAAAGTAACCATTGTAGTCAGTTCAAAATTAAACACTAGTTTAAGTTGCACCGAAAAATGATAAAATCGTAACAAAGCATTCTCAAAGACTGATTTGTAGAAGATTATTCTGAGAGCTTATAAAAACATCATGATTATTAACCCCTGCGTACGGATAATTAACCCAAAACTGATGAACCTGAAATTTGCTTTGGGTCTTTGGGCCGATTTAATTTGGGAAGGACAGCAGCACCTGCACACCTTGCATCAACCAGAGGTTACTGTTTTTCCAACCTCGAACCAGATTCCAGCAAATTGATTTGATGACCACGTGCTTCGCCACAGCGTGTCCCTTGTCCAGGTTCACATCCAGAACCAAGATAGTGACTTTAAGGTCTGCGTAAATCCTAGCAATGCTTGCTACGTTAGCATTGCAGCAGAGAGTTTTATCATTTTAGATCTCTTACAAGTTCAATTCAGGCTCTTGAGTTGGTTCTTAAAGAGTTTTTTTTTTTAAAGAAAGCTTGAAATGATGACTAGTCACATTAACCCCTAAAAAATGCTTTAGGAAAGTGTTTGACTCTTATTTCCTGTTTAAGTAGTTCCACCAACATATTCTTTAAGGCACAGATATTAACTCACAATTCAAAAGATCAAATGTTAATAAAAACTATTTAACTAATAGATTGTATTTGTTGATAGGAAAATAAATTGATACTATCATCATCATGTCATTTTCCTGACCCTTATCCCACTTCTGTCACCACTTTAACTGTGTATGTCAAACTAAACTCTTTCAAGATAATATTTCCCATGATGCTTTGCCATCAATTCCTGTTAGTCGTAAAAAAAATGATAAATGCATCAATAAGATCTCGTCTGTGATGCAATGTTCAGTATTTGTTCACTCATTTTGTCGCAGTGAAAGTATGACGAATGTATGTATTAACCTAATCTTGTTTTCTCTCCTGCAGTGCGCCACCTTCAGTTCAGAAGTGGAGCTGAACCTCATCATTGACGGAACGACAACTTTTCATCTGTATTTTTATTTATTTATAGTGTCTTGCTCTTTTATATGAGTCCAATAAATGTGTTGCAAATCCTCCATGTGTTTGTTGGACTCCTGATCGTCACTTTGTCTGCAACATGGAGTAACAGTCTCTCCCCCAACATGACAGTTGCAGCCTAGTACCAGACAGGGATAGTGAAGGTGATGATAGACTCCTGGAGCCGAGAAAAGAAGGAAAACTACAGCAAGAAGTATATGAGGAACTTCTTCACAAGAACACCTGGGCAGCAACACAACAGTTGTGTAGACGTCAACAGTCTTCACTTCTTTGAGCTCCACGTGAGTGAGTCAGTTTTATTAAATATCACTTCATTAATGACAAGTTTCTTAAAAGCTTTCTTTCAAGTACACACAACTTTTTCATTAGTCTTCATCTTGTTTTTGTCCAAAAGATCCTTATTTTTTTAAGTCAAGTTTAATATTTTAAGGTGACCCACCCTCTTATCACCATCGATATTTGTTTGTTTTTTGTGACTAAAACCAAAATCTTAAAAATGTAACTTTCACAAACTTTTATTGTGAATTACAAATATAAACTCACTCAATATTATTAATGAATGTAAATTATTCGAGGTTGATATAGTGGTTTAAAAAAGGTAACACTGCAGTAAAATATGAAATGGGTCTCTTGGTTTTATTATTTAGAAATTAAAACTAAATAAAAAATATCAAAGTAATAAAACGTTCATTTCTATAATTGACGTCTCAAGGGTTGAATCATCTCCGGCTGCAAAGAATCTTCTAAATTAGTTTTAAATTTTACTGCAATGAATCCTCACAAAGTGGAGAAATGAAACTTCCTGCTGGTGAGTTTTCTCATCATCCTGCAGTGAAGGACTGAGAGCAGAAGCTGTCAGGAGATGAAAAAGGTCTTCAGGAAGTGAATGACCTGAGGGAGCGTCTGAGTGGAGCGCATGGCTACAGACCAAACTCCCAATCAGTGACGCGTCGTCACGTCGTCCTGCAGCCGCGGTTCTGTGGAGACGCTGAAATGCTGTAGGACTCGACGCGAACAGAAGAACTCGTCTGGAACTCTTGCCGGATTCATTTCCAGATGATGGAGGGAAAATCCCAAGCTGAGGATGAGAAGGTGTCGCACTTCCTGTCAGGTTTATGGAGCCTGACGTTTATCTGACGTCTGAGGCGCCGAGTAAACATCAACACAAACCCAGAGCTGAACGACAACGTGACGCTGGCGAGGTTGTGTAGTTCTTTAATGTTGTGACACGAGATCAAGGCTGACAGTGAACCTGTAAATACAGCATGTCAGGAGCATATTTTCTGTGTAAGAACACGTGTCGTCATGTTGTCAGTGTGTGTTTGTCCTCGTCTTTGTGTGTGTTTAGATATGTTATGATTTTATATTTGTTTTTTGGACATTTGTTTTTCTCTTTGTACTTGTGTTGGCTGAGTATTTGTATGTGAATATGTATTTGTTGTATTTTTATGTTGTATCGATGTGTCTTAATTATATGGCCATATTTTTTAGGATTATTTTAGGATTTTATTCTAATATATTTGCATTATCTTCATACTTTTGAATGATTTTGTGTTCTTTTCCTGAATCACCTGTCTTTGTGTATGTGTTCATAGTGTTTTTTTCCTTCCCATTTGAATTTTTATGAGATGTATGTGAGTATACATAGGTTTTTGTGTACCTCTGGTTTGTAGCTTAGAATTTTTTAGTGTGTGTAAATGTTATTTTGTCTTTGTTTTATTTGTCTGTATTTTGTTTCTTAATGTTTTGTGTATTAATGTGTAATACTAAATGTAACCTTTTTTTTGTTTGTTTTATGCTACATGTGTTTGTGTTGACATGTGTGTTTTTATCAAAATATATACATGAGATAAAAAATGTATAAAACTACTGTTGAGAACAGGGCAAGAAACTATGGCTTGGGGGCTAAACGTGGCCTCCTGACAGGGAGCATGTGGTCCTGGTGAAAATAGAAAACGACTACTTTTTTCTTTTTTTTTAAATGACCAAGATGATGTCATGACGAAGACTAAGAAAGTGTTCTTGATCTCACAAGTGTTCTCTCGTCACAAACGTAAATCCTGGCCGGTGTTTTGTATCACATCCGCCGAGTGACGAGGAGAGTTCTGACTCCCGTTCAGTAGTTTGACTCCGGCGCCGCCCAGCAGGACTCGCCTCATCCCCTCATGAGTGTGTGTGAAGCCGTGGGAGAGGACGGGAACATTAATCCCTTCAAAGAGCAGATCTGACTCTCAATCTGCTGCTGCAGATGAGAGGACACTGATTGTTTCTGCGGGGAAGTCAGATAGAGATCAGAGACTTGCTGTTTAAAAAATAACTTCCATTTCTGCTGGTGAAACTTTGCTTTTAGTTTATCTTCCACTCAACTTGTTAAAAGTCACTTTGTCTCGTCAGAAGTCACTGGGACCATGAAGTCTCACCAACACAGTCGTGGAACACCCTGTCCACTATCATTTTAGTGTTTGTGTGTGACTTGTGTTACGGTTATTTATACATGAATATGTGTGGTTTTGTGTTTGTCTGTGTTGTTTATTCATGTCTATGTATGTATTTGTGTTTGTTTTGTGCCTTGTCTTTAAGTTATTATTATGTGTTTATGCATGTTCTGGTTATTTTGCAGTGCCAGATGGTGTTGTGAATGTTTCTTGTTCCTTTGTGTGTTTGTAATTTAGTTGACAGTGTAGTGTGTAACTAAATGTTTGTTTTTAACGTAATTTTAGTTTTCTAATAAAATATGTTTGTTGGTGTACGTTTGCTTAACCTTTGTGTCTATTTGTGTAATTTTGGTGGCTAGGTTTTCTTGCGTGTATTTGCCTTTACATTTGTGGGGGTGGTTTCTCTCTATGTGTTGGTTTGTGTTTATCCAGGTCAGTGGTTTTTGAGTTGTTTTTTTTTACCTAAATATGTTTTTGGATGTATTTAATATGTTTGGTGTTTTTTGTTTATTTTTTTGGGGGGGTTGCGTTTTTTTTTTACCATTTTGTTTATATATTCAGCTGCTTTAATATCATGCATTTGTATATATCCTGTTCCTTAAATGTAGCTTTCTTAAGTTTGTGTGTTTTCCCTTTAACATTTATGTGTCATCGTGCATAAAATTGTGCCTTTATTCTATGTATACCTTTGGTGTATTTTGAACATTTGTTATGTTTGTTTCTTTTTTTGTGTGTTTTTTTATTGTATATGTGTGATAGTTGTACTGTATATTTGCAAATGTTTTATGTATGTGCTTCCTTTTTTGTTTTTTTTAATTATAAATACATTGTTAATTAATGACAATCAAAGAGCAAGAAATCTCGAACAAAACAAAAAACAAACCCCTTCTGAACCAGCAAATTGAAATGTTTAAAAAGAAAGCGCAGAAGCTCAGACCCAACACTCCCAGACCTGTAACTCTGATGAAACAGATCGAAGCGTGTGACTCGGAAAAAAGACTCATTAAGGCTTCAATTCTTCTTCAAAGCAGCAGAAGAAGGAAAAAAAAAAACAATCTCAATTAGAAATGCAAAATAGATGCAGATTCAGGGGAACTTTTGTGTCGAGTCACTCGCTTCTCCTGCATCAAACAGATTTTTTGGAGATCTCCCGAGATAACAATGTCACATTGTCACACACACACACACACACACACACACACACACACACACACACACACACTCAGCTACAAATCCTTAATTACAAAAAGAGGATCAGATGACTACGGCACCCAATAGCGGGGTCTCCAGGCGGGCGTGGGGGTCTTTGATCAGGAAAATCCAATTATTTGTGTATATACATTTCCCACATAGTGATTACTTCATTAATTGTCCCGCCTTTATCTCCTCCCCTCCCCTCCCCCCTAATAATCAGCTCCTTTATCCAGAGCAACAAACACACCATAGGAGCTTTGTGGATCCAGAGGATTTGCTTTCCTCTCTCAAAGAGCGTATTCTTTGATGATTGGGCAGCTCCGAGCTTCAAAGTCATAAATCTTATTTCTGACTGGCTGGCGGCCCACCAAAGTCCTTATCACATTCTAAGAAGTGATCCCTCACCGCTCAGATAGTCCGGGATAGCTGGGAGAGAGGAGCCACCGGACCCGCGCTCTGGATCTTCTCTAGAGTCACTTTTTTCATTGTTTTTCTTTTTTTTTTTTTCTCGCTTTTAATTGAGACGTTTGTTCGTGACGCGCTGGCGGAGCTTTATCATGGCAGCGGTGGCGGTTCTGCGGAATGAGACTCTCCAGGCTTTTCTGCAGGTTTGTGCGCAACTTTTGTTCTTCTTTTTAGGAACTTGAGTTTTTCCACGATCCGTTTTTGTTTTTTAAACGCTGGGGAAATTCCGCGGAAATAACAAGAGATTTTTAAGGGTGAAGTTTGGCTAAATGACGTGTTTTTTAAACTCCAGTTTAACGATGAACTGAAGTGTGCTTAATTGAATAATTTGTTAAGAACTTTAATTAAAAGGTGTTCTTGTCAAGCTGACAAAAACGGCTTTTTGCAAGTGTTTTTTTTTTTTAATTAAGTCAATAACTTTACTTTCTAAGTTAAAACACGTTTTCTCGTTATACAATCATCATACAATACAATTATCTTGATCTTTAAAGTATATACTTTATTGAGTATTGTTTTGATTGTTTAAGCGCGTTGTGACCCTGGTCTGGAAAAGCACTATACAAATAAAAATTACTTACTTACTTACAATATCCACTTTGTGTAATAACAGTGTCATCCACGTGTTTTTCTTAATAATGTCGATTCTTCAGGGAACTTTATTCCGAACTTTAAATCTAAGTTACAACACGTTTTTCTTGTAAAGTGTGACACAATATCCATTTTTTTTAAATTAAAATAAATGTTTTAAAAATGTTGTCGCAACTTTGCTCCGTCCAGGATCGAACCCCCAACTCCTCCCCAGAGAACTGCAAACACTCCCCGCTGGCTCTCCTCGCCGCGACCTGCAACCGGATCGGGCACCACCACGGGTCCACCCCCTCAGACTTCCTCCAGGTGCCCTACGAGCCCGCCCTGGGGTCCCCCTCGCGCTTGTTTCACCCGTGGAGTAACGAGGGGAACCACCAGGGCAACTCGGGGTTCGGACTGGCCACCAAGCAGCACCTGTCCGCGCACATCCAGACCTCCTTCAGCGCGCACCCGCACGAGCTCCCCCTCACGCCCCCCGCGGACCCCTCCTACCCCTATGACTTCTCCCCGGTGAAGATGCTGCCCTGCTCCATGCAGTCCGCCTGCCCCCCCACCTACGTCCCCGCGGTCAGCTACTCCGCCCCGGCCCCGATCCCGCCCTCCATGTCGGGGTTCGTCCCGGGACCCCCAGGTCTGGTCCACCAGCAGCAGCACCGGCAACTCTCCCCGAACCCCGGCGAGGACATCCCGTGGTGGAGCCTCCAGCAGGCCAACCACGTCACGCACTCCTCCTCGCTGGGTCGCTTCCAGCTGCAGCGCGGCCTGGTCCTGGGTCACTCGGACTTCGCCCAGTACCAGACCCAGATCGCGGCTCTGCTCCACACCAAGTCGCCGCTTGCAACGGCGCGGCGCTGCCGCAGGTGTCGCTGTCCCAACTGTCAGTCGTCGACGGCCAGCGACGAGCCCGGGAAGAAGAAGCAGCACATCTGCCACATCCCGGGCTGCGGGAAGGTCTACGGCAAGACGTCGCACCTGAAGGCGCACCTGAGGTGGCACTCCGGGGAGAGACCCTTCGTCTGCAACTGGCTCTTCTGCGGGAAGAGCTTCACGCGCTCGGACGAGCTCCAGAGACACCTGAGGACTCACACCGGCGAGAAGCGCTTCGTGTGCCCGGACTGCTGCAAGAGGTTCATGCGGAGCGACCACCTGGCCAAACACGTCAAGACTCACCAGAACAAGAAGGTCAAAGGTCACGACAAGAGCCTGGAGCACGTGAAGAGGGAGGACACGCGGAGTTTGTTGTAGCGAGCACGGTAACACTGGCACTGTGACTGCAAAGTTGAATCAGAGATGGAGCTTTTTAAAGGCATCTTTATGGTGTTTATGGACCCCTTAAAGTACCAGGTTTAAGATCCACATGAAAAATCAATTAATGTGATTTCTGTGACACAGTTCTCACCATGAACTTTATTTATCGGTTCTACAGGTTAAAAACTATCCAAATACACTTAATTTAGTCATTTATTGGTTCACATTTTTTTTAAATAAATGGTCAGTTAAACAAGTACATTTAGATCTAAACTTTACTGTGAGGTCCTGGTGATTTCAATAATTATCTTTTCTTAATTCATGTTTGAGTTTACGGTGTTTAATGTGTGATTAAGATCTTACAAAGTCGTGATTATAATCGGTTTGTTAACAGGTTTGTGTTAATCTGAGCTCAAATGACTCAAAAAGAGTTTGTTGAGAAAGTGTTTTTTTTATTCGAGATAGATTTTTTAAAGTTAAAATAACTAACACGATTATGATTTTAAACCTCCTGAAACCGGCATCTTCATAAAGGAAATTACTTTTTTGTTTTGTTAACTTTGTCTTTTAGCACCTAAACGCATTTTTAAAAACACAACGATACAATTTCGACAAAAGACTTCTACAGCAACCAAATGAAAAGTTGAAACGTTCCCCTGAACTAACTGTTTATACAAAAAAGTTTAATATGGTGAAATAAAATAAATAATATAGAGAATAATAGTTATTTTCTTTCAATGCCAAAACTACAATTTTTTTTTTTTTAACCTACATAATAATAAAATACACACCTGAACACAACTAAGAGGTTCAGTTTAAATTCCTGTTTTAAAACCCCCAAATATGTCTAATATTTGAATTTAAAATAAATCTTTCTCACTCACAAACCTGACAGAAACGCTCGTAAACAAACTATAATCACGACAAGTGTTACCGTCAGTCACCGGTGCAATACAGTCCCACATCACTGAGCCCAGTTTACTTTAAACTCCCGGTCCGTCCGTGTACCGCTCAGGACCGTCACTGTCTATATCATATCAAACCAAACAAGTGATCCACTTGTGTTTCGCATCGTTGTCTTCGGTGGAAGATTTGACTTTTGCTGTAAATGATATTTAATAGCTTTTGTTGAATGAAAGTGTCTGTTTGCTCCTTATGGGGTGTTTTAAAAGCATGCTCTTGAGAAGAACTGCTACTGTCAAATATGACCCAAATACTGTGTGAGAATAAAGAATTTAACATTTTCACCTCTCGGCACAATTCATTTGCTTTTCTGACATTTTAAACGTTTCTAACTTGACTCAAGTTTCCAGTGGAAGTAGAACAAATATAGAATCAGATTTTCCCGCAACAATGTCTAAAGATATCCTGCGAACTGTGATGTGCCAAGAAAATATTTTCACTTTTCCGTTCACGCATGTTTAGGAGACAGTGGCCAAACCATCAAAGGCAGTTTTAGTATTTTTCTTTAAACTTCTTGTTTCTCTAATTCCTCTGTAACTGCAGACTTTTTGGTTTCAACTACAACACGAGTGTCAGGATTACATTTTAAACTACAAAGAGTTTCTCAGGAATGATGTTGTTTGATGAGGACGATGATGTTTCATTCATGACTTCATCTGAGGATGAATGAAACGCCACAAATGTTGAAAATGAAAACGATTTTCTCTATTCGTTCCTGAACTTTTAAACCATCTTTAACAAAAATACCCCAAAACTTAATTTCCCTCCTTAACCGTCATGTTTGTACCTCAACAGCGCCCCCTTCAGTGATCGACCCTCCATCATCAGACTAACTTCTTGTTGAACCTCCGTCTCTTAATAGTTGCATCAACATTATTGTTGACTTTGCGATTATTAATAACATTTATTTTAATGATGGTAAACAAAAAACTTGTTTAACTTTAGTTTTATTCAACTTCTGATTTTATTAGATTTTATGTAAAGGTGCGATAGAGTGTAAGGTTTGTTAATAAAATATTATAATAATAATAATATTAAAATACATTTTAAAATACACATTACTATCATTGTTGTTGTTTCAAGCGGTATTAGTTTTCATTTTATTTTCATGTTGTTTTTGAGTTTATAAGAGGGAGAAATTGAATGAATGTAAAGTTAAGAAAAATACAACGACAAATATGTTTATATATTTCATATCATGAAATACTGTAAGCACTGTTTATATATTAACACATAAGTAGAAGATAACATTGATTTCTCATCTTGAATTTCTCTCTGGTCGTTGCCAACATGTTTTAATATATTCATCATTGTCTTCTTATTAAATTAATGGTCTAGACTCTAGAGTCAATCCCAGTTTCTCCGGGCCAGAGGCAGGGGACACCCTGGAAAGGTTGCACAAAGACGTATAAGCCTTCACACACTCTTACCTACGGACAATTTCCCCAAGTTCAGAATCAACCTCTGTATGGTTAACAATATTTGCAGTAGTAAAAGATTTAAAACATATGTTTGCTTTCAAAACTAATACAGTATAATACTAAATACTACTGTTTAGAGAATAAATTAAGTAAACATTCTAATTCAATGAAAAGCTTTGCTTAGATGAGAATTAAAACTAAAATTATCTTCAATATATAAATGTTAAAATAGTCTTATTTTTATTAACAAATTATGGATTCATTGATTTTCAGAATGTGCTTGTTTGTGACTAGAAATGAACTTCATTTTCATCGTTATTTCCTCATCATGGTGTTTCTTTCTGAAGCTTCTGTCCAAATTCTGGTAGATTGAATGAATCACCTGGATTCATGAGTTTGTCTTATGACGTGACAGAGGAAATAAACTGAAAATTAGTTAAATTGCAATAGTTAAAGGACTGGCTCAGATTGTGTCTTCAACTTGTATCTCTCCATTTGAACACAACACTCCTAAAATCAAGATTCTGTCAGTTAAGTTAAAAAAAACACAAGAGTTAATTTACGAAACTTAATTTACTGTCTGGTAATTTTGTGTTAAAGCAGTTTAAGATTTCTGCCTTCAGTATTTACGAGAACTGATGAATATTAAAGACGACTCTTCATCACTTATTTATAAGTTCAAAATAAAGGTCATTTATAAATCAACCACTGCTGACAAATACATTCACAATTACTTTGAAAAGACAGAAGCGAATTCAACCGGACAAGCACTTGAAGAGTGCAGGCATCTGCCAAGCAGCTCATTAACATCTATTTTGACTGTTCTGTTACTAAATATTACTATTGATTTTCTCTTTATAATGATCTTTTTAGCATTTGAAATATCTCTATGAACGGACAGAGGGGGAGAGTAAAAAATCTTCAAAATTTTCACGGATCCAGATGGTAACCTGGAACACTAAGAGAACATGTAATCCTACGTATTATATCCTAAAAAAAAATAATAAATTTGGAAACATAAAGACTAACAGAGGAAATCATGCCATGTGAATAAAAAAAGAAAATACCTTAGAAACAAATAAAAGCCTTAATAAAATAGTCTGATTAAACTTCATACATTTAAAGTGGAAAAATTGACATCAGTTTGTACTAAAAAACCTTGGAATGCTGGGGTCTGCGGTCGTTCAGAAGAGTCGTGGATCTGGTGGCGAAGTGCAGGATGGAGTGATGACACTTCTTCATGGAGACGAGGCCACATGAACCAAGCTTCTTAAAAAAAAACATGTCTGTGTGATTAGAACGCCGACAGAGTTGCAGCGCGGCTGAACAAAGACGTCGTCTCCTCTGTAGTCTTTATTCATGGTCCGAGACAGACGGATAAATTGCACAGCAGGAGGTGGCGCTCTCTCTCCTCAGAGCAGGAACTGCGTCTCATGTAGAAGATTTAGATTCAAGTCGTTGCTCTTCACACAAGTGTAAAGATGAAACTGTTCTAACAAACACATCAAATCTCCATCGCGGTCGCCTCAAAGGAGCGTCAATTACAATTCTCTAGGACCGTCCTTCAGTAGACAGACATTCCCAAGCCAGAGTGTGGATGTCAGCTGGTTTCCTTCCACCTGGATGAAATCCTCTGCTTTTATTTTGATGTCTTCTCCAAAGCTTTGCAACAGAACCATCTTTATAACGCAGGACAGAGTTCAAGGAGGTGAAGAAGAGAGTGCAGGCAGGGTGGAGGTGAAGAGTCTTTGTTGCACAGTCGTGATCACTTTTGATGTTTAAACACTCACAGAGAAGAGTTGAAGATGCAGAGGTTCAGGTTGTGAGCGTCTTTATTAAAAATATTCTTTAAAGAACCATCTTCAACAGTACGTTTCACAGATATGGGCCATAATCGCTAGAAGAAGCTTCTCTCTATGATTCTGTGTAACTGTTGGAACGACTGACGGACAACAAGAGGACAAAGAGCTTATAATATAAAAACAAAAATGAACAGTCTTAACTATTATAATAGAATCAGTTGGTTGTGATGGAGAAAAACATTCAGTGGTGGATGTGACACATTTTCAGGGGGTTATTATCAAACCATCAACCAATCACAGCCCAGGTTTCAACGATGACAGAAAGGTATCATTAGAAGAAAAATATAAAAAATCAGTGACTTGATAGATTCTGCAAAAGATCCAATGGACCATATTCACACATTTGATGAAGGTCCTCTACCATTTTGACTTTCCAGTACCTTTAGACCACCAGGAGATTGACCCACATTTTGAACATAGTTTTGTCGATGGAAACTCACAAACTCATTGATCATGTGACTTGACCCTGACGATACGAACCGTCATGAAAATAGTGTAAACATCTCAACATATTTGTGTCTCTTCTAAACTTCACTAAAGCGTTTCTCTGCTTGTCATTTAACAGGAAATGAAAGGATTGTTCTTCCGCGCATGTTAATTGGCCTTTAATGAGAAAAAAGGAGGTGATTGAGTTCGAAACCATGGTAATCGTCAAATTGGATTCTAAGTTATATTTTAACATATAAGAGCGATAAAGTGGATTTCATGGTGCCGCGATTAAAGTGTGACGTGGTGCAGCTTTAAAGGGGGTCAACGGCAGAGGCTCACGCTGGGATCCATGTTTTATACATCAGCACGTCCTGATTCAAGTCTAATTAAAACACCAGCTTCTGTATAAATGATTTCCACTCATTGTTGGATCTCATGATGTGTTTGCCTGACGATAAGAACTTGAACCGAGTCCTTGACCTGCTGTTGAGCTCTTGGAACCGTAAAACCTCAATTATCAAGAATAAAAAAAATAAAAACCAAGTTTTTTTTATCGTTTAGAATTCTTAATGATAAAAAAATCGTTTTTATTTTTTATATAAAATAAAATAAGATCAACAACGGTGTGACGTCATTCAATTGTCGCAAACGCGACACGGAGAGGTCGCGGGGGCAGCAACGAATGGATCCTCCGGTTTTTGAGGAGACACGTGTGTCCAGCGCTCGCGAGCCTCAATGTGGGAAAATCCGTGAGGAATTTCCTGGTCAGAGAAGGTGAGAGCATTTGGTGTATGAGATAGAAAAGTGCGCCCCCTGGAGGCATAATCTTTAAATGAAGACGTTTCATGTAATTACACTTGATGACGCTACAAGAAAAAGCTTGAATGAATCAATTGCGTGAAAATAAATCAATAATAAATTCTAGTAAAGAAAAATAATAGTTATTTATATGAAACTTGTTGTGTTTGGTCCATTTCTCAAGCTCAACTCTTGTTTGAACTGTTAAAGCCACAAATGCACCTGTATAGACAATATTACCATCATAGAATTATTACCATAATTACCATAACATATTCATTTAAAATTCATGTTTAACCAACGTTTAATCATTTTATTATTTACTTATTATTTAATTATTTAGTTTGTACTTAACAACAGTCTTGAAAAATAATTGTGCAATTTATTTGTATTAAAACTATGATTTGTGCCCTTTGTAAACCATCCTGTATTATTAATACTTACTTACTTAATAACATATAAGATACAACATGAAACAAGTCCATATTGTGTTGTTTTAGAAACCTTTTTTTTTTTTTCTTTTACCATTTTCTTAATGAAAAGTAAAGTACATTTCAACATGAGCTGCATACTTAGCTAAGCTAATGGCTAACAGTGCTTCCTGCAGTCATTCTGAGGTGAAACTTACCACCCCATTTATTTATAACATTTTATTTATAATTGTATAACATTACATTAAGGACAATTTAACAAAGTGTATAATGTCATAATTGAGTGCATCGGGTTTGCGACTATGTTGTCAAGATTATTTATCTGATATATAAATAATATCAATAGATTTATGTCAGAGTTTGAAGTATTTTCAAGGTCTTATATGTCTTATTAAAGCAACATGAAAATGGTACAAATTTTAGAGCATGACCAATAGACCGTTTATTATGTTATTTTTGTGTTTTTTTTCATTACTATACTAGATAAACAAGCTTGATCTGATGATTAAGTATTTACTTAACCAGAAACGTTTAATGCTCAGTTTTACTACATTTATCATCATGATAACACTTGAAGATCTTTGTAGTATTTTCAATGAAAACCTGGACATCTCGTGACGCCAGAACGGTTTCCTGAGAGACTTTTCATTTCATAACATGTTACCAAAGGCTCTCGAGGGATGAGTCACAGCAGACGGAAGTGTCTTCTTGACAAACTGTCTTCTTACGTTTGAGTTATGCTCCATCGTGTGGACACTTGTGCACCTTCAGATGGGAATTCTACCTCCTTCAAAAGTTCTAGCAAACAAATATATAAATATGGTTCCATATGTTTAAAACAATAAATTCATCAGCTGATATTTTTTTTAACCTACACTTGTATTTCACAATTACATTGTTCTTAACCAATCATGAAATAGCTTTAATTAAAAATGTGGAATTTCCAGGTATTTATTTTGTACTCTACGTGGCTGTGTGGAATACATAAAACAAATATTTAACACTTATAAAGAGCAACTAAATAAAAGCAAACACATTTTGCGATACAATCTTTCTGCTTCTAATTAAAAGGGTGGTGCGCGAGAGGTCAAAGGGCAGCATTTAGTCCCCAGGACCCAGGATTGTCTAATCTCTGGAGATTGAAACTACATCTCACTTCTTTTCATTAGTATAAACACGTGTACTTCACACAGGAAGCTTAATGTGGTGAATAATAGAAAAGATCAATCAAACGAGTTCCTGTGTTTGTGTATGTATATGTGTATGTGTGTGTGTGTGTGTGTATGTGTGTGTGTGTATGTGCGTGTGTGTAATTCCGACACATTGTGTGTGTGTGGGTATCAACGGGTATCATTGTGATCTACATTGATACCTGTGTATCTAATAAGCTTCATGAAGTATTTCCAGAATCTGCTTTTTTTCCCTAAAATCATTTTTGGGTTCTAGGCGCCACCTAGTGGTGACCATTCTACCTGCGCTCCCAGAGGACAGAGTGACTTCACCTTTATTTTCCTCCTAAAAGTGATCAGATAAGGTGTGTGTGCAACGTTGACGATGATCGATTATTTGAGGTGTTTTAATGAGAGTGTGTGTTGGTTCAGTGAGAAGAGAAGAGAATATTGAACTGTAGGAAACAAAAGCACCTTCTCCACTCCTCCCTTTCTTCTCTCCTCCTCGCCTAATGTGTTGCTCACACCATCAAACTTCGTGACCAGAACACAAGCACACACTCCAGGGCCGAGACATCCCATAAACTGCCCGCAGGCTCCTCGCCACACACGCGCAGCACCGGCGTGTTGCTGCTGAAGGATTTTGGATGTCACCTTGTGTTCGGACCGTCGTCTTCTGTGAGGTGGAGGCAGGACATCATCTCTGGACTCATTCAGTGTTGGTTTGCTTGCGCCTCTTCACCGCATAGTTACGGTAAGTGGATCATTTATGAGATGATTTTAATTGAATGTTCATGTTTGAATTGACTGAGTGTGATCTTACAGGTGTGTCAGTGACACACACGTGAGATATGTTACACAAATGTGTGACACTGTGATATTATATGAAATGTCAAATCATGTTATTATAACAATAATTGATACAATTTAATCAAATTAAGTTTATAAAACACAATTATCCGACAACAAAATGTAATTGTATCTTCTTTTTTTTTTAAACAATTGAATTTCTTTAAATTAAATTCGATTTTCAATTCATTTTTTATTATATATGTGACAACTTCTTCCTCCACAGGTCTCGCGCACCATCTGAACCCGCAGACCTGGACCACATTGGATTATAATCTGGAATATTCCGGGACTATTTACAAAAAAAAAAAAGGATTTTATTTGAGGGGTGATGGCGACGTCTGCACCCTCCTCTTCCTCCGCCTCCGGAGGGAACCAGGACCCCGGCTCAACTCATCTACGACCGCCGGGCACGAGTAGGTGCATCGCGGATCCAAACGTCTTCTTCACGTCCATCAATCATCTTCAGGGGGGAGGAGGTGGGAGGAGGTGGGAGGGAGGAAACAATCCATGATGATGGTGAGACGACTGCATTTCACCCGAGCAGAGTCCTGGGAGGAGAAACATCTGAAATTAGAAGTATTATCATACGTAATTAATAAAGCAATAGAAAAAAAATGGAGAAAAAAATTGGTCCAGGTGTGAATGTTTTAGCAACATTATTGAGATTTACAGTACATCTTATTCTCGTCAAGAATCTTGACCTATCTTGACTTTGAGAGAGTTTAAATATTAAAATAAAACTCTAACTATCCATTTATTTATGTTTGTTACCGTGATCTATTGTTGTTAGCTTTTTATATATATATTTATTTTGTTATTATTGTTGAAGTATTCGTTTTGAATACAATTCTTTATGTTTTTGTTGCTTTGATTTCTATTTATTTTGAGCAAATAATACTTATTAATCTATTTATTTAATTATATTAATTGTGTGCTATATTTTAAGACATAATGCCGTTCATTTGTGAAGCAGAACAAAATAAATTGACATCATTCCGCTTTTCAACCTTCAGAGAAAAAAAACAAAAGATGATTCAAAGGGGTTTAGGATGTTGGTTTGGGACCCCCTCCTCCCTTCCTCCTGCATCACCCTCCCCTCCCCCCTTTTTTCCTCCTAAATTGCTGCATTTTTGAGGATTTTGTTTCCGTGTGAGGCTGGAGGCTCTTGATAAGGCTGTGATGCTCCATCAGTCAGTCTCCTCTTGTCTCCTCATGTTTGCATTTTAAACACCATCTTTCCGCTCAATTACATGTTCATGCTCCGTGATCTTTTTTTCTCCCCTCCCATGGATAGTGACATAAAGTAAAAACAAAAAAAGCAAATGAACTGAACTAAATATTTGAATCCTATCCTTTTTTCTCCAATATTTACCTTTTATTTCAGGCTATGACGCCTGGTGTGGAGTCGCTCATGGATGCACAAAGAAATTGGGAATGAAAATATGTGGTGAGTTTATCCTTTTATTGTGGCATTAAACACAATTGAATTATAAACAAGTATTTGATAAATACGTTAAAAATACACTTTTGATGAATAAAAACTAATTAAAAAATGAATTAGATAGATAGAGTGTATGTGTACTAATGGTGTTGGGTAGGGTCACTTTACATCTAAAACAATATGCTGGACAACATCTTAATATAAAGTAATGTTAGTTATTATTATCCTTTAGGACACATTTTGTTAAAAAATAGTTCATAATCTCTACATTATCTAAAGAAAAAATATATATATATGTATAAACGTTTTTTCTTGAAGAAATAATGTATTACTTGTCTTTACACAATTTCACGTCTAATAAAATGAAGTCATATTTAGACATTATTTATCGTTCATTTTCAGGATCGATGTCTTCCATGATAGAATTTACGCGTGAGCGCGCAGCAACATTATCTTTTTTTTTTGTCCGTCACGATCTATTAGTGCCATTACGGCGCTTTAATTAGGTTCACACGAGCCACTTAAGACCAGAGAGTATTTCAAAGAGAACATGAAGAATATGAGGCTCTTTGATTTAAAAACGCGTCTATTATCTCCATCATCGCGCGCACTCAAGTGGCGCACAAGCTTTTTGCGCACAATTTACAGCCTCGACATGATGATCATTTGTGGCCCGGATGTCATCGGGTCAACCTCCCACATGGAACCCCCTCCCCTCCAAGCCCCCCGCCCATAAATAGAGGCGAGAGATGAGGGAGGGATGAGAGCAGTGAGGACCAGAGTTCAACATGTTGAGGGACTGTAACCGAGCAGACTCTTCCTCCTCCTCCCGTGATGCTCTAGGCTTCCTGCAGAAGAACAACAGTCTGGAGGACCGGGCCCGGATGGGGGTCTCCATCAAGGAGCGCGGCGACCAGAACCTGCTGAGCTGCGACAACAGCGGCGGAGACGTCAAGTTCCGACGCACGGAGACAGACTTCTCCAACCAGTACGCGAGAGGTCAGAGACACACTCCTTTGTAAATATATAGTAACACATTTAACCTCGACACACACATAAATTGTACATTTTAAAACTATCAGTTCTAACATCTGTATTGTAATTATATTTAGTTTTTATTCTCCAACAATAACATATATTTACCTTAAAACACACATATATTAAACACATTATTTATTTTACAAAAAACTTTATTCAGTACCATTGAATGGTGAACAAAGCTAACCAATAAGCCTGTTACAATAATATTAAATCGCATAAGACCTTGGCTCCTACTAAGGTTTGAGTGATGTCGTCAATACATCGTATTTGTCATATCAGAAATGATAGTCGTCTTAAAGACATATATTATAATTGCAATTAATTCATCCTTATAGTGGGATTGTTCAACTTTTTGGTTAAAAATAATAATTGTAATAAATATTTAGGATTCTATTCACGGCTCTCCAACATAGATAAAGTGTTCTTTGTAAAATCCTATAAAATGTCTTATATTTAGAACGACATTGAAACATTATGTAACTATACAAATAGATCCTTATTTATTACTTATTTGATCCTTATCAATACATGTCAACACATTTTTTACATTTTAAGATCTCATGAAATGAACCAGATGAAAAAAACACTACATATTGTAACAGAAAAGGAGAAGAAAATATAAACAAATATAAATATACAAAAATTCAGTTGTTTATTGCAACAAGACACATAATAATCTCAATGTTTAACGTTTCTCTATGTCTAAAAAATATGTGTTATTTACAGCAAACTGTAGCAATAGAAAAAAAAATCAAGTTAATCTATCTAGTATCAGTCTAGCAACAAATGAAAAATGTTCCCAAAATAAAAAAAATTATTGGTCTTGTTTTTTAATAGAATGTCTTTACGTGAATGATAGTTATTAAACGGTTACCCAATAATAGATGATTTTTACAGTAAAAATATCATCGAGATGTGGTTTCTGTTTTGTTTTGTATTTTTCTTGTTTGTGTGTTTTGTCTTGTTCTATGAAAAATCAAAATAAAATAATACAAAAATGAAAAAAAAAAAATATATATATATATCATTGAGGGTTTTGATACGCATCAACATCAAACAACTGACATGAAACCACAGGAGCGGATGATAAGGAAATTTATGTGGGAGTGAAAATGGAAATATAAGGGAAATACTTTGATATGGAAATATATACATGAATATAAATAAAGTCTGTTATTATATGTATTGAATAATGGGATCCAGAAAAAGAAGAATAAGAACAGGTTGAAAATGATTCATCGACGATAACTGATTTCAGATCTACTGCCTGCCAAGAATGGCGAGGAGTCGACGATGCAGTTCCTCCTGGAGGTCGTGGAGATCCTCACCAGCTACGTGCGGAAGACTTTCGACAGGTCCACCAAAGTCCTGGACTTCCACCACCCGCACCAGCTGCTGGAGGGCATGGAGGGCTTCAACCTGGAGCTCTCCGAGCAGCCCGAGTCCCTGGAGCAGATCCTGGTGGACTGTCGGGACACCCTGAAGTACGGGGTGAGGACAGGTGAGTCACCTTTGACCCACATTGGATGAGTGTGGGATTTTGACTGGAACTCTTCGGCTCCCAGGTCATCCCAGGTTCTTCAACCAGCTGTCCACTGGACTGGACATCGTGGGGCTGGCCGGGGAGTGGCTCACCTCCACAGCCAACACCAACATGTGAGTCTGTGACCCAAACATCACCAGAACTCAACAACGAGTTTTACGCTTAAACAACCATGTGACTGGGCGAAGATTACCCAGCATGCTCTGGCAGATAGTCAATAATAAAACACACAATGGGACACAATCGGACCCCCCCGATGGTTTGTCACAGAGATCTGGTCGCGTCACACAGGCCTCTGGGCAAACTAAATTACATATTGATCACAACAAGAGCCTGCACGGTGTCTTTATTTCATGCTACACAACTTCCGGTGATATAACAATGCTAAGAGGAGGAAGGGGGTGGGGGGGGGGGCTTTACACCAGAACATTTTACAACACCGTCGATGGGAATCAATGACCAGCTCAGGACTCGTCATGGGGCAGCTGGGAACGTCTCACTCGTCACAAAATCACGGCTTTTGTTTAACATTAATGGACTTCTCGTCAATACCACGGCTTTCATGTCGCTTCCGTTCCCCAGATGACCTCAGTGTGACTGTAGGGACGGTATCGTTTACTAGTTTCAACCAATACTGCTTCTAAACTAGTGCTAGTCTTTTGCTAAATAAAAGCAATATTTAATTAATTTAATATATTTAATTTAATTTAATGTTTTGGACTTTTATTCTTTCATGACGCACTTTGTGTGTTTTATGTTTTGTCACTATTATTTTGGAGCTGAATTTTATTCCGGTGTATTCATAAAATGTTAATGCGATAAAATGTAACATTTTAATAAACATAACTAACATTGTCACCCACAGAATGACCAATACACAGGTATTATAACAAGCATCAATCTCCTAAGTTGAGACGATCATTGTAAAATACTAAATATCTTTACGGTCTGGCCTCAGAAGAATTGCGTTCGGCTATTATAGTTCATGTGTTTCAAACCAAAGACTTAACATTAAATAGGTTGTTAATCCATTTTAAAGAGGCAAATATTCATTCATCACCATTTCTAAGCTTCTTTTTTTCATGCAGAATTAGATTCCATGTGTAATAAAAAAGAATTCACAGACTCTTAGGTGACATTTGAAGACACTCAAGTGTTTGAATTTTCAATAATTGCACATTGAAGTAGCTTTTTGCATTGATTTATGTAGATAAAAAGATTTAAAAAACCTAATGCTTTTTAACGATGTCAAGTCTGGCTTTCTTAAAAAAAAAGACTTTAGACAAAAAGGATCCGCAAGGTATATTCAGGGTTCACTGAACTTGTGGGAAAACGTTTTCATTCATGTTTCCATCATTAGAAGAATTACCTTCCTTTGCTACACAGAGCAGCATCTGTATTGACTGAGAGTGCAGGTACAAACAACGGTCATCCATTCATCGTTTTCCTCTTTGTCTCCGCGGTTCAATGTTTGTTCAGGTGGTCTTTGAGGATTTCAAAGATCTCTTTTGTGTCGTGCGTCTTCAGCCATTGATCCTGCCATCCTTCCTTTCAGCCCAGAGCGTCTTTCATCTAATGTTTGAATATGTACACGCTTTTTATAAAGTTATGTAAGAGCTCCGTGTTTATTCTGCAATTTAACAGTAGCTCGGAAATGAGAAAAAAACTGACAAAAGTGTTTTTAAAAACTCAAATCGCACAAAAACTTGTTTTTGTGTTTCTTTGCTAATCAATGCTAGCTAGCTGAAGTTAGCTAGCATTGAATTCTATAGCCTTAATTTCACTTTTAATTTTATTACGCATGTTAGATTTGATTTAGAGCACAGAGGTTTAGGTCAATGACCCGGGAGTTTAGTTCTCATGAAACAATAACATTTTTTGTCACCTCTGCAGCAGCAGGGCTAGCATCAGATAATAAACAAACACAGAGACAACCAAAGGTGCACTTTTTATCTCTATATTTCCAACTTAAACTTCATCGACAAAGCCTCAAATTCTTTTCCCTTTTGTTCGGCTGGTATTTGACTCAGTTCTTTAGAAAAATCCATTTAATCCGATCACTTTAGTTACACGTTACACAGTTGAGAATTCAAACATTGTTAATGCATGATGTATTCAAAAACAACATTTTCTACCATTCAGAGTCGACTATTTCACAACATTGACAGATGTAATTGAAAATACTATCAGTGTCAAATTTTTTTCAGAAAAGGGCCACACTGACATTGTTACCATATTTACCTCATTCAAAATAATACAAATAACAAACTACTTCAACACAACATGGACGACAGGAAAGACATTTTCAGTCAGTAGGAATTAGTTGTGACTTGAATAATACAGTGGAGGCTACAAGGATTCAAGGACCACAAATTGTATCAAGGCCGGACTTTGGACATGTCTGCTGTAAACTGATGTAAAGGACAATATGAGATTGAAATAAAAAAGGACGACAACGTTTGGCTTAGAAAGAACAAGTGAAAACAAAAACTGTCAGTTTAAATCACATGTCCCTTCTCAACCTTGATAGCTGGGACAATTCCAGCTATAAATAAGCCTTGATCAGACTCTATACAGTTTATCGAAGATTACATTTCGACACTTGTGTTGCCATCTCTCCTCTGACACCAGCCTCCAGAACCACATGCATTAATGAGTCCATCAATCTTAATGAGGACTGGCACTTATTGACCGACACTAATAGATTGACATGCAAATCTTACATAACAGAATGAGATATTGCTGCGGGCAGGAATGAACGAGGTGAAATTAATGTGTGACATCAGTCAAGTGGCATCTGACTTGTTTATGTTCCCTCCATATCCCTGTGAGGCACAAACATGTTTCTGCTTTGTTCCTAAGTATGTTTCGCGGGACCTATATAACATCGTGGAGACGCTCGCAGGGTTTGAATGGTATGGACGATGTTGTTGCACTGAGGTTCTGGACTGGAGGGATATTCTCGGTGTCATCTCACTGCAGTAGAAAAAGGCAATTTCAGAAACGTGTTTTTGTCAGCGAGGCGAGACTGTGTGGAAGTCTGGATCGGTTCCAGTCCACTGAGACAGAACCGTCCTCGGTCTCCTGCAATTACAGCCGTTAAACAGTCTGATGAACACAATTAAGCAAAGGTCCAATCCCAAATTTGCACCTGCTTTGTTTGTCATGAATTATCTTCTTATATTATCTTAAAGCTCATCAGTTATTTTTATTATTAAAGAAAATGCTTTTGATCAGTGGTCACCCCCAGTCCAGGAGGACCACACAGAAGGAAAAAATTATGTTCTATACTGTTTAAGAAATGTTTGATCTAGAAAAGAAAGAGGAATTTCTATTAAAGAACATTTGACTATAGTTAAATAAGTGAAACACAAACTGTAGAAACAAAACTCTAAAAGGTAGGACACACACACATACAGAACACCTGCACCATTGCTATTCTATTTTTACTTTCTTCCATCTGGACGTCAGTCTGTGAATATAATTGTGAGAAGAAACTGACAGCCAGTGAAGAGTTTTAAGGATCGGAGAAATGTGAGTTCTTCTACTAGAGCGGGTCAGAATTCTCGCTGTAGAGTTCTGAATCAACTGCAGGCGAGACAGCTCCTTCTTGTTAAGACATGAAAACAAACTGTTACAATAGTCCAGATGAGAAGACACATGCGCATGGATTACATGCTGTGACAACATTTTCCTAAATTTAGAGATTTTTTTGTCTTTGTCAAATACAACACCCAGGTTTCTCAGGCTCAGTTTGACAGACTGACCTAAGTCACCCAAGTACTGACTCAACCCTGGAACCTTATCATCAGGAGCGATAACCAGAGTTTCAGTTTTGTCCACATTTAGCTGCATCAAGAAATCTCTGAATGATTTTACCCAGAAGAAACAAGTACAGCAAAAACAATTAAGGACCCAGAACAGAACCTTGCGGGACTCCACACAACAGATCCGCTGATTCAGACCTCATTTGATTGGCAGATACACTGAATCTGCGCCCAGAAAGGTATGACGAGAACCACTGTAACACAGACCCAGAGAGTCCCACTTCATCCCTCAGTCTGGTGATCGACTGTGTCAAAGGCTGAGGACAGATCCAAGAGAACCAGAACAGTGGATTGACCCTAATCAGCCGACATCATGATGTCACTGGACACTTTCAATAAAGCTGTCTCCGTAGAGTGATGTTTACGGAAGCCAGACTGAAGCTTCTCATGGATGTCGCTCTGATCCAGGAACAAAGACAACTGCTCAGACACCACCTTCTCCAGGATCTTGGAGATCTAAGCCTTTTGTATGAACAATGAGGCATAGTAGGAGCTCGCCAATTACAATGAATGGTTTTTTTAAATGAAAATGTTCATAAAACACTGCCATTTTTGGCTTTCAGTAGGATTATTTTCAAAGCCAATCCTCGACTCGGCCACATGAAGTTACATGAGGGAATATTAAGTTGAGTTGAGTTAGAGACATGTACGTGGGTCAGAACTTGCATCATTTTGTTCAATCTCTTGTGTTAGGTTCACCTATGAGATCGCGCCTGTGTTCGTTCTCATGGAGCAGCTGACTCTGAGGAAGATGAGGGAGATCATCGGCTGGGCTGATGGAGAAGGCGACGGGATCTTCTCGCCAGGTGAGACTCCAACAGAGACGGAACATCGAATCAAAACAAAACACGATCTTTGCTTAATCGCAGGAGGAGCGATATCCAACATGTACAGCGTGATGATCGCAAGATACAAGTACTTCCCAGAGATAAAGACCAAAGGAATGGCGGCTGCGCCCAGACTGGTCCTCTTCACCTCTGAACATGTACGATCGTTGGGTCTTGTCGGACTGAAACAGAGAAGTGTTTAACCTTCCTTCCTGTTGTTGCAGAGCCACTATTCTATCAAGAAAACCTGCGCGGCTCTTGGGTTTGGAACAGAAAACCTGATTCTACTCAGCACGGACGAACGGTTTGTTCTATCTCACCATGTGCAGTAGCTTGTTGGACGTCAACCTTGACTTCTGGTCGTGTTTGTTTGCAGAGGGAGAGTCATTCCTGCTGATTTGGAAGCCAAAGTAATAGCAGCCAAACAAAAGGTGAAAACAGCATTAATGAACCAGATGTACTTGAGAGCAGCACTTTAATGTGTTGTCCACTCGTTGCCAAGGAAACACTGTTATACAGTGTTGCTGCTGCGTTAAGTGCTTTTTACGGAAGTTATTCTTCAAAGGAAAAATAAACAGGAGGGATAATGGAAGCAATTGAAGCCACTGAAAGGCAGCATTATGAGGCTTCCATGTTTGAGTGCAGGGCTTCGTGCCGATGTTCGTGAACGCCACCGCCGGAACCACCGTGTACGGAGCCTTCGACCCCATCAACGAGATCGCAGACATCTGTGAGAAGTACAACATGTGGCTTCACGTGGACGTAAGAGCGTTTCAGACAGGAAGGGTCATCACAGGCCCCCCATTTTACTGAGGTTCTGCCCGTTGTTGTCAGGGTGCTTGGGGCGGAGGTTTGCTGATGTCAAGGAAGCACAAACACAAACTCAGCGGAGTAGAGAGGTACAGTAAAAGTTTTTGTCTATCAACACACTGTAAGAAAGTAAGTAATATTTGTAGAGCTGTAGCAACACCTTAAGTACACAAAAAGTAATATTTACTTGAAAGATCTTTGAGTCTTATACATTCAAATTGTTTTACCTGGATATACTGTGTGTCTTTTTGTGAACGAGGGCATTTTCTTCTCTTGAATGTATTTGGTTATACTTGAGTGATGGACAGAGATGAAGGAATGTAAAGAAGAAAGTGTAGACAGGGCGGAATATGATGAAGCCTAGTTGTCAAAGTCAAATATGGTTTGAGTCGCTCAGAACTGAATTCATTTGTTGTACACCTGATCACATAAACTTACATCCGACTTTCTCTGAATAGCCTTATTTCTGCATTCATTGTTAAGATCTTTAAGAAGTTTCCAGGTTCGATTATCATTATCTCATTATCTCAGCATTTGATTGGATCTAACACTACCTTGGGAAAAGTATTTTTCTGAGTTAGGGAGGAAATAAAAACTCCTCGCCAATTGTCGGCAATTTGTGCAGTAATGCTTCTTCCATCTTCTGCCCCATTAAGCTAATTGCTATCAATGATGTTTCAATTGCATTTATTTTAGGGGAATCAAATTAAAGATAAAACAAATTTAGGGAAAATACATCATGTTTGTTTAGCCTACTTGTGTGATTTAGCCTTTAAAATATCTGTTATGATCTCAGCAATCTACAAGTTTAGTACTCTTTTAATCTCCTGCTCACGGGCAACATAATCGCTCAGCGCCACGCTCACTTCACACTGTTTACTGTTTCCATCTGCACAGGGCCAACTCAGTCACCTGGAACCCTCATAAGATGATGGGAGTGCCGCTACAGTGCTCCGCCATCCTGGTCCGAGAGAGGGTGAGGAGCTGTTTTCACTCCCTTTTTTCAAGACGCACTCACTCACGGCGGGTCTGTTGCAGGGCTTGTTACAAGGATGCAACTCCATGTGCGCCGGTTACCTGTTCCAGCCGGACAAGCAGTACGACGTCACATACGACACGGGCGACAAGGCCATACAGTGCGGCCGCCACGTGGACATCTTCAAATTCTGGCTCATGTGGAAGGCAAAGGTTTGGACCTCCGTGCCCTGGAGCGTGTTTGTGGTGTGACTTCATGTTGATGGTTTCCTCTCACAGGGAACGGTTGGGTTTGAGGAGCACATCGATCGGTGTCTGGAGCTCTCGGCGTACCTCTACTTCAAGATCAAAGACAGAGAAGGCTTCCAGATGGTGTTTGATGGAGAGGTGATTATTTCATAAAACGTTCATTTCATTCTCTCCAAAGATACATCAGTACCAAAGGTAAACTTACCTGAAGTTGAACAAAATTTGTAGCAGTCATTAATGTTCTCTCTTGTCAAGTCATTCACACACTTTTTAACGTGATATTTGTATTTTCTGAGCAGCTTCATGGTCAGCAGTTCAATGAATCGACTAAAAAGCTATTTTTAAATGCATGTTCTGTTTTCTCCCTCCAGCCTCAGCACACAAATGTGTGTTTCTGGTACTTCCCGCTGAGCCTGCGGAGCCTCCCTGACGGTCCAGAGCGGAGGGAGAAGTTACACAAGGTAGTATCAAAAATAGATTTGGTTTCATCTGATACTGGTGCCAGACTGGTGCTTTTTAACATGGTGGTGCTGGGACCTAAAATGTGCTTAAAGAATGAACACACATTAGGTACAAAACAAACACAAAGATATTTTGTAAATACAAACAATTATGTTTTGTATTTGCATGGGATGACTTGAATGAGGGACTTCGACATGCAGATTCCAAAGCAGAGTGAGAGCTAATGAATAACATTCAAGACTAACTTTTTAAATAAAAGTTAGATTTTTGGATTTTATACAAAACCTTTTGTCAGAGAAAGGCTACAAAACTGAAACAAGGTACCTTAATATGTGTTGCTTTGGGTCAGGTTACTACCCTTTATCTAAGAACAAGTTCCATTTTGGTATCAAACCCATCTATCAATCCCTCGAGTTTTATTTTAAACCATCCTTGCAAATTCCAAAGTCTGAAGGTCCACAAAAACAAGATGGAGGTCCGGTTCATGCCCCAATGCCTTAAGTTGGAATACATGTTGTTGAGCATGATTGGGTTATTAAATAAAAAGGCCATAATGAAGGAAACATTCTGAACAAAGGGGGTTTAAAATGTTTTATTCGAAATGTAGGTTGTTCATATCATTTTCAAAACCATCTACCCCTCCTTTAATATGCTTAAGTGATGGGATAGATGTGAGACATTCATCAAGTAAAAACGTGTGAAAACTTTACCTTAGTAAGCATTATCTAAAAGCCTTGGATATATATAATTTAAAATAGAAGTTAATATAAATGAAAATCTAAAATCTACTAAAAGCATTTCAAAAATAGGGGGACCTAGGCAAAGTGCAGCCTGGGGGCCACATACGGCTCTTTGTCCGTATTTATGAGGCCCTCATGAGGTCAAAGATCACGTACAAACTAACACATTTATATTGTTTATATTTCCATTATTCTTTACTCGCCTCTAAAAATGACTCTAGGTTTTTGTTTTAGGACTTTTGTCCTCGTCGTTTGTATTTATTGGCCCTCAAAAAGATTTAAGTTTAAGTTTATTTGGAACAAGATGTTTTATACCTTTGTGTTACCATACCTTGTGTTATCTCAGGGTCAAGTTGACCAAGACCAAATTAGTTTGAGGTGACCTTGTGCTGTCTCTTGGGCTCCGGGTCACATTGACCCTGAAATAACACAAGGGTTAAAAAGTTTTTATAAAATACAATCACATTTTTTGGGGCATATTTGAACTTGAAACATGTAGTTTTTACATGTAGGATGCAAAATAAACAGGTCAAAGGATTCTTGATGAAGGGGTTAACATGAAAATGTAATAAACCTAAAAAAGCTTTTCTACATCAACTCTTCAGGTGGCTCCAAAGATCAAGGCGATGATGATGGAGTCGGGGACCACCATGGTGGGCTATCAGCCTCAAGGAGAAAAGGTCAACTTCTTCCGCATGGTCATCTCCAACCCCGCAGCCACTCGCTCCGACGTGGACTTCCTCGTCCAGGAGATTGAACGCCTGGGTCACGACTTGTAAGACCCGGCGTTCCAATTCATTCCATCTCTGGGAAGCTTTTCAATGTCTCTAGCAGCAATATTAGAAAACATTTGCACAGTCTTCTAAACGCTGAAGTTTTCAAGCACAGTGATGTGATCGACTGAGCTGTAGATTCTATCTGAGCTCATTCTTTATTTTGCTACAGATCAAAATGTCTACTCTCCACACGATACATCCATGACTCTTTGAAATAAGATTGTTGGTCCAAACTGTACATAGGTGTCGTTGTAACGCGTCTAGTACTTGTGTTTCTAGACGTTTTTGTGTACCAAACGTGTCCTAGATGTACAGCAGGAAGATGCTGAACAAATCATGCCGTAATGTACGTAATAGATAACTTTATTAGTGTCAAATAGTGACACTAATAAAGTGTCAATGTCCGTTGATTCTTTACTACATTATGTCTCTGTTAGTCTTTTAGTGCACCAAAGAGAGCCGGAGCAACCTTTCATGTCTGTGGGTCCAGTTTAGATATTTATATAAAAAAACAAGGCCCTCAACTTCAGTGCAATCTATGTCGTGATGTGAATGTCTGTACATCTAACAGCTCGCATTGTTGTTGGTAATGAAATTATTAAAAAAAAAAAGCACAATGAAGCCGCTTTGAATCTGGGACGAGTGATTGTCAGTAGAAGAAATTATGCAACGTTTTCTTTTGTTTTTTTAATCTCCAAATGAAGCAAGAATATAGATGTTGGAATATTTGTTGCCTGTAGCTTCTTCAGGACCTATCAAACTGATTAATTGCAGTTTTAATTGTATATTTCCCTCGTGGCTTTTAATGTGGGCACTTTAACTTAGAGAATTAATGTTGTATCAAGAGCACTAATAAAGACCTGAAAAAAAAACATGTTTTCACGTTCATTGGAGAATAATTATAACCTAATGTATTTCATAACAATTATATCTTTTAACTCAATTTCAATGTATTTAAGTTCCAAAAGTATGTTGTTGATACTTGATTTTGTGATTCCTTAAAAAATTAGAATTTATTATAAAGAAATCATGATTAATGCCCAGTCTACTGCTAATATCACCATTTGCATGTTATTACTATAGCTTTTTTTATTGATGCTTTGAAGTGTAATCGTAGTATATGGTTTTGCTTCAAAGACTGCTTCATATACCTCTTTGCATGTTCTTGTTTTCCCTGTGAAAGCACTTTGTGAAATGCATTCTTAAAGGTTCTTCTAAATAATTTATTATTGCTAATATCCTGTGGCTAATATCCTACCCAGAACTTTCACCCTCTGGGTCATGGAGCACCAGTAATGTGCAGCATGATGGAGTCGTTGCAGCGATGTAAAGAGGTCAAGGGTCTCCAACCTCTCGCCGAAATGAAAACCCTTACAGTATAATGATTTACAATCCCTCTCTTAATTCATCAATTGACTTTTCAGACTGAGGGCGCAAACCTGGGTTCATGAAAACTACAGTCTACAGGGAAGAGACAAACCTGCTCGGGTTGGATTCAAACCAACGACCTTCTTGACTTAACCACTTTGCCACAATGTTGCCTCACAATTTGAATATGAAAATGTTGAATCAGGCAAATGATTTGCTCTGACCTCTACCCGACGGTCAACACGGACCACTTCGCTATCTCTAACAATACGTATCCGAAAGAGACGTCTTTTGAACTAAATGATGAGTATTCAAGGATGAATGAGGGCCACATTAGGGGACTTCATACACAAGCTGTTTAAAGACCACAGCGGCTGCTCTTGTTTTATTTTTTCTCCACCTCCGTCACCAATCGTTGGTCGGATTAATCACCCAGAAGGGACTTTTTATTGGCTCAGATTTCATAAGCTCCTTCCTGCCAATTCCTTCACTCCTCTCATTACTCAAACTTTCTAGATATTTATCATAAAAGGCATTAGACTGTGCTATTTTAACATTCTTTTCTGAGCAGCCCATTTGGAGGCTGCGCCTGGCTGCCTTTTATTTCCTCACAGCGGTAGATGGACGGGCCTCCCTCCCTCCCCGGCTTTGTTTCACGCTCCAGTGCAGCGATCATTACTGGCCCAGTGTCACCGGCGGAGCGGTGGAGTAACAGGCACCAACGGTTAAAGGAAGAAGCATTCATAGGTAGTTGATGCATGGACAAGGGAATTTTATTGAATTGGAACTAGAATGATTTCGATGGACAGAGTGGCAGCAGGAGGAAC